>NC_143021.1:145385836-145701253 GCF_055824585.1 Amblyomma mixtum
GTTTTAAGCCTTGCAAGCAGAAACAACGGATTTAATAGAAACCTGTTGACTACCTTTAAAGGCAGCAACAAATGTGCAAGTTGTAGGAGACTATACAGTACCAGACGCTATATTTAAACCCTTGTTAGAGTGCTTCCAATCGGTTCTTGTCTCCAAATGCTGTTGCCTTGGGAAGGCCTATACAACACATGCCCATTCATGTTAATCTCGAGGCTAAACCTAAAACTCTACTCGCACGAGCATACAACAAAAGCCGGAGCATGTGGCTTAGTGGCCTCCGGTCTGTTATCAGTTGCCACATCAGAATACGGCTTCAAGTAAAAGAAAAATCGAACCCTGCAATGGCGCTCTTTCAAATGAGGCGCCAACATCTTTGTGACGCAAATCTGCCGCAAAACTGAGAAACAGAACAACTTAATGCGCATTTTATCTATTGTCGAGACTGCACCAATATGAACAGATATGCATGCAATGTTTAGTTGGGCGTTTATCCCAAATAATACTACGCAAGACACTTCACATGCAATAAACTAATGACTATGACGTCCACCTCACTTGGCAAATTACGTGTACAGAGCAAAAAAAAAATGAAATGTGAACATATGAACGGCACGTTTCGGGTTAGCATACAAATGCGCCTTAAGGCGAGAACACAGGGCTACAAAGCCAAAAACATTTTTCGGCGAAAAACTGAGAAACGTAGAGTTTCACATTCCATTCTCTCCGCAGCAAATTACCGTGCCGCCACGCCCCAAATCGCCGGGTCACGAAGTTTTGCCACGACTGGCCGAGACAGTCATTAGGCACGAGGCAATTGCCGCCTACGCAGTAGTAGTCTGCTGGAAAACAGGACGAAGACGCTTCAATTACACTGACACACGAACTAGTCAATCACAGCCTTATAAAATCTTTGGCCGTCACGATCGGTGTCATGACAAAGGACAACGCTTTGGCCCAACTGACTACGAGTCCTCAAATGACCGCCAAGAAATGTGCAAAAAGAAAAACGCATTCGACCAACTTTAACACTCGCAGAGCACATTCCAAGCTAAAATTTTGAACTTCGAGGCGAAAAAGAACTTATTTTAGCGGGTGGACAGCGACTGTCGCAGTCCCTTCGAGGTTCCGAGTTAACTGCGGCGGTGCGCAATCCGGCTGTGTGTGGGCAGAGCCAATATAACTATAGCGTCACTCTCGTCCGAACTCGTAGAGACGCGTAGCTACGTGATTCGCATTCTCTCAAGCGGCGGTTGAAGGCTCGCGTTATAACTGTACCGCTCTCGCTTCCGCCTCTGTCGAGCGTACAGTCGAGCGCGATTTGAATGTTATCGTGCGAGCGTCGACCGGGAACATGAACAGCGCCATGGCCCAGAATTCTCTGCCGAGGCGAGGCGGTTATCAGGCCAGCTTCCCTCACTCTTTTTGCTGTTCCTTCAGCAGCCGTCACTCCCTGCCGGGCTATCAGTTCCTTTTTTTTTTTTGGGGGGGGGGGGGGGTCGAACAGGCAGTGATCGTAGTGCGCACGACGTATTCTTCGGTATTATCTGGTGAACAAAGGCGATATGACGAGGCGATGCTGCGTTGGTATATTTTTTCCAACTTGAAAGTCGTTAAAATCAAGAAGAGGGAAGCACTGGCTTTACCAGATCTTTCCCACCAATTTTGTTATCGCCGGCGAAGATACGAGGTAACCAAGTGCACACTTTATCGCAACAAATGGAAAGCTTAGAATAGAGAGAAAGGGCGGCGGGTTTGTCGCGGGGGTGACGGTTGTTGTATGAGACAGCGAACGAGTGAGAGAAGGGTGAGAAACCATGATTTTTTCTGTTCCAAAACCGGCCGCCAGGTGCCTGGAGTGCTAGGCTGGTCGACACTCGCGCGATAACCTTCAAATCGCGCTAGACTGTACACTCAGAAGGCCTCACTCATATTCACGTCTCCAACATGCTCGCACCACTTGTCAGCGTTTTCAAAAGCTTAAAGCGTTCGAATTGAAATCTGAGCACCCGCGACCTCCGCATATCTTGCCGTGCGATCATAGGAGGAAAATCGGGCGGGGAAACGACCTTCAATAAACGCACTGACTGAGTGTGCATATCTCCGATGTCGCGTTACTACATCGACGCGACTGCTTTACAAGCTTATTGAAGGTCGTTTCCCGCCCGATTTTCCTCCTATGATCGCACGGCAAGATATGCGGAGGTCGCGGGTGCTCAGATTTCAATTCGAACGCTTTAAGCTTTTGAAAACGCTGACAAGTGGTGCGAGCATGTTGGAGACGTGACTCGCGGCCATGACCCTGTCCGTCTGTTACATCTGAAGTGAAAGTCGTAACCAGTCATGCCTGACTAGCCATTAATCACACGACTTGTTACTAATGACTGGTTCTTATGACTAGTTAGTCATGACTGGCGGACTGGTTAGTCATGACTAGTCATCACTAGATTGTCATGACTAGTTAGTCGTTAGACGGTCATGACAAGTTAGTCATGACTGGTACTTAATTACTAGTTAGTCGTTAACGAGTCATGACTAGTTATTAACCAGTCATGACTAGATCACCATTAATCAATCAGGCTTTGTTAGTCATGCCTAACTAGTCATGCTGGTTATCATGACTAGTTAATCATGACTGTCTGACTGTTTAGTCATGACTGGTTGACTGGTTAGTCATGAACGTTTAGTCATGATTAGTGAGTCATTAGACGGCCATGACAATTTAGTCATGAACGTTTAGTCATGATTAGTGAGTCGGTAACCACTCATGACTAGCTAGTTTTTATAGTCATGACTACATAGCCATTAACCAATCAGGACTTGTTAGTCATGACTGGTTATGACTTGTTAGTTATGACTGGTTGACTGGTTAGCCATGAATGTTTAGTCATGACTAGTCATCACTGGTGTGTCATGACCAGCTAGTAATTAGACAGCCATAGCTAGTTAGTCATGACTGGTTTGTCATAACTAGATAGTCATTAACAATTCATGACATCGTAGTCATTAACCAACTATGACTAGTTTGTCATGACTGACATGTCATTAACCCGTCATGACTAGTTAGCCATGTCTAGTTAGTAATTAATGGTTGACTGGATACTCATGGCCGTTTAGTCATGACTACTCATGACTAGTTTCTCATGGCTAGTCGTGACTGCTTTGTCATGACTAGTCAGTCATTATACAGTCATGACTGGCTAGTCATGACTAGTTAGCCATTAACCAGTCATGGCTGGTTAGTCATTAACTAGTCATGACTAACTAGCTATTAACCAGTTATGACTAGCTAGTCATGGCTGATAAGTCATCACTGATTAGTCCTGACTCCTTATAACTGGTTTGCAATGACTAGCTAGTCATGGCTTGTTATTCATGAGCGGTTTGTCATGACTAGTTAGTCATTAACCAGTCGTGACTAGTTAGTCATAACCAGTCGTGACTAGTTATTCATAACCAATCGTGACTTCAAATCAAATCAAATCGTGAAAGCGACAACAAATTTCTTCTAGTTTAAAGTAGTGCGAACATGAAAATTTACGAGAATGACATCTATATATGCGGCAGTTTCTCTTTTATTAAGAATGTATCAGCGTGCGAAATTTCATAAATCCTTAGCAATAAGGGCCTTGCGAGTCACAAGTTAGGTCATCAAAGGATCATGTAATACTCTCATTACAAGAATCAAGTCAATCTCCGAAAAGAAATACGGGAAAATAATGAAGCTGCAGTCTGCACACATAATGTTTAATTTTTGCAAGCAGCAACAACGGATTCCATAAAATGCCGTTGACTACGTTTATAGGCAGCAACATATGTGCAAGTTGTAGGCGACTATATAGTACCAGACGCTATATTTAAACCCTTGTTAGAGTCCTTCCAATCGGTTCTTGTCTACGCATGCTGTTGCCTTTGGAAGGCCTGTACCACACATGCCCATTCATGTTGATCTCGAGGGTAAACCTAAAACCCTACTCGCACGAGCATAAAACAAAAGCCAGAGCATGTGTCTTAGTGGTCTCTGTTCTATTAGCAGCAGCCACATCAGAATATGGCTTCAAGTAAGAGAAAAAAAACGAACCTTGCAATGGAGATCTTTCAAATGAGACGCCAACCCCCTTGTAACACAAATATGCTGCAAAATAAAGACACAGATCAACTTAATGCGCATTTTATCTACTGCCGAGACTGCACTGGGATGAAAAAATCCTGCATGCAATGTTTACTCGGGCATTTATTCCAAATAATCCAACCAGTTACTGGTAAGATCTTGGGATTACGACAGTTAGCAAATAGACATAATTGACCAGTCTCAATACATGACCTAATAGTTATCACTAAATACTACGCAAGACACCTCACAAGCAATAAACTAACGACTATGACGTCCTCCTAACTTCTCAAATTACGTGTAGAGCGCAAAAAGAAAACAAATAGATTAAATGTGAAGATATGATCGGCACTTTTCGGGTTAGCGCTCAAGTGCGCATCAAGGCGAAAATACAGGGCTACAAAGCGGAAAACAACTCTTGGCGAAAAACCCGCCGCGGTGGCTAAGTGGTAAGGCGCTTGTCTCCTGAGCCGGAGTACCCGGTTTCAACCCGACCGCGTCGGCCGCGTCTTGATGGAGGCGAAACGCAAGAGGCGCCCGTGTGCTGTGCGGTGTCAGTGCACGTTAAAGAACCCCAGGTGGTCGAAATTATTCCGGAGACCTCCACTACGGCACCTCTTCCTCTCTTTCTTCTTTCACTCCTACCTTCCTCCCTTCCCTTACGGCGCGGCATGGGTGTGCACCGAGATATGTGAGACAGATACTGCGCCATTTCCTTTCCTCAAAAACCAATTTATTTAAAAACTAAGAAATGTAGCATTTCACATTCGATTCGCTCGGCTGCAAATTAACCACGCCCTAAATCTCCGGGTCACGAAGTTTTGCCACGACTGGCCGAGACCGTCATTAGGCACGAGGCAATTGCCGCCTACGCAGCAGCAGTCTGCTGGAAAACAGGACGAAGACGCTTCAATTACACTCACACACGAACTAATGAATCGCAGCCTTATAAAATCTTTGGCCGTCACGATCGGTGTCATGACAACGGACGACGCATTGGCCTAACTGACGACGTGTCCTCAAACGACTGCCATGAAATGTGCACAAAGAAAAACGCATTCGCCCAACTTTAACACTCGCAGAACACATTCTAAGCTAAAATTTTGAACTTCGAGGCGAAGAAGAACTTTTGCGGGTGCACAGCGACTGTCGCGAGTGCCGTCGACTTTTCCGAGCGAATTACGGCAGCGCACTTGAACCGGCTCTGTGAGGGCAGAGCCAATATACCTTAGCGTCACTCTCGTCCGAACTAGTCGAGACACGTAGCTACGTGATTCGCATTCTCTCAAGCGGCGGTTGAAGGCTCACGTTATAACTGCTCCGCTCTCGCTTCCGCCTCTCTCGAGCGTACACTCAGAAGGCCTGACTCACATTCACGTCTCCAACATGCCTGCACCGCTTGTCAGCGTTTTAGGTGTTAGTTAAAACTAACACCTACCGTTCATCATTCTTTCCTCGAACCATAGCCGAGTGGAACGCCTTACCCTATAAGGTTGCTGACATGCCCTCTGTTGAATCTGTTGTTATGGCCGTGTCACCTTATCTATGGTGCAGCACGTATTTCTTTACAACGCTTCTTGCTTTGGCGTCCGCCTTTCGAAGTCTATTCCTTCTCTCTTCTTTTCTATTTTTTGATTGTGCGCATTCCTTCGTGGCTGATTCTCAACGGCACGTTTTCTTTCTTTGCCGCTGTTAAACTCAACTTAGCAATTGTTCAAGAACAATGTATCCACTCCTGCTTTGACAGCCAAGCGGCAGTTGGCAGAATTTGATAAATAATAAAAATAAAATAAAAGCTTCAAGCGTTCGAATTCAAATCTTTGAGCAGCCGCGACCTCCACTTATCTTACCGTGCGATAGAGGAAAATCGGGCGGGAAACGACCTTCAATAAACGCTCTGACCGAGTGTGCATATCTCCGATATCGCGTTACTACATCGACGCGACTGCTTTCCAAGCTCCCGACATTTTAAGGCGAAAGCCTTTAAGTGCTCATACTCGCGGCCTTGACTCTCTCCGTCTATCCATTACATCTGAAGTGAAAATCGTAACTAATGATTACTAGTAACAAGTCATAATTAGTCATTAACCAGTCACGACAAATCTGGTTAACTATTCATTAACCAGTCATGCCTAGAGGGTTGTTATAAATAGCTACGAGAAGAGTTTTGTGATTTACGTGCTTCAAGTTTAAGGTAAGGCCAGAAGTATAAGAAGTTTAGAAACTGAGGGAATTTATAGACGAAAGGAACAATTTTAAGTTGCACAGGGCCCAGAATGTCGCCAAGCCAAACTATATTTTGCGGCTGTTGTTTTTGCACATTCAGAAAGGCAACTTCTCTGTACCTGATGTAGGTTATGAAAAACATAATATTCTCAAGATTTGAAACGTTTCAATGATTTTAAAAGTAGAAGCTTTTCAAATATTCTATAGCCTAAACATCTATAGTGAAGGTGCACAGACAACACAAGAAAGCTGTTTCCTGCTGATAGCATTCCTCTATTATTGTAGTGCGATTAAGAGCGTCCAATAGCATTGTCAGCTTTGGTGTCATGAGGTGAGTGCAAATTGTCTCAACTATACTTTTTTTAGTCCATGCAACCATAGAAACGTTTGGTGGAGGAAGAAGGAAGCCGCTCGCAAACATGCCTCTCCGTAGCTGTATAAAGCTGCTCTGCGCATGCGCAGCAAAAAAAAAATCACTCGCAATTCGCAATTACTACTCGGGCGGTGCAGAGAGCTGTGGGCTGGAGATGCTGTGCGGTGGCGGTACGTAGCGACAAACCGGAAAGAGGCGTCGTCACCTTGCGAAGAGAGCGGATAACAGATACGGCGGCACCAGTGTCTATAAGAGCAAGCGTCAAAACACCTTCCACGGTAACGTCAATAACCATCGCGGGGAAAAGAGGACTTTGACGGTCAGCGGAGTACGCAGTTCGTGCCTCGGGAACTGCGGCGGTTAGTTTCCCTGCTCGGCTGAGGAAAGTCGGCGGCGCATGGGCGAAATGGAGCGGCGGCGGGGTGACGGTGAGCGACGAGACGAGGAAGCCTGGTGGCCAGAGGGTTCAGGTGGCGGCCCCGGCGGAACTCGGAAGTAAGGCGCCGAATAGGACATTCCAGTATATTCAGGCCCCGACAGTGACATGCGGAGTCGAAAGTGGCGGGCGACGTGTCCGGGAATGCCGCAAGCAAAGCATATCGGACGGTTGTCCGATATGCGCCATGGCGAGGTGGGCGGCGCAACTCTACCAGTAGTGCGTGGCGAGCGCATGATGGCCGAAGGATACACATACGCCGTGGGAGGTGCTGGGCGAGCCACAACTTCGGCGTAGGTGCGAAGCGCCGCCACAATGGGGTGCGGCGCGAAAGCGTCAGGATAACTCAGCGGCACAGCACTCGGGGGAGGTGGAGATAGGGCAGCGTCAGAAAGCGCCATCAGGGCAGCGACAGGAGCTGGAGGATGGCCGGAAGGAAGAGCTTCCGAGACCTGTCGCGGGATTTCATGTCTGAGCTGCGGCGCCAGAGAACATGATGGTTCGGGTAGAGATGGTAGGAGAGATAGCTGGCGGGCAACCTCCTCGCGGACAAATTTCTTGATTTCGGCGTTGAGGTAGGAGGAGTCGGGTTCCGCGGCCAGTTAAGCGAGCGACGCGTCAGCAGGGTGGCGAACCAAAACGCGTTGCTTCCGTAGCTCGTCGAAACTTTGGCAAAGTTCGTACACCATTGCGACGGTGGTCGGACTCTTAGCCACGAGCATGTTGAAGGCGCCATCATCGATGCCCTTCATGACGTGGCGAATTTTATCTTCCTCTGTCATGATGGGTTCACTCGTTTACATAAATCGACTATGTCCTCTATGTAACTGGTGAAGCTTTCATCGGTCCTCTGCGCTCGCGAGCGGAGACGCTGTTCAGCGCGAAGTTTGCGAACGGCAGGGCAGCCGAATACTTCCGCAAACGTAGTTTTGAACACGGACCAGGCGGTGATGTCTGACTCGTGGTTCCGATACCAGAGGTTTGCGACGTCAGTAAGATAGAATACGACGTTGTAAAGCTTCAGAGCGTCGTCCCACTTGCTGTGCCGGCTCACCCGTTCGTAGGCTGACAACCAATCTTCCACATCTTGGTCGCAGCTGCCACTAAAGATAGCAGGGTCGCGTTGACGTGAGGGACCAGAACAGGTGATAGGTGGAAGCAGGTCGCAGGAAGCAGGGTCGGGGACTGCTGGCTTCGGTCCTCCATGGGAACGGACACCGTGCGACTGTGGAGTTTCAGGGCGACTCCGGGGGTTGGGATCGTTGCAACCTCCACCAAGTGAACAGTGGATTTCTTAGTGGGTCACGGCGACCAACGCACGCAACGGTCAGGTCGTAGCAAGACGGCAGAACCAGCCGAAGGAAGCAGCTCCAGCACGAGCCTCGCGCCGGAACCACCAGCGATGACGACGAAGTGCGGCACCGCGGAGTCGTCGTCGTCTTCTTCTTACACAGGGGACACTGACGATCTAAAGTGCCCGAGGCGAAAGCCTTTCCACGCAACTTTGGCTTCTACTGTGAATTGGATTGGCTAGTCATGACTAATTAGTTGTGACCTAAGACTTACTAGTTATAATTAATTAGTTAATTACAAAGTAGTCATGATTAATTAGTTAATGACTCACTATCATGAATAATTAGTTAATTACTAAGTAGTCATGATTGGCAAATGACTGGTTACTGACTAACTGGTCATGTCTAGTTATGACTGACTAGTCATGATTGGTTACTGACAGGCTAGTCCTAGCTGGTTAATGACTAATTATTTATGACTAATTAGTTGAAGGCTAACTAGTCATGATTGGTAAATGACTGGTTACTGACTAACTAGCCTTGTCTAGTTATGACTAACTAGTCATGACTGGTTAATGACAGGCTAGTCCTAGCTGGTTAATGACTAATTATTTATGACTAATTAGTTAAGGGCTAACTAGTCATGATTGGTTATTGACTAACTAGTCATGATTGGTTAATGAGTAACTTGTCTTGACTGGTTAATTACTAACTTGTCATGACAAACCCGCCATGAATAACCAGTCATGACTGGCTACTGGCGTAATAGTCATGACAAACCAGCGATGACTAGTCATGACAAACAAGTCATGACTGCTAAATGACTAAGTAGTCATGATAACCAGTCATGACTGGTTAACGACTAGTTAGACGTGACTTGTTACTAAAATCACGAGTTACGATTTTCACTTCAGATGTAACAAACAGACGGACAAAGTCATGTCCGCGACTATGAGCACTTAAAGGCTTTCGCCTTAATAAATCGACGCCTGCCGGTGGGTTTTCGGCATCATTTCCGCTCAGTGCTTGGTGTTCACGCCGTCGGAGCCGCGCTGAATGGCATGCAACAGCGGCCGGAAAACCAGCCCGTTTGCGCGAATCACGAGGTGGCTGGGCAAACGAGTGCAAATGATATCGGTTGAACGTGCATTTCGAAAGCAAGTGCATAGATAACACGCATCGGGCTAAGAGTGCGTGATTGGTTTATTGGTGTTTAACGTCTCAAATCGAATCAGGCTATGAGGGACGCCGTAGTGAAGGGCTCCGGAAATTTCGACCACCTGGGGTTCTTTAAGCGTGCGGGTTCGATCCCGTCTGCTGCGGTCGCATTTCGATGGAGGCGAAATTCGTTAAAGAACCCTAAGTGGCCGAAATTTCCGGAGCCCTCCACTACGGCGTCCCTCATAGCCTGAGTCGCTTTGGGACATTTAACCCCATAAACCAACCCAAACCAACTAAACTACTTAGATGAAAAGGAATACTGTGCCGTTCCCTTATAGCAAGTATTGATGCTAATGGTACAACCGCCGAGAAGTTAAGCCTCCGTCCATTTCAACGGCGTTGGAAGCGTGTACACGGCATCATTGTGTATGAGACTAACTCCCGCCAGTGGCGATGCTGATGCCGTTTATGGGCTAAGCCTCGCCATTTACACCTTTGTCGCGCGCGAGAAAGTGACCGCACATCAGTTTATCGAAGCACAGAGCATCGCGTGGTCCGGTGTAGCCTCGGTACTCCAAAGTCATACACCCCGAGCCATTCCCCGACCCAGCACTGCAGCTCTAACTCATTCTGTGCTGCGCAGGGGACCACAGCAATGAGTCCGTCACAGTATGCATCGCAACCCAGACAACACCAAACGTCCTGAGGACGTCCTCAAAAGATACAAACGTCTTCACGATTTTTGACTGTGTCTTTAGGACGTCCTGAGGACGCTGCCTAGAAGAGGGTCCTAGAAATGTCATCTGGAGGACCTAATGAGGACGCAGTTACAAACAGACCCTTTTTGTTGATTGCGGTTGTTCCTGCAGCTATATGTAATTATTGCGGTAATTAAAGCACGGTCATTATTGCGGTAACTAAAGCGCACAGGTGAATTCTTGACAAATTCGCGCGGCTAAACCGCCTGTCTTTCCCTTTTGTGCGAGAGCGCAACGGCATCGAGTTGGGCAGCGCTGTGCGCTACCGTGAAGATTTCTCTGCCGCACAGCGACGCGTGAGCACGACGTCGCAGCGCAGGCCCAAGCAGGCAGGCGCGTTGCTTTTCTTCGTACGCGAATGCGCCAGCAGCGGAAAAGCGCACCGAGGCTCCGGAAACGAAATGATTTCCTTTCAGTGTCTGTTTTGCAGTAATCGAGAGTTGGTTGCGTATACTGTATGTAGCATTGTGTTTGCTTTACCAGTAAGTTAGAAAACTGTTATACTTTAGAACATTTCCAGATTTGTCGTTTACCACGGCATATCTTTGCGGTACCCATCAGCGCCTTGCGTCACCGCCACATGGAGGAAGAAAAATTGTTTTTCCTTCCTCCATGCACGCCATCTTTCAATCGGCCAAGTCAAGTCTCTTCAAGCCAAGCCAAGCCAGGGCATAGGAATCTGCATGAAAATCGGCGAAGTAGCGCACTGAAAAAGTCATGGAGGCGACGGTTACAAACAAAGGTGAGATGCTTGACGTTATGTCTTAAATTGTTTTGATAGGAAAACTTGCGAACTTAGTAGTCATCACGATAGGCAAAACTGCTTGTCGCCTGCGCTTGTTTCTTTGGCATTCGCGGTTTTCTTTTTGTTTTTTTTTTGTTAAAAATGACATCACATTCGCGCCATTTTTAAGCCAGACCGCCAGACAAGTTCAAAATGGCTGAAAGTTCTGATCGGCAGTTCCGCCGGGAGAGGAAACGGCGTGTTGACGAGTGTCTTCAGCTGTTGAACCTGGAGCAAAATGAAATGCTAGGAGGGCCATCCACTTCGCGTCAACTGGAGACCCCTGCAACGTGCGTTGTGCGTGATTTGCCCAGAACTCCTACATCACGCGAGCCTGGTGCGAACGAGCGCTTCTCAAGCGATCTTGGAGCAGGCAGTACTTATGGTGTGTCATCCGACAGTGACGAGCACTATTGTGTCGAGGCAGCCTGCTCGTCATGCTCTGACAGTGATTATGGCTCGGCGTGGATCTGGGAAGCTGCAGAAAGCCCCGGCGTGGACGGTGTTGAAGGACGCATTCCTTCTGCATCCTTCTCCAACGACGGCGCTTCCACGGAGGACGGCGTAGGTGATGCTAGTGATGACCTCACAAAATTTAGGCAGAAGCTGCAGATTTGGGCAGTGCAATCGCAGTCATCTCACGCCGCGGTGACATCGCTGTTGAAAGTTCTTCGGACACATGCATGTTTTTCTTCTCTGCCGTCATCTGCAAGAGCCCTACTTCAGACTCCAAAGAAATCTGCAGGAATTTGGAGTGTGCAGGAGGAGAATATCGTCATTTCGGTATTGAAGTCGGATTGAGGTGGCTGCTGCTCAACTGTGGCGAGTTGCCTGCAGAACTGAGCCTCAGTTTCAACATTGATGGCCTGCCAGTTTCAAAAAGCTCTAAAGGACAGTTTTGGACTATTTTTGACCGGGTCAACAACATCAGTGAGAAAGTGCCATTTGTTGTAACTGTCTTCTTTGGCAACAGCAAACCACACAGTGCAAATGAATTTCTGCGGGACTTTGTGGACGAGCTGAAATGTCTCATATCTACAGGCATAACATTTGGCATATTGACAGTTGCTGTAAGGCTCCATTCCATAGTCTGTGATGCTCCTGCTAAAGCTTTTGTGATGTATATTAGAAGTAACACAGGCTACTATAGTTGTCCAAAATGTACTTTAAAACGAGAATATTGTGAAGGTAGAGTGTGTTTTCCAAGTGCTCCTAGACAACTACGAACAAATGACAGCTTGAGTGCAAAAACACAGGAGCAGCACCACACTGGTGAAACAGTTTTCGAAGAACTACCTATAGACATTATAAAAAGTGTGCCATTCGATTATATGCTTCTTGTATGTCTAGGTGTAACACGCAAGCTGCTGCTGTTATGGACTCGTGGTCCAAAAGAAGTTAGGGTAGGTAGCAAAGTCTGTAGTGAGATTTCAGACAGAAATACAAACTTAGCTGAGTTTGTGCCTTGTGACTTCAACAGGAAGCCAAGGGGCCTGTCAGAGTTAGATAGGTGGAAAGCAACAGAACTTCGCTTCTTCTTGTAGTATGCAGGACCTATTGTTTTGCAATCAGTAATTCCCCCAGAGATGTATAAAAATTTCCTTGCTTTGCATGTAGCCATACGTGTACTGTCAAGCAGTGTTGCTACAGCAAATGAAGTTAAGTATGCAGAAGACCTGCTGAGCTTTTTTATTAGCAGCTTTATTAAGGTCTATGGTCAACAGCATGCCTCACGTTATGTGCATGGGCTGTACCGTCTAGCTGCTGATGTGTTGCACCTGGGGCCCCTGGATGCTTGGAGTGCATTTCCATTTGAAAATTATATGTCTTCTTTAAAGCGCATGCTCCGGAATCCAGAATGCCCACTTGAACAGCTGTGTAACAGGTTGGCAGAGCACGGCACAGTTTTCACTGGCAACGTGAAGGCAACAAGTTACCCGCTTTTCACATCAGAACATGAGACTGGGCCGCTCATTGATCCTTGCCAAGGGCCGCAATTTTTTAAAGCAACATTACCAAGCAATCTTGTGCTTGCAGCTAACAAGAAAAATAACTGTTGCACACTTCTAGATGGGTCTGTTATTTTGATTGAAAACTTTGCTCATTTTCCATCTGGTGACCCATGTGTCATTGGAAGAAAGTTTCGCCAGTGCAGAGACCTGTACACTTCGCCTTGTCCATCCTCGATGCTCGGTATATGCATAGTTTCGCAGCCTTCTAGCCTGTCGTCCTGGCCTCTTCACAGCATTGCCAAAAAATGCCTAAAAGTGCTTTTTAAGAGAGAGAATGTTGTTGTTCCTCTCCTCCACTTTTGAGCATTTGCCTAGATTACGCACAGTATCTGATTTGGCTGTCTTGTTTTTACACCTCATGTGGCACAAGTGTGCATATTGTTGGCACTACATAGCAGACAGTTCTCCATGCATGGAGTGGGAGTCGGCAAAGGAGGCAAGGGGACAGTCTGATGGTTTTGTGGTACTGAAAATTGCTGGAAAAAAACAGTAACCTCGAATTTGCTGATGATGCAGCTATGCTAATTTAAGAGATGAAATGTAGTATAAGCTTGAGGGTCTGTACAGGCATAGTGCTACAGTTTGCTTAAGTTTAAAGGAATAATATGTAATTCAATTTTCTGGAGTTGAAGATTGGTAGTGAGGTATCGTAATAGTGGTAGTATGCCTTTGCAATGTAGAGGTGAATTACCCAGATCATGAGCGAATTTAAGCACATTAGGAGTAGCTTTGAAAGCATTTCACAGCACAGCCACATACATATTCAACGAAAAAAAAAGGCTCCATTAGAGTAAGAGTGGAGTCCAAGACATTGACAACACTTCTGGGTACATTTTTGGGTATGTTATCTAAGAGATTTGGTAACGATGCAAGACAGCATTTAGAAAGTGCTAAAGATGATGTTTTGTTGAAGGGTGTAACGAATTCTGTAGCTGTGTAGTTTGCTGATGTCTTTTTATTATTGAATGGCAAATCTCTGTATTTGTTCTATTTTTTGTGCTTGTAAATAATTTTTTTTACTTCATCATTCTAGAGCCAGTTATACTTGTGAGGCTTTCGTATGTTTTGCATACTACTGAACATTTGCATAAGAAATTATGGTACATGCATGTATGTTTCTTTTTTATAAGGTGATCACTACGTTGTAGTGAAGTTTCCAGAAGAGAGCGATGCAGTTGCAATAATTCACAAACGATGGATATCAAGAAAACGATTTTGTTTGTGGCCCCCAGAGATGAGGCATGTTGAGAGCCTTGTTAAGGCTGGAGCGACACCGGGCCCAGACTGGAAAGAACTGCCATGTACAACTGTGCAAGCCTTTGGCAAAATTGATTATTGTGTTTGATTTTATGTTCATGCATTGTAGCTGGCTGTAATGTTTAAATTACTTGCTCTTATACTTAGCCTTTCATAAACAAATTATCTTATTTACTTGTAATGCAAAACTTTACTGAAATAGAAATCTGCCATTATGCATTGTGTTACAGTAGATTATTACAACTAAGCATTCATTATTTATAACTGAGTCTATCGTGTATCTGGACATAAGTATCAAACGTATTTGTATCTATGCCAACCTACTCTTTTTCCCCCGTTTAGTGTGCACCCACAAAGTCTGCCCTATTGCTCTGTTCATGCACCCCTTGCTTGCTTCTTTCATTACGCAGCCGCGAAGACGATCCTTGAAACACATTTATTTTTGTTTAATTTTTTAATTTTTGGGCCTGTGTAGTTGATCCTCACATTATAATCATAGTCATGTTAAATTTGAGTAGCTGCAACTCTGTAGTCAGTGCGTTGTAGGAATTCCGATAAATTAGCCAATTTTGTGCACGACCATTTGGTAATAATAAAAAAAGAACACATTTTTGCTGTCTATGACAGTAATTTCAACAGCCACCTATCGTTTTTTTGCCTTAATGCCCTTCCAGTTGTGACATCAATTAGTTTTCTTTTCACTAGTGATTTCTGGGTACACCTAATAGAAATAGCAAAACTGTAGTCACAAGAAAAACTAGAAGCAGCTGCACATTGTTAGCTAAGTGCCTTGAAAAATAAACTGCATGTAACACGCTATGTGCTAAATACTGAGAAGAACTTTGCCTGCCAGATAAGTTCTTGCCAAGAAGAGATTAGAGCATTTCGTTATCGCTGTACTCATTGTATAGGCAACCAGGGGCAAGTAAATTGTATGTGGCAAGTGTTCAGCACATTTCAGTGGGTAATGGTTATTTTTATATTTTTCAGTTTTAGAAATATGTGCCATTTAAACATGCCGCAGTCAAACCCAGTTGTAACGTATTAAGGTGCTGAGGTGATGGCATCGCTATAGCTGGTAGCAACAGCAACTGGGTTGCACAGAAAAAATAAACGCAAACAGCTTCAATCTCTTTCATGATACAGAAGGAAAGTGCTCTACACCATTTATACTTTTAGGCACATATGGTGATGCAAGGCAACGCCTGAGAAGGGCAGAAGACACGTCTGACCTCCAAAGTGAAGATGACCTCGGGAGGGGAAGGAGGAGCCGGACATTTGGAATGCTCAGATACGGATGATGATGAGCTAAATCTGCCAAAGCCACCACAAGTTATGATGGAAAGTAAGAGTTCATAGCACTTTTTTTGCGATCTTACACTTGAGGGGCAAAGGTTCTGTATCCTATGTCTTAACTGTTAATATAAAGATTCTGCACAAATATATAGTGATCTGGTAGTGCAGACAAAGTTTGAGATTGATGATCCAATTTTTCTCGAGGAAAAGTTTTTTGCCATCTGCACTTTGAAGTAACAGTCATTATCTTGTGCTCGCCAACCATTTTTCATTTCATAAACTTCCAAGCATGACATGCACTAAAGAATTCAAAGTGAAAAGCTGTGAACCAAAACAAAGTTGGAGCTCTGAAAATCTATTTATTGCTCGCTTTTGTTTGGGTGAAGAGGCTTAAGTGTTGCAACATGTTGTATGCAGAAAAACTAGACAAGGCTCATAGTGAAAATTCTCTTAGTATAACGGGGGCAAATTCTGATAAATCTTTCATGAACAGTTAAAGGGCTGTGGTTCAGGTTATTTGACATCTTTTATAATGTGAGTACCGAAAATTGCATTTGAGTGGCAGTTTTACTCATTTTGCTGTTATTTTTATTCAAGGAGCGAGAAATGACAGCAATAAAAAGCCTCGAAAGGAAGCAACAGGAGCTATGTATTCATTGGACAGCTTTCAACTTCACGGTATGATCTTTTTGTTTGTTACGCAGGCATTATAATGAATATAGAAATCATATGGGCTGTTAATTTGAATTCATGGAGTTTTGGTTCTAGCTTTGAGTGTGTTAAAAAGGCACTGGTTATTTGAGCATTACATAATTCAAACACTTCTTGTAGTATTACAGTTCCAATTATCAAGGGTCGTCTGTATTATTCAAGCAGTTTGTCCTGTGGTACGAACTGCGTTACATGAGTATGGCTTTGGTTGCAAGTGAATTAAGAGTAGTGTCATGAAGTCAGTTTTAGCAGGTAGAGCTGTCTCTATACTCTTCTTATGATGGCAGCATCATCACATTACTCATTTGCTTCAAACTAATGCCATTTTTTTGTACTAAGTGCAAAGCAGTTTCCATTGAGATATAATTTTAAGATGTGTTACATGCACAGGTTGAAGTCAGTCCATATATTTATATATTTATCTATGAATCCAAGCCTAGAAGTTCTCTCGAGCTCAACAGCTGTTTTTTATTTTTAATTCAAATATATCTTGTATGTACAGATAACAGCCGGGACAGTCAAGAAGATTATTTATCCAGGAGCCCCGGCCAAGGATTGCCGAGCTTTTGTAAGTTGTACATGCTTGGAAGTAATATTTTGCATCAGCTGTGTATAATATAGCACCCTCTTTCTGTTGCATTCCTCAGCTCGTGCTTCCAGCATGCCGCACAGTCGTATCCCAGGCGACCAAAGAGGATAGCAGTCACAGTGAAAGTTTACTGCTGCAGTGGCACTTCCAGGTGTACCGTTCCTATGTGAGACTTAATTCTGGTTTCATTATGGTCAGATGACTATGGAAGTCATGAGCTGCAGAGGATGCTACCTGCGTACCCGTCAAGACCTGGCAATGACCACTTCCATCCAGGTGAGCCTGTGAATGCATTATTTTTTTTGTTTTATAATTAAATTGATGTTTCCACTCCCTGCAGCACATATGTCAAGGCCCGGTGGCCATCATCTGGTGTCAAGCCCTGCTCCAACATATGCCCTTAAATCAGGTAACCAAGAGTGAAATAACGACCTTTCGTCAGTGAACACAAGTGACCCCTGTAGTCGCTTTTCTTTTTGCTAGATATGTGGTCGCACTTTTCTGAAGAAGTAATCTCAATTATAATGAACAGCAAAAGACAGTTCAAGCTCTATTGCAAGTTTCACTCCTCATTTGGGAAGCAGTGAGCATAATCTGACATATTTAGAATATGCTAATGAATGTTTCGAAAAACCGAATTTTAAGTCAACTGTGGTGCATGAACTCAACCCTTCCTGCCAATAGTACACATATATTACCATCTACATAGCATCTCTATACAGCAGCAGTATGTATAGCTTCAAATAAAAGGGTTTTTCAGCTGGCTGTTAGAACAAGTTTTTGTGATTGAGTTCTTAGACTTGCTATGAACAAGTTTTAGAAAATTGTTGCTTTGAAGCAGGTCATTTGCATAAATCAGAGACAGTTCTGAAACTAGAGTAAGTATGCATTTTGTTCACTGTCGATGATTCGAATGGGAAGGAAGATAACTTGTTATGTCAACTCGCATTGGAAGGAAGCATTTTAAATCACCTTGATGTTGGGGCCCAACCACCAGTAAGAATAGTGATAAGAGATGTTATCATGAACCTTGCATAATGCAGAAGTTATGATGAAAATGTCCTGCACTTTATTACCGAGCAGTTAAAAACAGCCATATGTATTTATGTATTGCAATACATATCATATTGTATTGCAATGGCTGGATTTTATTTTATCCTCATAAAATTGGTGCCTGGAGCAAAAGTTCAAGCCTGGGTCAAGGAATAGTGTTTGCTCAGAATAATGAATTATGTTGCTGCCATGTTATAGCGTCCCAGTTCACTCTGTTTTTTTTAATTGATTATGCATATATGCTCATCTTTTCAGAATTTGAACAACTTCTCAGAATTAATCAAACTATACTCCTAAGAGTAGAGCAGCAGGGCAAACAGCTGCAGGCCATTATGGACAGGCTCAGTGCTGGAACTCACATTTCGTCTGACCTACACGAGGATTTGGTGAAAACTCCGTTCACCGATATAGAAGCATTTCTCGCATTTGATGCAAGTTTGTCGGGTAGCGAGACATTCAGGACACGACTGGTAAGGTGCTTTTTTTTGCATGTTGTTGAAGCATGAATAGAAAAGGGTCGTAATTAATGATGTATTCATTCCTTACAGCTCCATCAGCTCTCCAGCCCAGGGGGCTCAGCTGTAGGCCCAGCAACGAGGAGAATGCTTGCAGCACTTCTTAGTCTACAAGTGGCTGTAGAGTACAGCTGGTTAGGACAGAAAAGGAATCGCAATTTCTCCGCACTCAATGTCACTGACATCATTTGCAGTAAGTTACGTTTATGTCATATCTTTGCAACACTCTAGGGGAACCCTTCTGGCTTTTTAAAGCTGCCGAGGAACTCACCTACCTTTGCTTCCATTGCTTTCAGCCTGATATGGACGCAAAGAGAGGCATGTGGGTGTACACATTCTCAACAACTGCCCCAATTCTATTAATGAATAGCTGTATTGCATAAGAGTTGTTGAAAGCATTATAGTATGATTAGCCCATGATAAAGGGAGTAAAGAAAAGAAAGCAGATGCAGCAGCATGCATGAATAGAAGTGCTTGAGAAACCCCATAAAGCGCACTGGAACACCCGGTTTGAGAACTCCCATAAGTAAAAAAAATCCTTTTCTAGATTAACAAAGAAGTTCAGCACAATATCACAAAGGTGGAATAGTTACGGAGTGGCTTAGAACAAGGTTAGCTGGGTAATGTTTTGGCTTGAAAGAAGCCTCCAGGGTTAAGAATGAAATGAATCATTGAACTGATTCAGTGTTTCATGAAACTCTTGTCAGGTGAACAAGTGACATTTGATAGAAAGGGAAGATGAAAGGAATGCTGTGCGAACAAAGCTATTAAGGCCTAAGTACCGAGGATATTTTTTTCTCTTTTCTTGGAAGTGTTATAATTAAGGATTTTATCTCCTGTGGCCGCAGCACATTTCAAAGAAGCTCAGGTCTAGAAATCAATCAGGCAGTGCGTATTCTCCACGACTTTCTTTTAGCACACCTCTAGTCCCACCTTAAGCCATTTTGCAAGAGTTTGAAATAAAAAAAAAGCAAGACATGCTCTAGCAAGCTTGGCTTGGGCAGTGCTCCTAGCATTATATCTTGAGAGCAGCAATTGGTAACTAAGAAAATAATGCATCTGTTAGCTACAGAAGCAGGAGGCACACTTGTAGCTCTGCAAATGAGAAAAAAAGGCCGATACATGGTTTCTGTAAAGTTCACTGTTTGCTCTTGCATTTGGCAGCATTTTCAATCAGTGTACTTCTCAGTGATATGCTTTTTAATGCCATGCAGCTCCATATGATTGCGTGAATTTCATTTGGGCATTATGAATCACTGTCATTATGAATGGTTGTTCCAGAGGCAGTGAAAAAATGCTTCAGTGAAGTTAAGAAAAATGACATTGAAAATGTAGTCAAGATTTGTCTAAGACATGCTGCAGAAAAGCTACGCAAACTTCATGTGAAGGAAGCTCATGCTCACAGCACTGGTAAGTTGGACTGTAACTGCTGCTGGAAAAGAAGCAATAGCATGTTATTGCTGTATACCATAAGTATCCAGGAAATATCTTGAAAGCAATGGTAACGTCGTATTGTCTTGCAAGAGATATCTGCCACTTTTCACCAGCTTCCCCTTTGACTTTATGTATTCTCTCTCGAAAATGTTAATACGAAATGAAATGCGGTTAAGGGCAGTTATCGCATCTACTAAGACTATATGAAAAGTTCTGATTATTCTGCAACCAGATCATTTGATTCAACAAATTGCATGAAAGAGGAGGAGTATCTTTCCAGGTAAAATTGCTTCAACTTGTTTGTGCTGTGCTGTAGGAACTCAAATATTACGTGCATGTATTCAACATGCAAACAATTCTGGCTTTACTAAACAAGAATTCAGGGTGCTATTAAAGGCATCATATATTTTTCATTGTGGAAATGCTTGTGCGTATGTAGTAAAATACAAAAAGAATAAGCTGCTATGTTCGCCTGGAGGTATATTGCTTTTACCAAGATTGATTCTTTTAGGTCAAGACACCGAGCTGCTGCATGTTGAAGAATTGGAGTTTTCCGAATGAAGAAGAAAATGAGCATTGAAATAAATATTTATGCAGCATTATTTTTCTGTGTTCCTGCTAGCATTTCCATTCTAACTGAACTGATGCAATGCGGGTTCTTCTGAGGTTGCTCAATCACCTGTTGTGACTCTTCCCTTTCCCAAGTGCAGAGTAGCAGGCCAGATATTCAGCTTTCCTGCTGATCTGTCTGCCTTTCCAATTAATAAACTCGTATATCAGCCAGTTTATTCAGGACAGCCGTTATACCTGATCTTTTCTGGCACTGGGTGTTATAGAACTTGCAGCCAGTTTCTTGCATTGCATAGTTCATATGCACGTGGAAATTTGCAGCTTGATTATAGCTTCCAAGTGTTGCATTATATTAGCTTTCTACAGTAGCAGCTGTTACTGTTCTTGTTCTAATAGCAGCCAGGTACAGCTGAACACGTAATGGAGCATAAATACGAGTAACAGTTCACAATGCTGAGTGTGAACTGCAATGATGCCTTCAATGTAGTGTCCTCAATATGTACTAAATTAGTCCCTTGTTGTCCTGTCTAGGACATTCTGAGAATGTTCTAAATTCAGACAAATGTCTTGAAAATGTACTACAAAAGGCCTAGGGTGCCCTTTTGAGGATGTTCTCAAAACGTACTGGGGCCGGACAAAACGACTTGTTGAGACCCTTTGGGGGATCATTGAAGGACGTCCTGAGGACAACCAAACATCCCAGTGGAGGCATCCTGAGGACATTTTCAGGATGCCTTAATCGTTGTCTGGGAAGCTATAGTTTGATGGACTGTAGATATTAAGTTTACTTGAACGTTCTGTTGTCGACGGAGGCGCTCCGGTTTCTTGAGACAAGTGCACAGGCGACGCCGGCCGTTCGAGTCTTGCGGCGGCCGCCATTCTCCGAGCACCGGCGACCACGCTCCCCTTCTTGGAAGAGCAGCGGGAGGCCCAAGAGGTCGGAGCCACATCTGGACACCGCTCGCCGGTTACCGCGGCCCCCTCGACATTCGGTCGGAGAGAGGGACACGGGCAGTGCCGTACGAACTCGCTTGCGGAAAAAGACATGCGTGCTGTGCTCCGTCTTTTCTGTGTTCTTATGTAACCTTCGCAGGCTAATAAATCTGCCCATTTATTTGTTTTATCTGGACGTTTGTTGTGTTGACTACATCAACTACAACTTCAGAAGTGGGATTGAGACTGCCTTGCAAAACTGGCGCCTTCACCGAGAGCTTCGACCACGTAAGCCACGATGATGCTCCGATCGAAGCCAACGACGGAAGGTCCTGCGAGCAAGGTAGCACCACGACCGGGCCTTTCAACGGACAGCGACGCGCCCAACGATGTGGGGGCAAGGGAGGCGGCACTCAGCGAAAGCGATACTCTACGAAACGACGAGGCGCAGTCTAATTCAGGGCGGGGATCCATGAACGCCGACACGGTAGACGGCCACGGACTGGACAACCCCAACGGAAGAGCCCCCGGGGCCTTCGACTTCCAGGCGCTGAAGCAGGCTGCGGTGCAGACGGCAGTACGTGAGGCCTTGCAGGGAGCAGCCCAGCTTCTGCAGGCGGCTCAAACGCCACACCACCCACCGACGGGAACATCAAGCGTCTTGGATGGACGACTGGCCACGGCAAGCGCACAACTGGTGCCAAGTTAAGACCCGTCATCTAACGACCAGCCAACAGTCGAAATTTGGCTGAACAAGGTAGACAACCTGGCTGCAGCGTACGGTTGGAGCGACCAGCAAACGACGTGCTTCGCACTCACAAAGCTGCAAGGCGTTGCCAAGACGTGGTACGACGGCCTGACGAATGTCCAGCGCACTTGGGCAGAGTAGAAACGCGAGTTGAAGAAGGCATTTCCGTCAACATCCAGTTTCCAGCACACCTTCCGGGACATGGAAGCACGCAAGAAACAGCGCCACGAAAGTATAGAGGCGTACTTCTACGACAAGCTGGCGAAAGCAAGGCGCTGCAATGTAGGCGACCCGGCCTGTATTGAATACCTTATCACTGGATTCGACAATGAAGATCTTGTGCGGTCCCTCAGCGTCAGAGACTACGCCAGCCCCGACGAGTTGCTCAGGTGCATGAAGCGGCTCTACGAGCGTACAGAAGTCGTAAAGGAAACTAGAGCCAAGACGCTGTATCAACCACCAGCTATTCGGCACCCTCAACGCGTCCTAGGAGGACACAATTCGTCACAAGCGGCGCATCAGCTTCAACACTGCGCTGGAGACAACGGATCGACGAGGGCTCCCCGACGAAAATTCAACGACAAAGGCGAGCCACTTTGTTTTAATTGTTCTTCATATGGACATTTCTCGGCAGCATGTCCAAAACCTCAGCGTAGACCGCGCTGCACGAATTGTGGAAAATCAGGCCATGAGAGCAAAGACTGCTATTCGAGGAAAGGCTCGACAGCCAGCGACACAGCTAAAACAGCCGTCCTATAGCCAAAGAAAGCAGCAGTACAAGTGGCAGCATGGTGCTAAATCAGAAGTACTTCATGGATGCCAACGTGAATGGGAAGGCGATCAAAGCGTACATCGACATGGGCAGCCAATGCTTAACGATACGAGAAAGCGAAGCGGAAAAGTTACACCTCTCTTATGAAGCACTCAGCCGTCCATTCACTATCAGAGGGTTCGGAATGGGAAAAATAACGCCCCTGGGAAGCTTCGAAGCGAGGCTGACGGTGGACCAGGCTACGGCCGACGTCAAGGTACACGTTGTCCGCGACGAAGTGCAGGCTGTCCCATTGCTTGTCGGTCAACCCTTTACTGAGCAGCCTCACATTGCGGTGGTGCGCCGTAAGAACACGATGCGCATTTTCGAGGAGCGTAACGGGTCGGAGGACGAAGACGGAACTCTTACCAATCTTGCTATACCGGCCCTACCTCCGCGACGTGTGAACTTGTGGGCGAAGGAGGCCGTTGTCATACCTCCTAATTACGTCGGGTTCATTGCGCTTGGGAGTGACAACGTTACGCACAGCGACATCTTCGTTCGTGGCAGGCTGCACGAGATGAGCGGCGAGTATGTGCCAAGCTGCGCATTAAGAGAAGATGAACAGGGCGAGATATGCCTGCCCGTGGCGAACGTATCCGAATCTCCTCTGATTGTTGCTCAAAACCAGAAGATCGCGAGAGGAACGTTGTGCATGGAAGAAGAAAATACCGAACCCTCCCTGATCGCAAACAGCAACGAAAGAAAACCGGCAAAGGCGATCTCGGGTGAAGATTTGACGGTTGGCACAACGATTTCTGCCACGCAGAAAGAGGCACTCGTCGCAGTGAATAACCAGTACCGCGACTGCTTTGCGACGTGCCTTTCAGAAATCGGGTGCACGGTCGCGGCGCAAATGAAGACTGAGGTGACCACCGACGCTCCTGTAACGTACCGCCCATACCGCCTAGCCTACTCCGAAAGGCAGGCTGTGAGAACAATGATTGACGAACTCAAGGAGGCTGGAGTAGTAACGGACTCTAACTCTGCTTACGCGAGCCCTATCCTACTTGTTTCAAAGAAGAATGGCGAGAAGCGGCTTTGCGTAGACTTTCGAGCCCTCAACAAAATAACGAAAAAGGACAGGTATCCGCTACCGTTGATTGATGACCAACTTGACAGGCTACATGATAAACGACTGTTCACTAGCCTAGACCTTGCGTGCGGCTATTATCAGGTGCCAATTGATAAAGAGAGCCGAGAGAAGACAGCATTCGTCACTCCGGATGGACACTACGAATACACCCGCATGCCATTCGGACTTGTCAACGCACCGAGTGTGTTCCAGCGTATGATAAACACCGTCCTCGGCTCCCTTAGGCACACGAAGGTCATGGCCTACATGGATGATCTGCTGATTCCATCGGCTTCGTTTG
The DNA here is from genome assembly GCF_055824585.1 of Amblyomma mixtum. Taxonomy (NCBI): domain Eukaryota; kingdom Metazoa; phylum Arthropoda; class Arachnida; order Ixodida; family Ixodidae; genus Amblyomma; species Amblyomma mixtum. The sequence goes on from NC_143021.1 coordinate 145,410,280, forward strand.
AGGAAGGATTAGACAGCTTGGGCGAGGTACTCGAGCTCCTGCGTTCGGCTGGTCTCAAGCTGCGCTTGAAAAAGTGCTCCTTCTTCCAAGAGAAAATTAGCTACTTGGGTTATGAAATTTCCGCATCGACCATCAACCCCGACAGCCTCAAGTTGAGAGGAATTGCAAATTCTCCTACACCAGCAAACGACCACGACCTCCGACGCTTCCTGGGCCTCTGCAGCTATTTCCGACGTTTTGTGGCTGGATTTGCTATGATAGCCAAGCCACTTACGATCCTGCTGTGCAAGGGAGAAGAATGGCGCTGGGACGACGTTCAAGAGACTGCATTCAGGCAGCTACAAAGACAGCTCATGAGCAAGCCAAGCCAACGCTGGCACTTTACGCACACGGAGCGAGAACGGAAGTGCACACCGACGCTTCCAAGGTCGGCCTCGGAGGAGTGTTGTTGCAAGAGCAACCAGACGGCCTCATGCACCCCGTTATGTATGTTAGCCGTAGCACCACGCGAGACGAGGAACGCTACCATTCATACGAACTGGAAGCTTTAGCCGTTGTGTGGACAATTGAGAGGCTTAGACCGTACCTGTATGGAACCGAGTTTCTTGTTGTTACGGACTGCAACTCATTGAGAACTGCTTTGTCAAAGCGAGATCTGGTGCCACGTGTCGGCAGGTGGTATCTAAAGTTGCAAGAGTATACGTTTGATGTAGAGCATCGACCGGGAGCTAGAATGAGCCACGTCGCCGCCCTCATCAGGGCTCCTGCGTCGGAAGCTGAAGAAGTTGACGTTGCAAGTGGCATTAATGTCTTTGTAACAGAGCTCTCCAACGAAGACTGGCTAACGCTAGCACAGAAGACGGACTCAACATTACAGTCGATCATGGCTTCCCTAAAGGGATCATCAGAGACGAAAGAAGCAGAGCGCATCAGAAAAGAATATGTCCTGGTTGAAGGCAGGCTTTTCAGGAGAACGTGTGGCAACAACGGCGACGAGCGTCTGCTATGGGTAGTGCCACGAGCGGCACTCTGGCAGGTCGTGAGACGATGCCACGACGATGTGGGTCACTTTGCAGTTGACAAAACCATGGCCTTGCTCGAAAGCAAATACTGGTTTCCAAGAATGCGCCGGTACGTGAAGCGACATATCTCGTGCTGCTTAGAGTGTTTGTATAGAAAGGTTCCGTCCGGAAAAAAAACCTGGAAAGCTGCACAGCATCGAAAAAGTGGCCGTGCCATTCGACACCATTCATATGGATGACTTGGGCCCATTTATCCGCAGCAAGAGTGGCAATACACACGTGATTGTGGCAGTGGACGGCTTCACTAAGTTTGTGCTCATTCGGGCCGTGCGAAGCACCGCGTCGGGCTACGCCAAAAGCTTTCTCAGGGACATCGTCTCCATATTCGGGACCTCACGACGGTTGGTTACCGATCAGGGAACTGCCTACACCAGCCGACAATTCGAGCACTACTGTAAGACTCTCAGCATAATCCACGTGAAAACGCAACTTGCACGCCTCGTGCCAACGGACAAGTCGAGAAGTACAACAGAATGATAACCCCTGCGATTGCCAGCTTATCCGAACGAAGCGACGGGAAGGATTGGGACGAAACGCTCACGCAGGTGCAATGGGGAATCAACAACACCGTAAAACGAGCTACGAAGACGACTCCATTCACTCTGCTTTTCAACTTTCGCCCCCGGAACGTGACAGGGGACTCAGTTGACGACGAAATTGCACTGGAGCTGGACGCCAGTATGCTGAAACTAAGAAAGAAGATAAAGCGAAGATGCACACCAACTGAGGGCGGCTGGAAAGGAAAAGGATAGCCGACTGTTGTCGACGGAGGCGCTCCGGTTTCTTGAGACAAGTGCACAGGCGACGCCGGCCGTTCGAGTCCTGCGACGGTCCCCATTCTCCGAGCGCCGGCGACCACACTCCCCTTCTTGGAAGAGCAGCGGGAGGCCCGATAGGCGCTGAGCCACATCTGGACACCGCTCGCCGGTTACCGCGGCCCCCTCGCCATCCGGTCGGGGAGAACGACACGGGCAGTGCCGTACGAACTCGCTTGCGTAAAGGACATTCCTGTTTGTGCTCCGTCTTTTCTGTGTTCTTATGTAACCTTCGCAGGCTAATAAACCTGCCCATTTATTTGTTTTATCTGGACGTTTGTTGTGTCGACTACATCAGCTACACTAATAAGAGACGCGGAATGGATCGCAAAATATTTAATTATCATATTCAATGCATCATTGAAGCAACATTCCTTGCCTAATTACTGGCTGCAGGCTAGGATAGTTGCAGTACACAAATCTGGAAGCAAGCACGTTACCGACAATTACAGACCTATTTATATCACCTGCGCCTGTTGCAAGATGCTTGAGCACGTCGTGTCCAAATACCTTGAGGACACGAACAAACTAAATCCCAATCAACAAGGTTTCAGGCGGAAGCTCTCTATTGTTACTCAACTTGTAGAAACACTACATGATTTTTCAAAAGCTTTAAACAACAGGGATCAAGTGGACGCAGTTTGCCTAGACATGTCTAAATCATTCGACCGTGTACCCCATGATGAACTTCTTAATAGGCTCATTGACTTAGGCATAAACAGAGATATTGTATGCTGGATTAAAGCTTACCTTACTAATAGAACCCAGTACGTGGAGGTAGACGGTGCGAAATCTGACGTCCTGGGTGTATCCTCAGGTGTCCCTCAGGGGTCTGTGCTTGGGCCAGGGTGTCGAACCGGAACCGAACCCGAAACCGGAGCCGAACCTGAATTTTTGCCCGGAACCGGAACCGAACCGACCCATATTTGTTTCGCCATCTTGGAACTGAACCCGAACCGGAACGATTAAAAGGAACCGTTCCGAACCGGTTCGGGACCCCGTTCAACCCCAGTTTTTTTTGCATCCCGGCATACGTCTTGTTTTCCTACAAAATGAGATGATCTATCGCATAGATTTACCCACCCGTAGCTGTCTGCGTTGGGAAGTGCGAAAATTGTACCCAGTATATGCGACAGCAAACTTACAGGAGATGTTGTGCCTGGGAAGAAGCGTAATTGACCCTTCTGTAATGTACTACCGCCAATTCTAAACACTTGTTCAGTACGGTCCACTGTTAAAGGGAACATGCGATCGCGTGGCCTCCGCACTTCGCGGAGCGCTGCCGCCGAGAACTTGTGGGAATTGACGGCACAAGACGCATGCGCAGTAAGCATGACGGCTGGTGACTCCGCGCATGCGCCTGATGTCGCCTATTCTCGCCGCATCCAGGCGGCAGGGCTTCATGAAGCGCAGAGCACACGCGAAGGCATGTTCCATTTAACAATGCACCATACTGTACGTCAGATTTATGTGAAATCTTGAGTTAGTACTCCTCCCCTTTTACATATTTTTACGTAAATCTTTAGTCAAACGGTTAGACTGCTCGAACTCAGTAAAGTACTATAGACACCAAACTTTTGCTTGCGTGCTTTCTTCTTTCAAACAATGCGTTAGACGTTGCTGTACATGGAGCACCCGCGTGGTATTCACCAACACATAATAAATAATTTATATTCGAATTTCTTCTTCACCCTGTTTCGGTTTCACCAACATAACGATGGGTGTGACGTGTAGTGGAAATTAGGTCGCGTAAGGGGCTATAAAACGGCAATATAACTGCTGATACGTCCTTCGTTGTAATGATAGGTCTTGAAGCCGGCTGATGTAAGTGCTGCAGTGAGTCAAAACAACGTATCAGCGTTTGTATTAGTTTTCCCGTGCCTCACGTGACCTAATGTTGAACTCACGTAACAGCCATCATTCGCTTGATGAAACCGAAACAGCATGGAAGAATAATTTCTTTTCTAAGTTATTTAGCGGCAGTAGCCGTATACCACACGGTGATCTATGCATTCTAATATCTACGGCGCCATTTGGAAGGAGAAAACAGGCAATAAAACTGGGTGTCTATAGGCGTTTTAGTAGCGACTGAGAATGCCTTCCTTTTCTTTGCGTCATTTCCCACAAATAGACGAAATATTAGCGCGAGGACCCAACAATGTTGTGGTGGTCGTTTTTGAGAAAAGGAAATGGCGCAATTTGTCTCACTTCTTGATGGACACCTGAACCGCGCCATAAGAGAGGGAGGAAGGTGAGGGTGAAAGAAAAAAGAGAAACAGGCGTTGTAGGGGTGGGCTCCGGAATAATGTCTACCAGCTGGGGATCCTTAAAGGGCAACTGCATAGGTTTTAGAAATCGACGAGCTTAAAAGGGTCAATTTGTGAAACTTCCAGGTAAAGTATGCGAAGTCCTTTTGGCCTAGCATTTGATACGGTGACGTAATTACCAATTAAAATTGCGACGGCCTTCAAGCTTCTCCGCAGAGCACAACGCTAAGGAGGGACGCATGATGAAGTCATCGAAAGTATCCGTATCTTTCCAACGCATAAACGCCTTTGAAAGAAAAAAACCAACGTCACCGAAGGCACAGCCCGCCGAACGTTGTTTGGCAGCGTCCAACGAGGCACGGCAGGGCGTGGCTGACGGCAGCAGTAATTTGAAATCATACCTTCCGTGACATCACATTGAACTTCGCCGCACTCCACTGTTGCTTTAAGGAGAAGTGCAAAATTTAATCGTCGATTACGTCACTATTTTAAATGGTAGTGCAAAAAACTTAGCATGCTTTACCTACAGCCTATATAGATTTGAATCCTTGAGTATCGCGAAATTCTCAAAAAGTGGCGCAGTTGCCCTTTAACGTGCACTGACATCGCGCAGCCCACGGTGCCTTTTGCGTTTCGCCTCCAACAAAACGTGGTCGCCGGAGCCGAGTTCAAACCCGGGTACACCGATAAGTAACAGAGCGCCCTAACCACTGAGCAACCGCAGTAGGTAGTGCAACATTTACTATTGTAGGCGCTCATTGTCTGAGACAGCAAGTTATAAATAAATAAAACCCCTCACGATGGGTATGTAGGGCAATCAAGAAAAAAATAGCGCAATGGCTGTGGAGCTCGGCTGCTGGTTCCAAAAATACAAAAACCAGCGTGACGTCGAAAATCCCGAGCTGGTCTCCGTTAATCTGGAGCCCTCCACTACACCGTCTGTCATGTAGCCCCAATGTCTACTCGACACGTTAAACCCGAGATATTACCACTAGTATTACCAAAAGAAGGATGTATAAATTGGTGCAGCTTCTATTTCTTTTATAATCCGCATATTCTTGTTTGCACGCGACGGAAATAAGAAACGAAAGGCGGGTTCTTGGCAACGGGGGAGATGTACTAATAAGAAAAAAAATACCGATTACACAAAAGGACAATGCGGAAATACACGAGCTCGCTGGCATGCGATAGTGATTCCGCCCAGAAAGATGCTACTGCGATGAAATGTAACTACGATGAAGTGATTTCGTTATGCCAATTCGATGAAATCGTTCTGCTTCTACGAAAGAATTGCTGCCAGTCGCCAGCGCGCGGCTCCATCCGCTGTTCTCGCACTGCTCGTTCTTGAATTCTCTTTCTGGCGACTTATATCCACTTCTCGCAGTCATATTTGCCGTTCTTAGTGTCTGACACGACAGGCTTATGCTTTCTTGGCGTGTTTTTTTTCGTAGAACGCTTGGGCGACTAAATACGTGGAGCCTTCACAACAATCTGCCTCGGCTATATCGGGTACAGGTGGGTGATTAGGAGTGGAGAGATGGGTGAAAGTTTTTGAAGGTGCATTTTTACCACTGAATGCTCTGATGTACGCCCACAGGAGTGTGAATCAAGGATGGAGGCTGCAAGCACGCAGCGCGGTTATTTTTGGGAGAGCAGGCTATAGACCTTTTTCAGTTTTAGCCTCGCTCCCAGCGCGCCGAACACCGCCATGTTGCTTTCCTCCTCTCTGGCTGGTTCGAAAAGGCGGTGTCCGTGCGTCCGGTGCGTACGTTCTCTGCGGTTCTCCGTGTTTACTGTATGCGGTTGCCTAGCTGTATTAGCCTGATTTGGGTGTATGTGCGATTAAAGCTGCAACGAGGTCTTCAGGAAACCACTGCGCAGTCGTCTGCTGTTCAAACAACTACATTAAGCGAAGGCGGCTTGAAGCGGAGCAGTGTGAAAAACGCGGCAGTGCGGTTGCGGGCTTTTTCAGCTACCCATACCTTACACGCGAGCACCTACTGCTGATGTCGCTAAGATATGTGTCGTCTGTGACCCTTGCAAAATCAAAACATAAGTAATAACTTGGGTAAATGATGCAGCAGCACGGCGGGTTACGTGAAACATTTCTGTTATAACTGCCGATACTGGCGACTGATTACATAAAGACAACGGCACTGTAAACATAGCTATTTGACAGTACTTGAAAGCCATGATGCATTGCGCAAATGCCACAGCTGTTTGCTTGCAGTAAATATCCGATAAACCAGCAGGACTTAAAAAACTGAAGGCCGCAGCTTTGGCGTGTCCACCTTGCATCGTGACACCTCATGCTTCGACCAAATTCTTTTTTCAACTGACGCCATAATGCAAAGTCCCGATTGTTTAAAAAAAAATGTGTCTATTAGGGACGTGCAATCAGCAGGCACGCAGTGCCCACCCGACCACACGCACGCGCTTTCTCGCTCTTTCGGCATTAATCAGTGGCCGCACCCGAGACTGACCAAGCAGATATGCTCCTCAATAACTGTCACAGCAGGTGCACCAGTTTCAAGTGCATAAATTACATCGCGTTCAAAGGCCACGACTCTCTACTACTTCTTTTTCCGAGTTTAGCGAAATGTCAGACGACGCGAAGCTCCAAATCCAGTTTCCTCTGTTCCTGCGACACTTTGCTTCGACGCACGCCGCCGACGGATGCACTGGTGCTCCGAAGAGCGCTGCCACACACTCGCATGTCCACGCTAAGAGTGGACCACCCTACATGTGCACGTTATTTTACCGTTAGTACGAAGTAATCAAGGAATTTATGCAAAGCCAAAAGCCGGAACAGAATTCTGTGCGCTTATGCGCTCCAGCGCTGCCTTCTCCATGTAGCACTGCAGAAAGTACCGTTTTTTAGGACAGTGCGGAGGGAAAATGTAGTGAAAGACGCGGTCGAGCGCAGTTTCAATCAGTTCGTGTCACCGGCGCAACGCAGATCAGACCGCTTGAGCGCTTGACAGCAACACTGCTGTTAGCTCGGAAGGGAGCGGTTTTTCTTTTATAATTATAACTACAACATAGAAGCGCTCAGCAAGCTCCGTGCTCGCATTAATAAATGTCTCCATTGTAGATACCAGAAAGCCGTCAAATAAATTGCGCACACTTGCGTAGAAGCGCACCTCCAATGCCGATTTTCGGCACAACTTGCAGGGAAACATCCGCGTCGCCGCTCGCCGAAACACGGGCCATTTTGTTCACAGTTGCTCAGTGCATACAGTGCAACACTTTGCAGGTCAAAATCATGCAAAAATCAACACTCGGATAATGCTGAACAGCGCGGCGAGTACTCGCTGCCTGTATCGCAGAGGCGGCCGCTCAAGCCAACATGGCGGAGAAATCGGCCAGACGCAAGACGGCGCTGCTGTCGAAAGATGGCCGCGCGCATCTGAAAAAGGTCTATACTGCTTTGACATTTTTCGAAGCGCTAAAACAAGGACGCAGAGGGAACAGGCAGGGACGAGCGCTACTTCCCTCTGCGTCCTTGTTGTTTCGGCGCTTCGAAAAATGTCAAAACTGCACCAACTAGCCCGATCCGCCACCCTTCTGAACTATACTGCTACCGCAGTAAAATGAATAACTAAAAGAGTATGCATAGTCTAACCTCTGACTCCGAGCGGGATTTGTACTAATGGCGGCGCAACAGAAAACTCTGTTTACAGATGCTTTAGGCTATTCGGCTATCTTGTAGGCTTTCTTTATGGTTGTTGCATGGAATATTTGGAACCTCTCTGACCCTCCTCGTGCCTTACTTGACCGCGTCGATTTCAGCGATCTCGGCATAAGGCATGCCACCATAACTCCCTTCCTCCGCCCGCACATGCTATGCATATCCATACCACGTGACTAGCATGGCCACCAAGCATTTCAGAATTACCTAATCGCTGTTGTGAGTTGATCCGCGACCATGGTCAGTAGCCTCGCTTTCGACGATGCCCCTTTCTCACGCGCACCGCGCTTCTTCCATTCGGGATGCTTTGCCGAGCCAGCGAACGCGTAGGCAATGATTGCCCTCGTTGGCCATCGACGTGGGTTTGGCCGGCGGTTACTTACTATTTCAATAGAAAATTACAGCATATTGTTACCGTGCTTTTTTAGCGTTTACAGCGTTACCGGACGCCGGACTTTCCGGTTAGCGCTGCGCACAGCACTGCCGCCTTTTAATTCCATTTCTGGGTTGACACGTTCTTTCCGGGGCGGTGTCGTGAAGGTTGAGGGGCGCTATTTCGTCTGCGTGCTTAGCGGAAGGACGACCTCTACAACATCGGGGTAGTTCACCACGCCACCTCGTTCGCTATAACCGAGTGGTGTGGCCAGAGTTGTTCGCTGTATCTGCGACGAATTTCCGTTGCCCTTATGCATATTTTCATAGTAGCACCACACCCACTCGCAGTAAGCCAGCGTTCGCTATATCTGCGGCCATTAAAGTGGGCTCCACTGTACATCCGCTGACTTTGATTTAATACACCAGTATAGAGAAAGTCTAGGTAAGGCTGTATGTGTATGGGTAGAGGAAGTAATGCCTGATCGCAACATTTGTCATCTGCCTTGTGGAGAGGCCGTAGAGGTAAGCAAAAGCGAAGAGGGAGAAAACCGAATGAATCAGCACTCCCGAGCATGTCCAGAAAAGATAGGCGAGCACTTAGTCACCTATTAAGAAGAGCTGCCAGAAAGGGGTTGTTTGCAGTTTTGAAAATAAATGCCTGAAACAAGTTGGGGGACAAATGGTGCACGTCAGATTAACCACTCTTTATCACTCTATTAAGGGCGCAAAAAATTCTGTTGACGAAAAGGTTGCCTTTCATAGCGCCCCGGGAAAAGTCACAAACATTCTATCACAAACAAATTCTTTGCTTTACTATATTGAGAAGCCACGATTAGCTGAGTTTTTGAAGGTACTCAGCTATAGGGGCTCGGGATATATAACGTGAGTGACAAAGGCGATGTCGAATAGGTGATTTAAATAAAATATGTTTGGTAAGCTCTGGATGTTAGGGAGAGCAAGAGCTCCCACGAGGCACTTCAATAAAACATGGGTTCGACCTAGTTGGTACATGATGTTGTGAAGGTGTGGGTTGCGCAACCACGGGACGAATCACGAAGAAAAGACGCAGAGACACACACAAGCGCTTAATGCTGTATATGTGTGTGTGTGTATACGCGCTTGTGTGTGTCTCTGTGTCTTTTCTTCGTGATTCGTCCCGTGGTTGCGCAACCTACACCCTCCCACGAGGCCCTCGTTGGGTGGGGGATGGGCGGTGGAGGGATCCTTGAACATTTTCTTACCATGTAGTAAAGAACGGGGGGGGGGGGGGGGGGGACTGGCAAGTCGGTTTCGGGGCGACGCAAAGGTATATGTATATGTATATGTATATGTATACGTGCCTGTATATGTATACGTGCCAACACATGACAGTTTTGTTTCTCAGTAGTGCGCGGGAACGTAGAGGGCACGTGCGGCGGAAATTTTGGTGCCTCGTAAGTACACAGCGTATGAGAAAGTCCCAACTGACTAAAGCTTCAAGGGAGACCTATTACTCGCGTTACGGGGTCTCCCAAACTGCTGAAGCAGGAGGGTCTTGTAGATGCAAAATCCATCGGCTTATCGTCCTACACCTCATAAGGTGGATTATAGCGTATATACTTAGCCGATTTCCAGTAATTTTGAGTTCATTTCATTTTGCGGCTCTTGCCGTAAATTCGTCTTTTTGCTGCGGACAATAAATAAAATAGGTAAAGTGAGAACATCTCACACTAAACAATTTTTTCATGCTCAAGTAACACAGTAAACGCGACAAATTAAGACGGGAGACGACACGACCGCAGACTAACAACTGGTTATTTTATTCTGCGAAAAGTATACAAAGGCGCAGGACACAGGAAACAACCACAAAAAAAAAACAGAACAAAGGATAAAACTTAAAAACCATAATGCGCATGCACATCACATCCTGACGTTTTTTTAACGAAATTCGAACAGTATCTTCCACTGCAGACGGCACTCCCCTATGTCCTGGACCTCACACAACGCCAAGAAAGCCTGACTCCTTATCTATCAAATTGATATATGGTGAAGCAACACACTCATCGGCTTCTTTCCTGATCCCATTGGCCTAGACCAACTCCCTACAAATGCCAACAGGGTTATTAAACAGGACACTTGTCTTATCTACTGGAGAAAGCAATCGTTGCACTCGCTGCAATGCAAAGCCAAGTTGTACGACACCGCTACTTTTTTCACCCATCTGTGATGTTCGAACAATTGCTCATTGCTTCCCCAATTAGAAAGACAAGTCTCCTGTTTAATCACCCTGATCGAATTTGTAGGGAGATGGTCGAGGCCTTTATGATCAGGAAGGAAGCAGATGAGCGTGTTGCTTCACCATACATCAGTTTCGTTGATAAGGAGCCAGGCTTTTTGGCAACTGTGTGAGCTCCAAGAGATAAGGGAGCGCTGTCTACTACAGGATATAGTCTTCGAATTTCGTTGAAAAAGATGTCATGACCCGACTATGATGTGCATGCGCAGTATGGTTTTTTTAGTTTTAATCTTTGCTCTTCTGTTTTTTGGATTGTTCACGGTGTCCTGTGCCTTCATATACGTTTCCGAGAATGTAATTACCAGTTGTTAGTCAGCGTCTGTGTATTCTCCAGACTTCCTTTTGTCCTTTTTCATGAACCCTTACCAACTAGCCCAGTTTTATGTTCTCGTAAACAAATCTTTTAATTTTTTATTATTGTACAGTGATGTGCAAGAAAAAAAAAAAGAAAAAGCATAGCAAGGTTGACTGAAACCCATCGGCGTTATAATTTTTTTTTGTCCTGAACCCGTTTGAACCCGTTTGAACCGGTTCGAGACGGTCCGAACCGGTTCGAACCGGAACGAAATGGCTCTCTGGACCCGAACCCGGAACTGAACCCGAAAGGCGTGTACCCGAACCCGAACCGAACCCGAAAAAATGCCGGTTCGACACCCTGGCTGGGGCCCATATAATTTTTATGTTATGTTAATAACATCGCAGTCTCACTTCCTCCTCAAGTTACAGTCCGGCTATTTGGGGATGATTGTTTAATATACTCAATCATATCAAAGCCAGAAGACCAGCTCACATTAAATTTGGCGTTGAACTCCATTAATCAATGGTGTCCAGCGTCCAGAATGAAAATTATTATACAAAAACATTATATATTACACTGACAAACAAAACCAAAAATATTTTTTCATTAGATTATGAAATAGATGGGCGATATATAACACGTGTCAACTCCAAGTATTTAGGTCAAGTATTTAGGTGTCACTATATCATCTAATCTAAGTTGGAATTTACATATTGACAACATATGTTCAAAAGCCGAAACTAAATTGTGGTACATTAGAAGAAAACTGAAACTTGCATTCACAAAAGCAAAATTAACTGCCTATCTCGCGCTGGTACGTCCGACACTGGAATATGCAAGCGTCATATGGGATCCGTATCAGTCAAATCAAACGGATAAGATTGAAAAAGTTCAAAGAAGGGCCGCTAGGTTGATTCTGCAAAATATAGATTTTTCAAAGGCTTTCGACATTATATATCACAAACTTTTGCCTCACAAACTAAAACAACTGAATATTGACTGTAACTTATTGAAATCGATTGAATGTCTACTAAATCGCTTACAATTTGTTTTTGCTAACGGTTGTAACACCAGTTTTACAGAGGTGTTTTCCAGAGTTCCACAAGGTTCAGTTCATGGGTCCCTACTGTTTCTAATTTACATTAATAATCCCCCCTCTCTTGTGGATTCTCATATTAACCTATCCGCTGATGTTTGCGTCATTTTCAGAGAAATAGCCAACGTTAACAACATTGCATTGCTTCAGTCAGACCTGAACACAATAAGGTAACAGGACAAAGAATGGTTAATGCAGCTAAATATTAACAAATGCGAAGTCCTGCGTGTATCTAGAAAAACTTCCGTACCACCTCACTACTACATCGATAACATTTCGTTGGAATCAGTCTCGTCATATGAATGCCTCGGCATCCACATTACTTCTTATCTTAACTGGCCTTTTCATACGGAGTACACCAATGAAAATGCTAATCGCATGCTTGGCTACTTACCTCGCAACTTTTTTAACGTCCCTTCTAATTTCAGACTATTGCTTTATCAAACACTAGTACGATTCAAACTCGAGTATGCAACACCGGTATGACACCCTGCTCATGACAACTTAATTAATTGTCTTGAACTGGCCAATTTCTGTATCCCGCCGCATTGATCATGATCACAAAGTCGGAATTTTTTCATCCAAGAAGAAATGCTTCTCGCAGTCATTCCTGCGGCGACCCTCATGTGACCGGAACCACCTTCCCGCGGAAGGTGCGGTGGCATTGAAAATTATTAGCAGTTCCGCGTAGCACTAGCTAACGTTGTATATTCAGCCGCTGTTTAACATTCATTTAATCATCTGTATCTTTCTCTCAGTTTTTGAATATTTATCATTCTACCAGTGTAATGCCACTGGCCCTAAGGGGTAACGTAAATAAATAAACAAATACAGAATAATATGCAAGCTTCGCCCACAAAAATTTTCATTCACTATATTTTTCTTTCTGCGAATAACACTTTGTAGGCAGCCTAACAGCTCATATGGCACTGACGTGAAGATTCATTTTTCACAGCCAAAAAGTTCCGTACCGTGAGCGCAGGATAGCTATTGTTCTTCGTCGTTCTTCCGTTGTGTTTGACATCGTAGGCGCTATTGTTTGCTTTCTCAAGTACTATGCACCATCTAGCCCGAACTGAAGTTCTTCTGAATCTTTGATATTAGCAGTTCAAAATTCAAGCCTTCTGCAAGATTTGAAGGACCTATGCTAATATAATCACACAGCCGATTTTAGTCCGAAGAAGCTGAGGACTCATTTTATGCATATGTAAATGTATACAGCTACTCTATCTGTACTACTGTAGCTTGCATTCTCTATTTTACTTTATGTGTTCTTATATTTCGGGCCATAGTGATGAATATTATAATTTTTACATGTATTATAGTGTAAGTTGATACTGTATATCTGCTGTCAAAGTGTTGTTTTTTTCTTTACAGTAATGTTTATCTCTTATGTTGTTTGTTGTACTTTCCATGTACTTTTAAAGTAGCAACTTGTTTTTCTTACGTTCACTACTGTCATGTAATGGTCCCCTGGGCCTTGTCAAGCTGTGTGCAAAGCTTTTAGCCAAAGGTGACCAGCCAGATTTTTCTGGTTAATAAAGTGCATTGTCTGGTTAATTCATTGATATGCAACTTACAAATTGGAAATGAGAGGAACATGTGCGCGGAGCGGAAAGCGCGTGGTCTGCCAAGAAACACTGAGGTGGCCCCGAGAAGGGCCTTTAGTAAGGACGACATCTGTTTTGTGCCTCTTCACTTAGCAGCGACGACACGGCGTGTGCAGTCCTCGTGGTTCTGTCCGAGCTGTCGAAGCAGTCCTTGGACGCGACCATGACCTTCGACATCTCATGTTTTTATTTAAAAAACATAAGGGAAAAAAGTCATGCTGTATGCAGTGCGATCGCCTCGTGGTTCCATTCACGGCGAACAATCATCCGGCAAGCCCGGCTCTTTAGACGGATTCAGGAAACTACTGAAAAGAACAAAAGTAAGGAGCGAACAAAGCTGCACTGTATGCAAGTTAGAGCGCAAAGAAACAAAGCTAGGCGTTGCACTTGGTTAACCCATTCAACGAGGCGTAGCGAGAGCTTTCAAGCCGATTTCGACAAAGCGCGAGAAGTCGCTAAAGAAACAAAGGTACACTGGACTGGGTGAATGCTGTTGCTAGGCCAAGTGCAAGTCATAACTTCTCTAAAGCCACACCGCACTCGGTTAACCCTGCAACGAGGCCTAGAGCGGGTCGTGATGTCTGGCGCCGATTTCGACAAAGAGAGGGAACACGGCCGCGAGACGGGCTCCCCGCAATCAGCCAGGAAGCAATGAAGCGGCCCTGAAAAGGGCCGTTTGCAGGAGCACTTCAACGTCGACCTACAGCAGCGTGGCGGCGCGGTGAGCAGTAGGCCCAGCAGTGGTCCGTATTTTGCCCTTTTGCCAGGAAACGATGCTGCAAAAAAGAAGTTCCGTTACAAGTGCCGCAGTATGGTGAGTCCTCAATCCACGAGAAAACTTGCGACAATATAGTTCAGACCTTACCTCGGGGTTGAGAATGCACACGCCCGACAACCGCGTCAGCGTGGCTGTCCTCAAAGTGCGCCTGATGCGCATCCTTGCAGTGCAGCGGCAAATTTTTAAATACGAGGACGACACTATCCACGTGCTCCTGCAGCAGCAGAACGAGGTCCTGTGAAGCCGCAAGCGAGAAGTGCACAGAAATTTCAGCTGGCTGACGCCGACGAGCGCACCACGGACGAACGCCATAGCTGAACACTTCTTGAAACGGGCGCGCCGAGGTTCACGAAACGAATGACCGCTTGCGACGCACGAGGGGCGTGGCGGGCGCACCTAGCGATTCCCCAGATGCTCTAGGACCGGCCGAGAAAGGCGCGGTGACGCCACGTCCGGTTGAGAACGAGGGCGAAGCCAAAAAACGTCACGGAGAAGCGCATCCCATCGACCAATCAGCGTTTCCAGCCTACCTATCCGCGGACGCTTCTGGCTACGACGGCAAGGAGCTTCAACCGTGCAAAACCTCGGAGGACTTTCGGTACTCTTTCTATACACGCCGCGGTGGCCTAGCAGTTAGGGCGCTCGGCTACTGAGTCGGAGGACCCGATCCGGGACGCGGCGGCCGTGTTTCGATGGAGGCGAAGTGCGAAACGCGCCCGTGTGCTGCGCAATGTCAGCGCACGTTAAAGAACTCCCGGTGGTCTCAATTAATATGGAGGCCTCTACTACGGTGTCCCTGATTGCCCACGTGTCGTTCCTCCTCTCGAAAGTCTGTGAACTTATCAGTGTTTTACAACCTCAGCAAGGGGCACAATCTGTTTTATGGTCGGCTCATGTTGTTGTCAGCTTAATTGCTTTCGTTGGATAATTGCTATGCTTTATGGAATAATTACTGCAGAAGCTGGCATGCTTAACTCTGTCAAGTGATTTAATTTTAGTTGAGCTGTAATGCAAAAATGCATCTGCATTACAAATGTGTTTAATTTTCAGTACTACTGTAGTCTTTCTACATGTAGGAATTATGCCCCGACAAGCATGCACCGAGACTTTGTGGCTGAAAACCTCTACTTATGCATGTCAAGAGCTTAGATCGGCAAGTTACATGGCAGCTATTCCAGCAGTGAGAGGCGTCCACTTACTGCAGCTTTGGTGGATGCATAAGAATTTTTCTCAAAAACAAAATTAAGAATCCATAGTTACGCACTGCAACTGTACAGCAATGCATTTCACATCCTGCATGGTGGTGTGGGACATTACATGCCATTTACATATAGCTTGCGCCTCTGAATGTTTAGAATTTCTGTACTCGATTTCCCGATGCTGGTTGCTGTATTATGTAGATGAAAAAAGTGTACAAAAATAAATGTTTTGTTCTGTGTCATCTCTTGAACGTTCACTAGCTTCAGGATGTAAAATCAATCTTGCTTCCCATCAAGGCAGAGGAGAGCCTGTAGCCATTTTGCTGTCGTGTGCTTTGTACTCTGAGCCTAGTTGAAGGATAACCACCAGCCTGCGTACAGACAGATGTCGCCAATGGTTGGCACCTCAGCTGTTGTTGCCTAGCTATGTATAGAAATGTGGAAATGTATAACTTACGCACTGTGTGCACAGTGTTCAAGGTAAGGTAGGCAAGTAACAACACTAGCAGCTAGTCAAACGATGAGCTTGCCTTGTGTTTTTCCTAATGGAAACCTAAAGCCAAAGCAAGGCATCAAATCCTGCTGCAGAGCTTTGCTACAGGCACCACAACGTAAACAAAGTCACCCACAAAGACAAAACAGTAATCAAATAGCAGCCAAAAGCACAACAAGCTCTTAACACTGGCAGCTTTGCTGTTAAACTGCAAGAGGAGCAAGTTTTTCAGCTATTAATGGGAAGCTCTTCTTGTCCTGTGGGCATTTATTTATTTATTTATTTATTTATTTATTTATTTATTTATTTATTTATTTATTTATTTATTTATTTATTTGAGATACTATCAGTCTGGTCTGGACCAAGATAGCAGTGATACAAGGTACAGATTACAAAGGCGGACCACGACGAACAAAACACTAACACTATCCAGTCGGTGCCAAGTTTTTAACATTTCAAAAAATGAAACTGACCTCTAAGCAACAAATAAGCATGCGCAAAAATCTCGCTGCAACGAAACACATCCACAGAGAACACATCCACACCCGATGCGAGCACCACATTCTCTGGCAGTCTGTTCCATTCTCTCGCTGTGGACAGGAAGAAGCATCATATCTTTGTCTTGCAAAACCTTTTGCAGCGCATTTTCTACAGCATGAAATAAATGAGTTTAATGGAGGAGATCTTTGTGACAAATTGTAAATTATAATAAATAGTATGGTCGAGCGCAAAAAAAAATATCATGCTTCGGCTTTTACGGCACGCACAAAAGCTTGATACGAGTTGTTTTCAGCATCTTCTACAAGTTTTGTTACAAAGTCTTGTGCAATGTTGAACAAAAGGCATTTGCATCCAGCTTTAGCTTTGGCATTAACAATGCGGCACTGCTTGCACTTTGATAAACCATCCCTAAGACGATACCAAAAAGGTGACTAAGGTGATACCAAAAAGTCTGAAATGTCTGTGAACACAATGTGTTCCCTGGGTTTTTAATAAAAAAACTAGTAATTTTATAGCACGATTATTACTCTTGATCGTTATGGACCCAGCGACCACTAGAGCAGCCTCTGCCTTTCTTGTAACATCTTGCACTTCATGAAATCACCAATGACCCTCTCAATTAGTCAATCATTAAGTGCAATATTACTACATGCAAGCATGCAATGCATCACATATGCAAGCTATAGACGTAGACATTTATTTACTTCACATGCATGTTCAGCACATAAACAGTGTGCGAATGACACTTTGCTGCACAGTGACAGTTCAGTATTATAACATTTGTCTTTGATGTCAATTCTACTAAGTTCTGTACAATGAAAGGTGAAAA
The DNA here is from genome assembly GCF_055824585.1 of Amblyomma mixtum. NCBI lineage: Eukaryota > Metazoa > Arthropoda > Arachnida > Ixodida > Ixodidae > Amblyomma > Amblyomma mixtum. The sequence goes on from NC_143021.1 coordinate 145,427,589, forward strand.
ACAGCTAGGCTATGTTAGCTGCTATTTTTTTAATTGTGTTATCCTGAAGTGAAGCTTTTCCCAACTTACTGACTCAGAGTATGAGAAGAAAGGCGGTTAATAATTCTTATCACTTTCTAATGCGATCACCTTGTCTGTCAGCCTCCTTCTCCGCACACACAGGAAACGAAGAAACATTTTATTTATTTATTTATTTATTTATTTATTTATTTATTTATTTATCTTTTGCCCACAGCGCCATTTGGCATTACAGTGGGGGAGTTGATACAGTAACACAGCGCATAAATGCAGGTAAATACAAAAAAAGAGAAACAGCAGCCCAAGCATTCACAAAGTAAGCAAAGAATAACAACATTCACGCAATGGGCATCTATGTACAGAATTTGGGGTACAAGAAAGTCAACTGTGTTGTTCACCCAATAAACGTGTATTTTGGGACAAAGCACCAACGCAGTAGTCATGCATACAAAAAACTTCAAATGTGTATTTCACGCAGGTATACTGCGCATTTAAGATAAGATAAGAATTTATTGTGTACAAATCGGTTACATAAATTCAGTATACAGGCGAGGGTCCCAAAGTCAAGCGACTGTCAGCATTGACAGTCATTGACATTGAAGCATTGACAGGAATACACAGGTTTACGCAGTGAAACGCAAGAAACGAGGAAGCAGCGCACAGATAACGACGCACCGTCTAGCTATGAAATGACGTGACATTGTTCAAAGCGGAATAAAAGGATTCATTTTATGAGATGGAAGTAACAACGGCCGGCAAACGGTTCCACTGACGAATGGTCTTCCGAAATAAAGAGTCGCTGTATGCTGCCGTCCTGCACTTATATTCACGTACCTTTTGATAATGGTCAAGGCGTGCGGATACGTAATGTGGTTTGAAGATGTATGTTTCCAGTGGAATGCCAATGTGGGAGTAGTATATGTTATGGAAGAGTTTGAGCCTCAGCTTAGTTCTCCGCTGTTCGAGTGATTCCCAGACAAGGACTTTTTTTGCTATTGTTGCACTGAAGTTGCGTTTACATGACTTACCAAGTACGTATCGAGTATTACTGCAACATGCGGGTCCACACAAACAGGGAACATTTGTGTAACAGGTTGCTTAATTAGAATTTTCCACACTTGCTGGGTGCTCATGTCGACTAGTGTTCTGGTGAAGACGTGTTTCAGTTTGAGCATGGAATTAGTGAAAATGGCCTCATAGAACAATTTATAACTCTTACAAGTGCTCGTAAACATGCCTTAACACTGCGACCAGAGCAGTGCCAGCGAACGAGACGCCGCCGTACGTGGCCGCGGTGTCGCCGTTTCGACAGCTGAAGGCAGTGACCACACACGCCTTAAGTATTAGCTATGGATTCGCGCTACTCGCATTCGGCGCAAATGTCTAAGGAATAATCGTCCTCTCCTTTAACATCTCAAGTTGTCACGCTTTACTGACGGAGGCCGAACAGTGCTGCCGCCGTCATGTGAGAACGGTTGTGGCACATAGCCGAAGTTGTCCGAGCGAGAAATTGGTGCTTCTCAAGGAGATACACAACCTGCTTAACCGAATTCTTCAACTTCCACAACGCTCTAACTCTGCCGCCAACAAAATGCTCGAAGCATAGCCTAGGGTTGACCGTCGCAGGCAGTCTGCAAGCGGATCGCAACGGCGCTGTTTTTGCCGTTGCCTATACTTGATGGCACTCGGAACATGTTCCATCCCGTTGCAATGAAGTTTCAGCAGGTTGAGGCAGCACACAACAACCTTTTTTCAGCAATGTGAGCGCCAGTATTAATGAAAGAAAGACCGAAACTGCACGTCTGCAAGCAATGCGCACACAAACTAAACACAGACCAAACGACAGAAACGACCCGGAAGTTCAAATTCACCTGACAAAGCTGCGCCGTGACGCAATGTCCGCCGTCAGTTGGACACCACAGATGATAAGGCGGTTATGACACGCAGAGCGTGGCAATGTGTCGCCTGCAGTTCTTCGCGAAATACTCCTCGCTCTCTCTTTTAATGATACGCGCCGAACGTATGGCAGTGACCTATTACATGCGCTACAGTATCAAGCCGATATGGCTTGATACTGTCTGTAGCGCCTGTAATAGCGTTCAAACCCAGGAAAAAGCAGCATTGTTTTCTTATGCCTGTCTTGCTCTATCTATGGTTATCGTGAACAGAGAAAAGCTGCACGCAGCAGAGGGTTGAAAGGTTTTATTAGACACTTACCTAATGGCAACAGATTTTACATACACACACAAAGTACCCGAATATATAAGCGGTGTAGCTTGACCTTTCCTTGTGCGTTTGATGTGTTAATAACGGGTCATGACTCCACCGGCTTGAATGACGGCCTCCATTCTTTCTGGCAGAGATACGCAGAGAGCATCGATGAAGGCTGTGCCGTCTTGAAGATGTTTCCACTTGCGCTGTATATTTTCCCACAGTTCGTCAGTAGTCGCTGAGTAAAAGGAGAGCTTTGAAAAGGTAGCTTTCATACATGCCCAAATATGTTCTTTGATATTCATTTCCGCACCTTTCGCACGCCACTCCAGGCTCCTTACCCCTAGTTCGTCTAAAAGACGAGCCACGACCTTTGCTGCATGAACTGGAGACAAGTCTTGCAGGAAAAGATAATGCCATATAATACCCATCTGGGCGTGGACCATTCAATGCATAGGGGATCATCTCATGCTCCAGCAATGTGCAATATGCAGCACTTGTAAACCTCTCAAAGATTCTTACAATGGGACTTAGCCCGTCCCGCGAAAGAGCCGCCCACACGTTTACTGATGCGCGTCCACTTGCGGCCACTTCCTTGATGTTCTGCGGACAGAAGCGGGTATTCTCCATGCGCCACGCTCTCTGCTGGTCCGAGCGGCTAGAGATCGTAGATTCATCGGAGAAGATCACATATTTCCAATCCTCCACCCTCCAGCTGCGGTGATCGACAGCGAAATTCAGGCGAGCAGTCTTGTTGGCAACTGTGAGAAGGGGCTTATCGGCGATGCGACTGCGGAGTGCGGCTTCCCTTGGACTTCGCCGTACCGTGCGGTCGCTTACACGTTCCAGTACAGCGCACGTCCTTCGCAATCAGAAATGACTTCTTACTGACTGCAGCAACAATTTGTAGGTCTTGATCCATCGAAGTGGCGCGGGGTCCACTTTTGTGCAGCGCACCCTTAATTCGTCCTTCATCTCGGTACGCTTGCACTATCCTGTTGTCTGTACCCAACTGGCAGCCCTTTAACGCAGCAGTGTTGCGCTGCGAGTAACCTTTTTTTAATACCTCAACGACTTCTTCCCGCTTATTCAACGGCACTCGAGACATCGCCGGGCGCCGAAACACACGACTACTAAGCGCGGCGAGTCATGGTCGGGTTTATGAGCCTTTGTCGCGTGACGTAGCCGTGACGTAGCCTTTTACTTCTTGTTCATCGAAGATTCGAACGTTATGTGCGACTGGCCGTACGATAGATCATTTAAAAAGTTGACCAGAAATATTCTCTGCCGCATGCTTGCCACTATCTAAGAATCGAGTCTTACCGCTGGAAAAAAGGAACAAAAAAGGTTAATAGTGGCATTCTGCGCAGTACTACGGACAGCATGATCTACGCTCTGCGTGGAATAACCGCCTTATCCTTGCTAGCGGCCGGTGACACGCAATCAGCGGCTGTTTCGCAACTAGCGAGGCGGTTGTGCCAATAGTTAGCGGAACCACGGCGCCCTACGCGGCCGCAGCGGGTCGGCCCACGTCGGTTTCGATTAGATGGTTGGTTGGTTTATGGGGTTTAACGTCCCAAAGCGACTAAGGCTATGAGAGACGCCGTAGTGGAGGGCTCCGGAAATTTCGACCACCTGGGGTTCTTTAACGTGCACTGACATCGCACAGTACACGGGCCTCGAATTTCTCCTCCAAAGAAATTCAGCCGCCGCGACCGGGATCGAACCCGCGTCTTTCGGGCCAGCAGCCGAGCACCATAGCCACTGAGCCACCGCGGCGGCTGGTTTCGATTAGAGTTACTGTATATGCTACCAAAGGTAGCAGAGTTGTGCGTCTGTTTGATAAACGCCGCTCGCGACTCCATTGATAGAGCGCCATCACATGGTGTCCAAGCAACCGTGTACTGCGGAGAAGACGACGCTCGATGAGCAAAATCGTTCACTTTCGGTTCTGAACCGGTTTTACCGGTGTCGAGTGCTCCCCTGCCGCCTCTGTTCCCCGATTCGAGACGCCCTGCAGCCTTTCTTCTCCCTGTGAGAGCCTCCTCGGTACGGTGCATGTTTTGCCCATCCGGCCAGAAACACGTGCGCTGATGACGTAGGCCGGCCGCCGCTGCAGCGAACTGGATTGACAGCCGGCCAAGTTCGAAGCGGATCCACTATCCAACGGCTGTTTACGTTCGCTGCTGTGGGGTGTCTAGCGTGCGTAGCTCACGCCTTTTGTTTGTTTTTTTTTGCTAAAAGTTGCATTGAGGTTTCTTTACCGAAAACAGGCTGGACTTGCGGCTCTGCGATTTTTCGTGTACACTGTTGAAACGCTAAAATAGAGCTCTGCAATGCGTATTTATCCCTGTTGGCATAAAACCTGAATGGCAAACCATTTTTAATCGAGGGAAACATGTTTAGCCATCTGATTGTTTACTTCAGATGGTAACGTTCATCCAGTTTCGAGTAAACTGTATTTTGGATGTTTATACTGTCCTTTCTATAGTTCCGGCTCATAACTTTTTGCAGGGTTTCGTATTTAGTAAAGGAGACTATAAACAGGTTTTTTAACGCAGGTCCCGTGAATAAATGTTGCCGCAAAGATTAATGAATGCTGCATTTGCACGGCGTATTTAGAATACTGAGTCTGCCCTTAGGTTATCAGGTAAATAGTTCGGGGAAGGTGACTGTGGGAATCGCCTGCTGCCGCAGCTCACGGCGCGCGCTAGAGTACCGTTTTTTCTTGGCTACATTTGTTTACTGAGTTACGCAGTCAGCTTTTTAGAGGCTTTTTGTTTGCGATCAATCGAAAAAGTGCTTTAAAAACCTCGGAAAAGCGCCCACGGTCGAACGGTGATGCGCTAGGCATGTCGCCTGCAGAAACGGAGTGCGGCTTCGTCGCATAACTTCGGTTGTTTGGCAGGCAAGATGGCGGACCTACGCGCAACTCTGCTACCTTTGGTAGCATATACAGTAACTCTAGTTTCTATGTTATTTCACACGCGCTCGCGTATCCCTGCTCATATTGCTCACGGTACACTGTAAACAAAACTGTAAGGTATCGGTAGTGCGCGCGGGGTCATGGGGCCGGTCATTCTTTCTCAGCACCCCGCCGGTGCCGTCTTCAATGCATGGGGTGCGCTCGAGAGCGAAGCTCCGTTCCCGGAACGTGCAGCTCGCGAAGGCGCCGGGAAGTACGGATGTCCCTCGCCCCGCGGTACCGATTCGCGCTGGCTAGGTAAAAGAGCGGTGACAGCTTGGGGCTGAAGAGCCGCCACACGACGACACCCCCCCCCCCCCTTGTCTTAATCCCCTCGTCTCAACAGACACCAGCCGAGACACAAGCTCGCGACGAACGTCTGGTTCGAAAAGGCTGCAGAATTCTTGAGGATTAAGCACTGCTGGACGGAACGGAGTCATGGCGCCGTTGACGAGGGGGACAATATAGATGAGGAATAGCCGGCGACAGCGCGGCTAGCCGGGAGCAGTGAAGGCCTGAGTTGGGTGACGCGACTGACCGGGTGTCGGTGAGGCGCCGGATAGCTAGTAAGCCTCCGGAATGCTGAGTCGCCTTGGTACGCGGGCCCGAGCTCGCAGCGGCAGTTACAGCGGTAACTGACCGTTTAAGCCCGATAATCCCCGATTCCGGGACGACGCCAAAGTCGAGGGTCATCGGAGGAAACCGATCGCATGTGCTGGCACGACTTTGTGTTTTTTTTTCTTTTCTTTTTTTAATTTTGCTATGGAGAGGGTGTTTTGCCCTACGGAAGCTGGAGGGCTGGCCATGCTCTCGATAAACCCAATCATGTGAGCAGTGTAACATGATTGGAAGCTACCAAATGTGGGCCGGGCCTTTAGGGCTTTAAAACCGGGCCCCGGAGCCAGAAAAAGGGTTCTGGGCTAAGGTAAGGTGCTATGCATCTTCGGCTATGCCGAGTAGGGGCCTTCCCTATTGTTAGCCAGTTCCACTTTTTGTTGTTTGTCTTTTTGTTGCTTAATGTGTCTCCAGTGCCTAAATTTGTATGTAATGTAAATTTCTGCTCATAAACTTCAAGTATTCCCTTTATCCCTGCATCGTAACTAATCCTGAGACCGTCTCTGACGGGGCAACCCTGGTGCGAAGAAAAGCTTCAGTCTTCCAGTTAAACAAACCGTCTCTGGCGGGGCACCTCTGGTGCAAGGAAGGAGAAAAACCTGAAATTTACTAAAACTATACCCAAAAGGGAGTATAAATGGTGGCGGCCACCCTTTTTACTTCATTTGTGAAAACATTTACTCCATGAGTAAGGAGTAAAAAGGTGGACTGTCCTCCATTTTACTCCCGTGAGGGAATAATGGAGTAAAAATGAGGATTTGCATGCTTTCACTCCAGTCTAGAAAGGGAGTTAATTGTGCCAAATACTCCACCAGTGCCGAACTAGACTAAAAAAACACCGTTTTGTGCAATCCGCCCGCAACTTATACGTCTCGTCTGCTTCTGGTCAGTCGTCTGATAATGGCGGTCAGTGAAGACCGCTTGCTTACCATCGTCGCTGGATCTCTGCTCACTTCTGCTCCTTCACGGGAGCCTGCCGCGGTACAAGATATTGGCTTGTCGCCGTTTTCCGCTACAGTACGCGACATAATTGAATTGCTCCTGTGAAGCCTCCAGTGCTGTAACCATACCTGACTTTCCTTTGTTTGTGTCGCCACCCCGTTACAGCCCCCGCTTAGGCCTAAATCTCACAGGCTTTTTTCAGTGTGGTCCTCGCAGTGTGTTGCAGCAGATTATGTGTTGCATTAACATGGAACTGCGATAGAACATAGTGTCAACGCTGAGCTCTTGATTGAGCTCATGAGGCTACATTTTTCCTCAGTCATTACGAAAAGCCAAGCCTTACTGAAGTGAATATGAAAGCAAATACTGCCATTCCAAACTACCATCAGGGGTGTTTGGAACTTTTCTCCTCTGGTTTTTAGTCAAATATAGCGTGGTGCATGACCGTGAAAACTACCCAGCGACTCCTTCTCAGTTTTGAACTACTGATTATAATGTTACATCCCTTTATTTACAAACATGGCCAACCAAACGAGCTCGTACAGCAAAAGGAGACGACAAGCAGACGACTCTCGCCGCCTACGCCGCCGCTGGGCTTGCAGACGGTGAATAGAATGCCTGACGCGGAGTTACGTTAGGGCAGCGTAGTGTCCCAAGTTGGGTTGCCAGCGGCCCGCAGAGCTACTGCCCGCTTCCGCCGCTGTCACTGCTGTAAGAATGAGCCTGAATGAGGATAAACATGCCGCCATTTTTGGGCTCTATTTCTGTGGGTAGTAAAAAATTTACTTTATACTTCAAAATAACTCCCTTATATCAGGGAGTAAAAAAACTCCTTTTCGTTGTGCGTTAGAGGACAAGCCATTTACTCCCTTTTCAGTGTTTTCTTGCTAACAGTGTAGTACACATATCTGCGAATATTGGACGAAAGACCATTTAATTTCGTGTGTTTTCCGCGGGGGCAGAGAATGGTCGTAGAGACATATTGGACGGGACTAAACACTGACCTTAGTCCGCTTTTTCTGATGTCGTAACGAGTTGGCCTGCTTTGAAAGGAGCGAATAGTCTCGATGAAATCTGTGTAAATTGTTTATGCACGAGAGAGCTCAGAAAATGAAATGATTGTATGAGTGATGCGCACTACCCAAAGTAGAATGAATCTATGAGACCTATGAGGAACTAACACTGATCGAAGATGTTTTTGCCATCATAAGCGGCTGCATGCAGGCACTCTTTCACATGCGCGAACAGCCAGCGTTCAGCAATTCAGAAATATGTAGACAACACGACAAGCAAGCTATAAACATTGAACAGCATGCCTTTCGATTAGCCTGCGATAAGTTGAAAGCGAAAGGCATGCTGCCACCATGAAGCTTCCCTCCCAGATGAACCCCGCAGAAAATTTCCGCGAGCCTTCTTGCCGCACATCGTACTTAGCGTTCAAGAGTAATAAATACTACCATGACAAAAAAAGGCGCTTTTCTTGCTAAACGCGCGTGGAGGCGAGATAGTACGTTCCTACACATTTTATGGCTGGTAGCGTACTATATAAAAGCGCAATATAATAAGGGAGAGCGGAAGAAGACATTTTCGTACTAACTTGGAATGGCATTCTAGAGATATTTAAGCGCATAAAGTGGCTTTCTGCCATCTGTTTCACTTCTGCAATGATGCAGGTTAGGTTGATGTTGTGATAGAAAGTAACGGCACTCTGCTTTTTGTATTATACATGAGACTTAGCACGAAATCGGCGCTTTGTTGGCTTCGTAGTACACAAAAAATATTCTGTGGGAAAAATAGTTTGTGTCGCAACATGGTTTTTGTTTGCATTGTTGATTTTACAAAAAAATGTGTGTTATTTTAACTGCAGCTAACAGACGCTGCAGTGTCTCGTGGAGTTAGGAAGAAGGCAGTCCGCGTTGGCACAGAAGGTGGTGAACGGGTCCTAGTTAAAGGGGCCACGGCAGGGTCGCTCTTCCAATTACAGTTCTTTACTTCAGCGATTAATACAAGAGCCTCTGATTCAATTTGCAAACTTTCGAGGCCCAGGGTGCACTGTATATTCGAAAATAATGCGATCGAAATTGAGACCAGGAAACTCCTCCCACTGGCAGCGATCACCATATTGAATGCTCTGTGACGTCATTAGGGTGTACACGGAGCAACGTCGTCTGCTATCGTTGATGCAATGCGGGAAACGAGGCCTCTTGTCCCCTGTACTTTCGCGGGCGATCGCAGTAGCAGCCGTCCCTCATATATGAGTGTCTAGTGCTGCAAAAGCGATAACAGTAACGTAGTTTTCCGGTAGGGTCCGGTCACACTATGCCGATGCGACGTCGATCGACGGTCGGTGGGCTGGTCGGTATGCAGATGCCGTCTCTGACGCACCGGTATGTCACGCTGGAACCGACGACGACGCCAGCACGACCAACGACCGCGTATCGCAGTAGTGTTAAGAGTAAGCTTCTGTGAACTTTCGCCAGATTATTAAATTTCGGTGGACGGTGAACCGCCGGCCCTTTTGTGACGAGGCCTAGCTAAGTTCGCAGGATTCTTGAGTGCGATTTCGGCGATTGCGCAGAGTGAATTCGCTGCTCTTAGCGCGTTCAAATAGCCGTCGAGCGTAGTTTTGTCTACAGTGAATTCAAAGCGACGACTGCCTACATCGCAGAACTTCCGTACAGTATGGGAGAAGTGCCGATGTGACCTGGTCTGCAGAGCATGTGTGTTGAAGGTCGGCAGCAGGCAGCAGTCATCGGTGTCGACTGTGGACAACACATTTGGCAGTTTTCATTAATGCAAGTGGTGCGCAAACGTATTTCCAGGTAACGTGATTTAAAATCAAGTATTGGTGACAACAGAGGAAGCAGATACAACTAGCAACAAGCTCCGTAGGTACGTGAAGCGTTTCCCAAGCAGTCGACAGCAGCATCGGCTCTTAAAGGGGCCCAGAAACACAATCTTAGTTTACTGTTTTGAATGTTGATTGCATACAGTGAGTTATAATGGTGCTATTAGCGTCGGTAATACCGCGTACATTCCGTTTTTTAATATTTTAATGTCCTGCCAAAAACAACTTCATGGCTCTGATGGTGTCGCCACACAGTGGCGGGTTTTTAGCAGCGGATATGACATCACCTGGCGCGAGCTTGATGACCGGACAAACAGTAAATATACTGCAAATTGTGTGAATAAATAGAGACACATTTTGTCACCTGTCCGCGTTTTATATTAGATCAACAAAAACAACTTGCTTGTCTTAGATAAAAGCCCTGCAAAGCAAGTAAAATAAAAATACACCACCAGGGGCGCTCTGGCATGGAAACAACGCTGCCAGTCTCAGCAAGAACGAGTTACAGAGAGCAGGCAACCATGGAGTACAAACTTCCGCGACGTGCTCTGGCTGGCTGTTTTGATTGGTTGCGCCAGGTGCCGTCATTGGGAGAGCGAAATAGGAGTGGGAAGCCCCGCCAAAATCGAGTTGAGGGCAGCGTTTTGTTTGCTTGTATTTTGAAATTTCTTCACTGAATAACTCCCGTTCCTGTGCATCGATTCCTGTAATTCCTTTTAAGTCAGCATCTGTGTGACATAAAGAACCCACCTGAAGTATAGCCGGTATTCCCCCAGGCAGTGTTTCGCAGCCCCTTTAATGCAGTGTTATCGTGGTGTGTAAACAAGTCAAACTACATTTTCTAAGCAAGAGTAGATAACATTTAAGATATGGAGAGGCCACCTTGCGTCATGCCAAGCAAACGATCAGTACTGTTTGAACACAGCTATGTAAACAACCTCAGCGCGGGGCTGCTGTAATCGTAATTTTCGCATTCCTTGCGGACTTAGCGCACGCAGAGTACAGGTTAAATGATGCACTATTATCTTGAAGCACTCATTAAGGCGGCGGCGACTTTTCGTCGGTGCGGGCAGTGAAACATTCGAGTCTTGTTGGCTTCTGCTAGCGGCTTGGTTCTGCAAACGGGTCCTACGAGCCGGAAGAAATGCATGTTCGACTTACATACACACACACACATGCAGCGGAGAGAAGCAGTCGCATTTGGCCCTTTTCTCAGCTCCTTTCGTGCTGTGAGCTTACTCTAGTGGCACCTAGTGATAATTTGAGTTTACTTATCGAACCGCCGAATAGCGGGAAAGAACAGCCAGCGACAGATCGCCACGCCGCTCACGGCGCACATCGGCGAAGGCATGCACGGCACGTGCCGTTTTTCACACACGGGAGCACTTGACTGCTTCTAAGTGCAAATAACAAAGCAGGGGTGCAGCACCGATTCTTCAATAACCAGAAAACAGGCGCCACGAACAAGCCTTCTTTCCCACGGATCACTACGCTCACGCGCTAAACTGAAGGCTTCCGAAAACAAAACTCGGAAAATGCATTTTATTTCCCTAAGCTAAAAAAAAAATCGACCAACCGCCGTCCAGGGTGTGCGAGAGAGCACCTCAACGCAGCCAACAGCGTGCAGCAGTCGACGCGGGTCGGGTATGTCCTTGTGACGTCAGCGATCAGAGACTGCCTGACCAGCAAGCAGCTCGCAAGAGAAACAAAAAAAAATTCATTAAAAAAATATCTACCTCACAGAACCAGCTGAAACTTCGGGCAATTGTTTACTAAATTATATGTAGTAAGCACGGTATACGCGAAAACAGGCTGTCATGGCCGCTTTAAGGCACTGTCTGAAGGTGACGGAGACGAACTTTTGCCACAGCTTCATCGTCTTCGAAAACTTACTCGCTTCCAAGCGAGAGAAGAAAGCGGGCACGAAGCTGTTCTTGTGTCAGCGATAGAGCGAGGTAAAAAATAAGCCACCAAAAGCGCCGTGCACAGGAACAGTTGCCAAGTTTCCAGGAATTAATTAAGGACAAATTGACAAAATTTCGTTCGGCCATGATTGACCTGTGCATAGTATTCAAAGGTGGAAGATAGTAGCAGGTCACTCCACCGATAACAAGGCAATGTCCCCGTGTAAAACGTGAAAAGAAAAAGAACAGCAGGACTTCGCGGTCGAACATCGTCACGAATTGGGAATTCGTGTGCAATGAAAGGAAGACACGCGACACCAAGTCGAGACTGCATGCTGTGTCGGCAGGACACCCATCTATCCACGCCGTGGGCCAGATGGGTGCTCGTTTAGAAAAAGCCGCTGGGGGGAAGCCTTCATCGTGGGCTCGTCTAAGGAAGGCAGTTTTTTTTAATATGAGAGCAATGTTGCCGTATTTGTCTTCTTGGGAAGGCAATGCTCGAAGATCCAGCGTATAAAGAAGCTGACATGAGGCTTTTCTATGGCTGGCAGAGTTGCTCTGATCCTGACTCAAGAAACGGTTCTGGGAACTAAAATAACGTTCTTGTTTATTTTGAATATGCCGTAGCTTCGAAATGTTTCTATTTACACTGTCAGAACTACCCCTGGTTGTATTAAATGACTTGACGTAAAAAAAAAACGCTGTACTATGAACATAGAGGAAAACAATGTTCAGAATCACATATAGCCTTAATACCCTACTGACTGCAGTTCATGAATATAAATATCTCGGTGTGATTCTGACAAAAGACTTCAGGTGGGACACCCGCACAAATACATCACATCTAGTGGCCTGAAATAACTATTATTCCTTAAAGATGCTTTGGGCAATCACCGCCTGATGCAAAATTACTAGCCTACAAAACGTCCATCAGATCCACCCTAGAGTACGCTAACATAACTTGGTTTCCGTTTACTAAAGAGCCCATACACAAACTACGGCGGGTGCAAATAAGGCAGTGAGATTAATCTTTATTAAATACAGATTAACAGATCCTCCAACCGAGCTATTTATGAACGCTAACATTCTAATTCTACAAAGCAGAGCCATATTTAAGGCAGAAAGCTGGGCTAGTTGGTGTTTGGATTGACAGGACCTAGTAGTAGCGCTAAAGAAACAGGGACGACAGGGTAGACGAAGAGAACAGAGAAGCTAGACATGAAATAATTTTATTCTCGAAAGGAACCACGAATTTATAGGTGACAATCAGGAGCACTAAAATCAACAATCGAATCGCATGCTTGATGGAACTTCCCGATACAAGAACTTCAAATCTTTAGTACACAGATAAACGTTTGGTTTCCTCACACACGACTACCTTTCCATGTGAATAAGAACTTCTAATACCTCCAATACCTCCCGCTCCTTCTGGTCTGCATTTACAGATATCACATGTGTCTGCTCAAACAAAGGGGTACAAGTTTTTTCACCATACATCGTTTGCAGTGTGCCGCCAAGTGTCCAGGGCCTGATATACCAGCTGCCAGATTCTTGTGCTCCATGAGGCGAACGTTGATACAACGGCCAGTTTGGCCGATGTACCATTTTCCGCAAGATAGTGGAATCCGATAAACCACATTGGTCCTGCAGGCCATAAACGGCTTCCCTTGCTTGATCGGGCATGGCAGTTTCCCGTTGCAGTCATCATTTGCAAAGTTTCCCAAGTTTGTTGGGTGCAGTAAGCACTACCCTGATATTGCCTTTCACGGCCACCATTTTAAGGCAGTACGTAAGCTGGTGAACATAGGGCAGTGCCACGCATATTGCCCGTTCGTGAGCTTGTCGCTCAGTCGTCAGCTTATGGCCCCCAGCTTTTATCTTGTGTATCAGGCTCTCGACGATCGATGCCACCAGTTCCACAGGAAAACCTGCGCCAGTCAAGCGACCCACCTGCTTTTGGACACCCTCTAATCTTGTGCGAGCAAGACTTCCGTAGAGCTGCAAAAAGGCATGTCTTAGCAATGCCTCTTTTAACCAATTTGGAGTGCGCCGAATCAAAACTCAAAATTCAAGAACCATATTAAGTGACAAGCAGACGAACATAGATACTTCGAGCTGCATTACTTACGATACAACGAGGATAAAAAGGCATAAGCATTCACAAACACTCACCGATCAACCATTTCGTACAGACTGCTTCAAATTTTCGTATTTTCCACGAGCCATAAGTAATCGGAATAGCATAGATGGATCAATTCTTAAGTCCATCAAGTGATAGCTTTGCGTGATTGCTTGTGAATTATTAATAAGAAAACATCATTACAAAAACTGTATCATTGTTATTTTCATTTCCTCGGAGTTTTGTCTGTGACCTAGTCCTTTTTTTTCAAAATGTTTAAATATTATGCATATCTGTATTTGTAAACCCCTTTTTTCTATTTGCGCTTTATTATCCTGTTACCCAAACCACGACAAGTTGCTGTTAACACAAACGTGTTGCCAAACCTGGCTAAATCCATTGTCACACGTACTTGACAATATTTTGTGCCCTTCATACAATACTTTTGGATGAGATTGGCAGTACCTGTAAATAAATCGATAATTCTTACCAAGATTATGATATAGTCGCAACCACTATGTCTTCGTGCATGTAATGATTGGATTTGGTGCTTGAATTACAAATGAAAGACGCCGCTTTTTTCGTACAGAATAAACATAATCAGAAACGGACACAACAAGCGGTTACTATTTTTTTACGAAACTGTTTCGAGAAACACGTAACATTCGCAGTGCGAGGGAAAATAACATTTGTTTATTTCGCTATTCATACTTTACATTTCACAGTAGGGGACATTTGAGGGTCAGAAATAAAACAGAATTAGGAGTTATTTGTGGGCAGTGTTTTTCTAATCACAGCTGTTGAGAAAGAAGCCTTCATACAAGTGTTTTTATAGGAATTTCTATCCAACGTAAAGTTACTCCGCAAAGAACTGAAGAGAGAAATGGAGCGTACAAGGGCGTTGCCTAACACGAAGTTGCAAGGGATGGCCCGTGTCCGCGCTCAAGCGTGATTCAAGGCAGCAGCTCGAACTTTATCCGAAGCTGGTCATTATCTACGTACCCGTCACTGAAGAGATTTTGGAGCATAAAGCAAGGATTAGAGTAAAAAGACTTTTTCCTTGATGTTGTTGGCTTTTGAATACGTTGGTCAGATGGAAATGAATCCTCTACCCACACACGCTCTTCTATTCCTCTCGGATGAATTACGCTCATCCGGATCTTGTGCTTGAAAGGCCACTGGACATCATCGTCCATATCGCCCTTCTGCAGAGTGTACTTGAGGTGCAGCTGTACACGCATCCCCCGACAAACGATCCTGACTCCAGGAGACATACAGTAGCCGCGAAGGTGCATCTTCTCGCTGTCGTAGTCAGCCATGCCATCCCTCACCGCCTTGTCTTGAAGCGACTTCACTCCTTTCACAAAAAACTCGTACGTCTCTTGTGGTGCACCTTCTCCATGCAGATTGGTGACGGGCTGCAATGGCTTTTGAACACTGTCCTTCAATTCAGCCGTGACTTGTTCAATGCTAGCTGCAATCTGCGACAAGACGTCTCGAGTTCCGCTCAATTTATCGTTCAGTGTTTTTTCTACACTTTTTATAGTTTTCAAACAAGTGCTAACTGTATCGCTGCATGTCGCAAAACATTGTTTGAGTTCAGCGTTCGACGACGTTATTGCCTCGTGGTTCTGTCCTTTTAAAGATATTAGTTCTTCACGCAGTGTCTCCTTTAGCGTGTTCATGCCATCAGAGATTTCGCTCAATCGGACCCCATGCGTGCTGATATCAGCAGCCATCGGCCTCAGATACGCTGTGGTTTCAGCCGCTTGCCTTTCGAAGGCTGCTCTAAAAGAAGTCCACGACGCTGCCTCCTCCGTGTGAGCCGGTGGAACTTGGCTTTCGGATGCGAGAGCTGTCGAAGTGTTGCAAGAGGCCGACCGCAGGTGCTCGCACACATGCCTGCAAAGAACGCTGGCCGAGCACCTGGGACAACGGACGGAGTGGTATTCACATTCCAGCTGGAAATGCCGGACGATCCGTGAAGCAGCTGTCCCGTACTGGCAGCCACTCCCTTCATTCCAACACTTCACCTGCAAGGATACAAAATAAGTCACTTGGAGAGATGGTGAGGCTATCTGGCGAGGGACGTTTTTGTGCAATTCTCTGGGTGTAGCGAATATAGAAATGACTTTCGATATTATGCGCTCTTTTGCAGGTCTGAGAAATGAAACGGTAAACGCGAGAGATATTTTGAAAAAAGAATCAAGTTCTCTGTTTCTACTGTATAAAGAAGATGAATCGTTCACGTTACTCAGTATGTTATATCGAAATCATCAATAAAAATATTGAAGTCTGTAGAAGAGGCAAAATTGTTTGCCTAACCATTCGTCGAACATCTTTGAAAGGATGGGGCTCTGACTGTGAACTGACACAGTATGTTGGAAGAAGGTGTGTGACATGGGAGCCGGGAGAAATGTCCCCAGGAAAAACGTCCCCAGAAGAAACGTCCCCGGAAAAAACGTTCCCGGAACATACATCCCCGGAAAAAACATCCAGATTTGCGAAGTAGGAAAAAATGTCCCCAAACAGCGGAACAAAATCTACCCGTCTAATACTGGAAGCCTCAGGGACCTTGTTGTTCAGCCACCGTGTACTGTGACTTGCATTTGCCAGCACAACTTATTTGAAGTTGCTAGCCGAGAACACATGGTTCATGGATGGGAACTTCGATCTCGCATCCAAGGGATTCCTGCAGCTATATTTTATTCTTGTACCACACGCCGAGGGCGTTGTATCAATTGCTTACGTCTTCATGATAAGGAAAAATCAGGAGGCCTACGAAGAGCTGTCCAGGTCACTTCGTGACCGGTGCGAACTCCTTGAAATGGCTCTTTACCCGGAATTCGTTATGTGGGACATTGAAAGGCGACCATGAATTTAAGGCGACCATTCAAACAGACCTACACTCGTTATCAAAAGTAGCATAGCTGGCCTCTATTTGAAGGCAGTATCTCTGCTGTTTCTACCGCTCCCTCCTTTATAACAGAAAGCCTCAGTTCCCATAGCTGAATGTAGTCTGTACCGTTGATGGCCCCTAGCGTTTACAAACAATTATTCTTGTTTGTCAGCTCTGTGTGATTACACACAATATCGTTAAATGTTTGTGGTGTGCAGTTCAGGATGTTATTCGGTCCTTCGTTTCGTCTTCCGGCTCAATTATGTTTTGGCCTGTTTCTTAAATTTATAGTATCGTCACTTATTTTGTTTTTCTCATTATTCCAAAACATTCAAGCAAGACTGCACATTCAGCATTTATATTGCTGCCAACAAGGAAGGCACTCATCTTGAAGTGCGCCATCTGAACCTCCAGCACAATCACGCCATCACTGAAGAACTGTTCAGGCACCTGGCCCAACAAAGGCGACTGACGCCCGACTTGCAGGAGAAGGTGCGTAACCTTTTGCGGCTCAAGGCTAATAAAGTGCTCGTAAGGGAAGAAATGCAGAATGAAAGTGGAAATGCTGTGCTCCTGAAAGACAGCGAATATAGCAGCTAAAGGAAGGGCGGCTAATACAAGAAACGACGTGCCAGAAGTTGTGCGTGTTTTAACTGAAAAATACAAATCAACTGTACGCCTCCTTACAGATGAGAATGATGAACTGCAGGGAGTGTTTTTTCAAGACAATCAAATGAAGAAGTCATTTCAAGACTTTCCAGAGGTGCTCTTTGTAGATGCAACATACAAACTCCTCGAGACCAGAATGGCTTGTTTTTTGGTAATTATTGACAATGCCAATGGGGAAAGTGAAATCGTAGGTGTTGGGCTGTTCACAACAGAAGACGGCAAGCCGATGGCAAGCAGTGCGAGTCACAATGGCTGACAAAGATGTAAAAGAAGGAACCATTGTGAAAGAGCTTTTCCCATCATCTGCACTGCACATATGTGCATTTCACACATTACAGGCCTTTCGCAGGGAAGTGAGCGTGCAGAAATTAGGCATTACGAGAGGAGAACAGGACACAGCTCTGGATATCCTACAACGCATGGTGTATGCAAAGAACGAAGATGCTTATGAGGAGCTTTATGCCATGGGGCAGACATCAACAGCACCTTCAGTAGTGGAGTACTTTGACACCAACTGGCACTCCATTCATGCAGAATGGGTAATGGGTATGAAATGGGAGTTCGGGAACTTTTTCAATGCAAAAAATAGCTGAGCTGAAAGCATGAATGCAAAGCTGAAGCAACTTGTTGAACGTTTCAGCTCTCTTGAGATGTTTGTTGAAAAGTTCTTTTCAATCATCTATGCTCAACGAATTGGAAAAACGCATAAAGCAGCTGTTATGCTACAAAAGAGAAGAGTTGTGCCAAATGAAGATGAGGCCAGTGAACTAAATTCAAGGTTGTTAACACCGTACGCCTATTTTCGCGTTCAAGCGGAACTTGCTGTATCGCCGTAAAGAAGAGTACTGATGCACTGACTGAGGCAAGTAAATTCTGTGCTACGGTGGACCTCTGCACATGCCCTTTCGGGAAAGCTATGTTGCTGCCATGTCGCCATATTTTTGCCCTCCAAAAGTCTGCAGGTCTCTTAAAATTTTACAGAAACCTATGTGCCCAACGGTGGTGACATTGACGTGACATTGACGAAGGGGAGGTTGGAGGATTGGTGGCGGAAATCAAGGGAGGCGTGAATTTCGAGGGTAAAAGGATAGACAGATTAGATATTGTAAGAGCGAAAGGGAAAGAAAGGGAAAAGAAAATTAAATTAACAATGGGGGAAGTATAGGCTAGGTGGCGAAAGCTACCGCCCGGTACAAAGGGTAAAGCCATTACCATCCATCCATCCATCCATCCATCCATCCAGATCAGTACGTGGAAGGTTGTGGCATGACAGCCACTGATGATTATGGTGGACAGGCAGTGCAGGTGAGCACTCGCAAAAATAAAAAAATTCTTTCCGCGCACCAGAAATTCAGAAAGGCAGCAGCCATTGCATCTAAGCTGGCAGACCGTGCATCAGAGGGCTCAACAGCAACATTTATAAGCAGGCTGAAAGTTCTAGAAACCATTCTGGAATGTTGGAATGCTGGGAATGAAGTTAACATAAATGGGGTAGTACAGCCGGAACAGTGCAATCAGCAGGAGTTCTTCGATAATTCTGAAGAAAGTATTCAGCCTGAACAATTGCAGCAGGAAAATGTTGAGACGCCGATTGCACTGGGCACTAACGCCGGGTCAGATATGAGCAGCGCGCATCTCTCGCATGAAAAGGGTTCACTAGGCAGCTCTAGCTCTGACACTACTGAGGTTGCCCGTCAAGGTCAGCAGGGAATTGTTTGAAATTCAATTTCATTGTGTACATGTGCTGAAGCAGAAACGAGGGACACACATTTGTCACGTGAAGAGGTCCTACAAAGCACAGCTGACACTGCTGCGTCTTCTGGCTGCCAAGCTAAAACCGTCCAAGGTGCAGACACACTGGATATCATTAAAGCGCCAGCTCCAATAAGAAAGTGTGGTCGGCCAAAAGGGTAAGTTTTGACCGTCATTGGCTTGCCAAAAAAAAAAACGAAAATGGACTGACAGGCCTTATGGACAACTTACTGTGAGGGAGAAAAAACTGAAAGTGTTCACGTGGCTAACAGGGGCAGGAAATGCAGCTGATGCTATGAAAGGGAAGCTTCCCGATGAAGATTCAGTCGAGCAAAGGCCTGAATATGTCCATAGTTGTATTCGCGACGACTGTGTGGACATCAACTTTGTGCGGCGTTATTTTACCGAAGATGAATGGCAAGCTGTGGCGATGGTTGTAAAAATAAAAAAAGAGCAAGAGTGGAAGTGTAGTGAGTGCAACACAAATTTAGAAGATGAAGACTCAGTAAGCTGTGACTGGTGCCTGGCTTGGAGTCACCTGCCCTGTGTTGGACTAAACAGCCAACCAAAGACCAAGTTATGGAAATATACAGTCTGTAGCAGTACAGCGACAAATCAGTAATTGTCCTTGTATTTGCAATTGTAAATTGTGTGAATAAAGTGAAAAAACTGCCCTCATCAATCTAATCCTCCCTTGTAATGTCAATGCTTTTTGAGTGGCAGACTCGCTTTACTTGGTCGTTACAAGACTGCTTTTCTACGCAGGCTGCCTAAAAAAAGGCGCAGCGACGTAATTTACTTGGAATAAAATTCTGTGCCACCGAGGATGTTTGTTTCACTGGAGTGTCGGTACTAGCTCTGTAAGGATATCACGTAATTAAGGCCATCGCTTTTTTTCTGTGAACCGAGTACTAAACAGTCAACCTATAGATAGGAAACGGGAAGCACTACCGCGTGTGACGACAATTTGCAGCGCGATGCGCCCAAGGCCGCTGAAACGCGTTCTTCAGGTTATTGTTTAGATGAAAACTTCGCGCAACGCCTAAAAATTCTAATAATAATAATACTATTTATTAGCACTTACGTAGGAAAAAGAAAAGTACGTGAGGCAACATGTATGGCTGAACCGAGAGGTGAAAAGCCCGTAGCGTTCCGTTCAAGAGGTCGACCACATAAACTGCTGAAACGCTGATACCATGAACGCTCAACCGGTGGTAGTAGTTTTATTAAAATAATAAAAAAGGTAGGAAGAGATGTTCAGGGTTCACGGCTGCCTGGAGAGAGCAACAAAATCTTAAATTATCATTTGATCACGCACAGCCAATGAAAAACTAATGCCGAACCGCTGCCGTGAAAATTGCGTTGCCGAAATTTTCACGGCTGCCGGGAGAATAAAAAAATCTTATTCTACCGGCAGTTAACATGTGACCGTGTACAGCCAATCAGAGGCGAGTGGGAGCGGAATTCTCACGGCTGCCGGGAGAATGGCCATGCCCTAAAAAAAAAAAAGCCCAGGCATCTACTTCTTTTACATACTCACTTACCTGTTTTCTCAGCAGATTGTCAGTTGGGAAGTCTATGAGGGAGACGTCATCCTCCTCGAAGTGGTTGCCGTCCAGAGGACACTGGTGCGATCCGTCCTGGCCGCACTGGTCGTAGCAAGACTCGCACAGCACGTGCATGCAGGGCAGTAACGCAGTCTTCTTTCGCACCAGTCCGCATGCGCTGCACACTCGGTTGGCAGGAAAAGGCTTGAGGAAGGTCAGGGGCCTCCAGTCAAGCTCCGGGCAGAACCCAACCAGCGTGTACTGCCGGCTTGCGCAAGCCATTGCCAGCACTGTACGATGTCCGCTGCGGCGGTCTCACAAGGAACTGCTTTTCCGCCCCCTGAAAAAGTGGCCTAATCTTGCTTCCGGCGGTCGTCAAGGCCACTGCCACGACTGCATAAGCTGGCTCAGTCCACGGAGTAAAGAAAGACGGTAGGGTGCCACGATGCACAAGCAGAGACAGAAGCGCCGACGCGCCGCAATGCGTTCGACTGGTGCGGTTTTGCTTCACGAATGCCCAGCGTGGGTGCGTCCAAAGAAAATTCTAGAAGTCTCTGCTCCGGCGCTTAGCTTTGAGCTGCACTCTCTCCCTCCTCTCTAGGCTCGTCAAAGCGGCTTTGTGCACACTTTCTTCACAACCTTGCCTCTTTGCTGAAGGCGCTTAGCTTTGCGCTGTACTCTCTCCCTCCTGTCTTCAAAGCTCGTCAAAGCGGCTTTGCGCACGCTTTCTCTTGGCCCTTTCCCCTTTGCCGAAAGGGGCTTAGCTTTGCGCCGTGCTCTCTCTGCCTCTTCCCATCTTGGCTCGCCGAAGCTGCTCAGTGCACGCGTTCTCTTCGCCCTTTCCTCTTTGCTGAAGGGTGCCCAATGCCTCCCCCCTCGCCGCTACAAGCGTTTGCGGGTAGGTAGGCAGGAAACGCTGATTGGTCAAAAAACATGACGTCATACGCGTGACATTAAAAGGTCACGTGATATTTAGCGGACGGGGCTGCACGCGAGGAGACGAAGAGGCAGCGTGCACTGCAGCGTTGCCTTCTCGACGTTTGCGCGAGGAGGCAGCGTGCACTGCCAGCACTGCAGCGTTGCCTCCTCGACGTTTCCCCGTCATGTCTTTCTATCCGCCGCGGTGGCTCAGTGGCTATGGCGCTCGGCCGCTGACCCGAAAGACGCGGGGTCGGTCCCGGGCGCGGTGGTAAAATTTCGATGGAGGCCAAATTCTAGAGGACCGTGTACTGTGCGATGTCAGTGCACGAGCCCCAGGTGGTCGAAATTTCCGGAGCCCTTTAATACGGCGTCCCTCATAGCCTGAGTCGTTTTGCGACGTTAAAACCCCAATAAACCATAAACCCATGTTCTTCAGAGCGCGCGCAAGATTAAAAAGCGCACCTGTCGCGCCGCTGCCACACTGCATGCCTGCTTCTGTGCATTTCCTACAGACTCCTTTCTGTCATACTTAGCTATGCTTTTGACCAAGTGGCTTCTTACACAGTTATGTATTTCAAGTTTTATTGCTATGTATAAAGAATATGTTTGTAGCCAGTGCGTGAGCCTGAACAAAAGGAAAAAGTTTTTATTTTTTTTAATGCTTCAGTATTCCTGCTTATCGAGATTTGAGCATATATATGTTGCTGTACAACTTTTTCCAGGCATCATAATTGATCCTTCGATGTGTTTGGTACATATTCATCTTCAGACATTAAAGGGTCAGTCTACTCACCGAGATGAGTGTATAAATAATGGCATATTCTGGTAGTTGGCACCCTATAACATCAATAACGTGGGGTCTGCGCCCGGTTTAGGCTGGAATTTATATTTTATTTCGGCGTTAAAAGTCGCGTAAAAAAGCATGGTGGCGACCCCAAACGTTCATTTTGTTCAAGAAAGTGGTAGTCTTTTTTTGTAGAAGCATAAGTGAATATACTACGTACCATTTCTATGCCCCAATGTCAGAGAAATGCACGTTTTGTTCTAGTAAACTGTAGAAGGCGTACCGCTCGCTTTTTCTGTAAATCACATGAATATTTATAGTTACACGTACGCAAAACGCAGGCACATTCCCACTTTTAGTTCAGCGTATGCTAGCAGAGACGCAAAAATAAACAGCCTATAGTGGCGCCATCTGGTCGTCAGGACGGCGGCAGAATCATCACTCTAATTATTAAAATAAAGCAAATTTATCTCTTATATGTTTTCTTATAGGCGAGATGAGACGAAGCGAAAGACAGGCGCCCCATTTATGGCCAGTGAACACACTGAAAAAGGCAGCAACAACGAGAATTCAGTCCGAAGCGAGAGGTCCGGCTTCGACGGGCGCCGCCATGTTTGTCGCAGCGCGGCGGAAATCCAGATGGTTGCCAGATGAGACTACCATCTCATACAGATGTGTTCCCACATTAATAAATTCTATTTTAAAATGTTCTACCGCACTCCTTGGCACCACAGCTGGCTAAACGGTAATTTGAGTAAAGAGCTATCGGTTGCCGCAAAGAAATTATGGTCGATAAAATTCAGTAGACTGACCCTTTAAATGGCTGTTGGGTAAAAAAAATATGAAATAATACTTGACTGCATCAGTTGTAACTGAGGCAACTAGCATTACGTATAGCATGCTCTTGAAATTCCTATGGCTCTTTTACAGAAGTCTGTAATTGGCTTCATTGTAGCCTCATACTTCCTCCATTTAAACTCTGCACATAGCTCCTTTTTGACAAAAGGAAGTGTGGTTACGTTCCCGAATAGAGATGTGCACGGGCCGCCATTTCGAACCCGCGCCCGGCCCGGGCCGTACCCTACCGGCAGGAAGCCCGGCCCGACACTGAAGGACCCTGAGCATGCTCGGGCCCGGCACGACCTGCAAAGCGGCGACGACACAAAAAGAGAACTTGAGTTCATTTCAATGACATTCAAATTTTGACCTCGCATTCAAGGTGACAGTTCGCGAATATACACCAGACACAACGCATAAAGGTATAGATTTATCACTTTATATCACTTTATATGCAAGAACAAGTTGTTCATTGATGATGGCTTGATCGAAACAAGAACGGCGCTCCTTCATTACGAATCCTGCGGCGCTGAAATTTTTCTCGCTGCTTGAACTGGTGGCCGCAACGGCTAATACTTTCATACCAAGAAGAGAAACGTTTGAAGTACGAAGGGGTGTGACAGGCGTGGTGTCGTAAGCCGTGGATGGCGTGCCACGACAGGAAGACTTTTTAACTGTCAGAGGATAAGCGAGCAAATAAGCGAAAGCACGGCGCTATCCTGCGAACGCCGATGTGGCCGCGACGTTCCTGCTTTGACTATTCACGGGAAGGCACGGTGCTGTGTTCACTTCGCTGACAAGCGATTACGGCGAAACGCAGCAACCAAGCCTGCGCCAGAATGGTACGAGCCGTAGTGGAGGCTCCAGTGGCATTCCTCTACTGCCATTCATGTGTGTGTGTGTGTGTGGGGGGGGGAGGGGTGCCCTTCGCTCTCGCCCGCGACTATTGTCCGTCTCCTTTGCCTGAACCGCAGTGAGTAGCTCTTGCCGGGGAGACAGACAAGAGAGAAGGCAGCCGGCTCGGCGGTGCATTGCGAAGCGTCCCATCGTTAACTTCGCTGGATACCGACAGTGGCGAGTGGAAGAATTTAACCCTTTCCCGAGGGGCTGCTGCAAGAAAACATAGACATCTCATTCTAAAACAGCGCAAAAAAGACACGGACAAGAAGAAGAGACAACCACCAACTTGCCCAAGCTTCTACTATAGACATCTAGCGCGGGTAGTGACAAGTAGTTCTCCTTGTCTGCCTCGGTCAACGACCAGTCTTCTGGCAATACCGTAATTCATTCGAAAAGCTTCCCTGGACACCGTGACCCCACGACCTCGCGTGCGTCTTACGTAGCCCTGCCTCCCCTTCCCAGGACCTTCCATTCTTCTTACCCTTCGAACTGCAAGGCGCGAAAACTGGTTGCTTTTCCCCAACGGTGGTACTTAATTGCTAGAACCGAAAATGCGTTTCGAGCCCCAACTAGCTTTTCTTTTTTTGTTTAGCGTTTTTACTATCCTCCCGTCTTTGTACATTCTCTCCTGGATGGTCTAGACACGAAGCACTTCCTGCTGTACATGCAAGACGACCAGCGCCCCATGGCCATATTCGCACCTCCACATATGACACACGCTTTGCTCAGCTGAGAGCCCTGGGTGTTTGGTTCACAGTAACACCGTATTGCGCGTAATGCATTCCCCCTAGGCAGAACTAAAATATGAGAAAATTCATCGCAAGCTATTTTCTTGTATTCTCCAAGTCAATTACACCTATACTAACACCTCTCTTCTGATGTGACCAAAAGATAAAACAACTCAGTTTGTAAAATTGGTGAATGGAAGAATACACTACTTTTGTGTAAAATTCACAGGAAGTACACTTAAATTGGCACAAGTGCATGACCAATTAAGCAAAAAAAAAACCAGCGCAAATTACGGAGACGCAGAACAGGAACACAGGACGACGCTGTGTTCCCAGTTCCGTGTCCCCGTCCTTTGCGCTGATTTTCTTTCTACAATCATGCACCCATTAACTCGCCCAGCTCTTCACTCTACTGGACCAATTAAAGTGGCGGTCCCACTCTGACTATGAGCGGGAACCATTTTTGGTGATATTTGTACGTCGACTGTACCTCGCTCGTTCACTTCATAAATATGGTTCAGATATCTCCAAAAAGCTAGTTTTCTCTGCTTTCAAAAGATGCATTTGGTTTAACGATAGCTGGAAATTTGTTTAAACTGGAAAAGAAAACGCAAGGACAGTTGAGCTGGCAGTTGAGCTCAACTTGTCTCAGGAAATGCAAAACTGTTAAAAACCTCTTGCACCTAGAGAAAAATCTTTCGAGATACTTTGAGATCTGATGCTAGTGAGCGTGGGTAAGCATTTAGAAGTACGTGTATAGGTTAGTTTATTAGCCACGCATGTTTGAAAAGCATAAAAAACTGAACAATGTAATCAGCAATAACTTTTGGGATATGCATTGTACTGCAGCGAATTTTTGCACAGTTTGAGATCGTCTAATTGCTCTTCCTTTCTGAAAATATCATACATCTGCCTTGTTTAGTTTAAAAGTTATTCCCGATCAAAGTTAGCGTTTTTTCGAAATAGTTAAAAACAGAATGCTATACTGTTCAGGTAACCAGCACGTGGCAGTTCTGAGAATTTGCGTGAAGAAACTCCTTTACTCTGCGGCTTCTGGGGAATGTGCAATATCTAGTTGATTTTAGCTACCTTTTTTGTCCTCCTTATGAAGGGCAAAAGCTCTGGAAACGTTCCGCGGCTTCTTTCTTTCTGGTAAATATACTCTTAAAATGTCGGTCTCTCATTCTTTTAATCAACTTGTAACAATTACCAACAACAAAGTCCACAAAATACAAACAATAACAGCAATAACGCAGCGACATGCGATAAAAGTAGATAAATGTAGTAAGCAGCGTCATCTACAACAATGCACGTGTACTAAATAATCACAGTTCAAAAAAATAACGAGTGTGGCGCTGCTAAACATTTAAAATCAGGAGGAAGCTGGCCAGCCCTCCAGCTTCCGTAGGTTAAATCACCCTCTCCATATCAAAATAAAAGCAAAAACAAACACAAACGCACAGTCGTGCCCGCACGTGTGGGGTTCAACATTCCCTTGCAAAAATAAAAGTAAAAACAAACATGAAAACACACTCGCGCCAACACGTGCGATCGGTTTCCTCCGATGATCCCCCTACCTTGGCGTCGTCTCGGAATTGGGGATCATCGGGCTTAAACGGTCAGTTACCGCTGTAACTGCCACTGCGAGCTTGGACCCGCGTTCCTTGGCTTACTAGCTGGCGCCTCCCCGACACCTGGTTAGCCGCGTCATTGAGCTCAGGTCGTCGCTGCTCGCGGCTAGCCACGCTGTCGCCGGCTATTCCTGATCTCTATTACCCGCCTCGTCAACGGCGCCCTGACGCCGTTCCATCCGGCAGTGCTTAATCCTCAGGAATTCTGCAGACCTTTCGAACGAGACGTTCGCGCGATTTTGGGCCTCGGCTTGTGTCCGCTAAGACGAGGGGATTAAGACAGGGGGCGGGGTGTCGTCGTGTGGCGGCCCTTCAGTCCCATAGTTGTCACCGCTCTTTTGCCCAGCCAGCGCGAATTGGCAACGCGGGGCGATGGACACCAGAGCGGCCCGGGCCCTCGTGCGCGTGCATCGTTCCAAGAAATGTCATTCTTCGCTTCGAGCGCACCCCAACGTCCCGTCCCGTCGCGGAGGGAGGGGAGGGGGGGGGGGGTCCATTGAAGACGGCAGCGGCGGGGTGCTGAGAAAGAACGACCGGCCCCAATGACCTCGCATGCACTACCGATACCTTACAGCATGCGAAACCACCCCAGCCAGCACCTCCCCCCACGCACGACGGGGACTAGCAGCCGGGTTTGCCATGGTTCGCTTGTAATCCTCTGAAGGCAGGCGCAGCAACAAAAGAAAAGCCTTCACGCAGCGCGGGTCAAGAAAGGACCGGACACATATCTCAACATCTCAACCAAGACCAGTCTCGGGTCGCTCGGGGGCAAGGCGGGTAGACACTTTCTCAGCGATGGATCAGTGTCGTAGCCTGGTGGCAGGAACTGAACTACTCGCAAGATGGCGGCAGTGGATTAAGGCATTAAGCTTCACAGTGCGTTAGTGGTATATCTTACGCTACATATTTCGCAACTGTTTTTGCTTCAAAAGAGGTGTAAGAGGTCAGCATACAGTTGTTTGATTTACTTACGAACAAAGCAGCGCCGTTAATAAAGTTACTCCCTCCTGCCACTGAAAATTTTAAAAAATGCGGGGTTTTTTTCAGCACCAGTATACAATCCTTACATGCTGACAGCATGTTGAAATTTTTGTTAATACACTATAATAATTATTTCCTGAAGCCCCAGCTCTTGTGGCCCAGGACGAAGAGTATGATGATTTATGGTAATATTTAAAGTGCATTTATAAATCAAGTTCTCAATGCTCTAACGCTCACCTAAACAAATAAAACTGGCAATTTTGATAATTCTGATAATGTCTTTATGCAGCTAATGCCATCAGGAAGTGGTAAATAAACAAAAAAGTAAATTCTTTGGTTAAGACCTGCACGCTGCACTTGTGCTGCTCGTTTATTTTAGCTGTAGTACATTTTCTCAACGCAATGTCTTCTTTGATAGGCATATTTCTAGCTCATTATATTCCTTGCTTCGGTTCACAATTCTTCTGTTAGCTACATTTCATCCACTTTTCTGTCATGATCTCAATTCAAACGTAATTCGTGTTTGGACATTTTCGTGTCCGTGCTCCTGTAATGTCCTGGTATATATGAATGATACTGAGACCTGTTTCAAACTGCTGTTCTATATTACAGTCTAACCTCCTCGATCACGGTCACCTAAGCCTTTCCCTAGCTGTTGTAATACTTTTTTATGGAAAGTACCATGATCTATTTCAGTATTGATTTATTTGGTGATTTCAGTTTTTCGAACACAACATGGAATACCAACTCCACTTTAATGTCCCCGTTCTCGTCTCAAAGTCGCGAATTTTTAGTGTGTGCTCAGTATTCTCGTTAGTGCAGTTGTGCACACAAGCAACTAGAATAACAGCCAACGCGGCGAATAAGCTAGATATAGTCCTGACAAATAAATCTGACATCGTCTCACCTATTAAATACCTGCCGGTCATCAGCTACCACTTGCTAATGAACTTTGACACTAATCTAGCCCGAACACAAACAAAACGCAAAAAAATACAGAGGAAATTTTCAGGCGATAAATAATGACTATTTTCTTTTATCGATGCTTTCCCATAGCTTTGATGTCCGCAGTGTTTAAACCAACTGGGGCATGTTCACAGCTATAGTCACCCAACTCACGGAACAATGCACTCCTCAACGCACTGTTACCACAAACTCAAACGCTGCCTGGTATCATAATCACATTAAGCGCTTACCTAACAAAAAGAAAGCCTCTACCGCATCGCAAAGTTCTCGCCAACTAGTGAGCGGTGTACTCCGTAATCGGCGGCTTGCAACACGTATATTCTGGCGCTCAAAAGCGCTAAGAGCACTTCCACTCACATGTAACCACCAATGTGAAAACTTCTGGCGTGTCATGAATCCTTGCACCGACGTTAGCTTTGCCTTATCTGACCCATCACAGGCGATCCCATTGCTTCCGACGTTTGCGCCACGATTCTTAAAGGGGCACCGCGATGATTTCCTCGGTACCAGTTAATATCATTAAATAGATTCATCATGCTTTCCAGAGACCAGAGCAAAAAGAATTATTGAAATCGGAGCATGCAAACGAAAGTTATTCCACTCTGAAAATTCGAAATGAAAAGCTCAGACGAAAACGCACTTCACTCGCCCATTTCACTCACCCAGTACCGAGATTGGGCGCTACCAATCAGAACCGCGCCTGGCGCACACGCAGCGGAAGCGTGCATGCAGTTGTTGCTTTGTCGGGGCTGTAGACATCCGCTCATTTTGACGGCGTCTTCCCCCCGTGTACGCGACGCCGTACTCAGGGCAGGGGTGACAAACAACAAAGGAAGCTCCCGGAAGATTCTTTTTTAGTGGGACTGGAAGGCTTTAGCGGTAGGCAGTAGCCCTCCTCCTCCCCAATCTCGACTCCCGTCTCCTGTCCGGCCTTTCTTGTCGACTGGCTTTTTTTTTTCGCTGCCGTCTTGGTATGGTCACGGCCTGTCTCGACGCGCGCGCTTTCTGGTTTGAGCCAAGGTTTTTTGAACAGCGCTGGCTGCCACGAAGCTTTGAAGCGGAATGGAAAGTGTCGCCCCTAGCTGTATTCTTGTTAGTTTTCATTCCCTTTCCCTGCTTCTTTCCAGTTTTTGTGGCATGCGAAAAGCTTTCAGTACTGAGAGACATAATATTTTGGATTCATTTCGCAAGTATAAAGGAACAATATGCAAACTGGACGCCCAACCAATGAGAAAGGCAGCGCCCTATCTGGATGCCGCCTCATTTCCGCTGCCGCAAATGGCCGCCGCGTTGCGACACCATCGGCTCGAAACAAGCATTTCTAGCGAAGATTAAAATATCAAATATTATGATTTCGGAGATCTCATTGCGCGTTCGGGACTCACAATGTCCCTTACTCTGCATACAAAGAATAAAGACCCCATGCTTTATCTACGTCGCAGGGCACCTTTAACTGCGCATTCACTGACAACTTTACAGCCATATCTGATGTACATATGCCTACAATTCACCACTTCAACTGTTTTCATGACGTCTATAACTGCTGCTACTGGTGTCAATAAGCTTATTGATGCACTCGGTGTTCACTCCGCTCCGGGTTATGACTGCGTTAATCCAAAGTTCTTAAAAAGCACTGCAGCACATTCGCCAATATACCAGGACCCCTACAGTTTCTAATTTACATTAGTGCTCTCCCCTGTCTTGTGAACTCTCATATTCACCTATTCGCTGGTGATTGCGTCATTTTTAGAGAAATAACCAACACTAACAACGTTACATCACTTCAGTCAAACCTCAACATAATAGGAAACTGGTGCAAATAATGGTTAATACAGCTAAATATTAACAAATGCAAAGTCATGCGTGTATCTAGAATAACTTCCACCCCCCTCACTTCTACACCGATAAAATTTTGTTGGAATCAGTCTCGTCATATAAATGCCTCGGCGTCCACATTACATATTATCTCTTCATACCGAGAACATAATTGAAAATGCTAATCGCTTGCCTGGCTACTTGCGTCGCAACTTTTTAAAGTTCCTTCTAATTTCAAGCTATTGCTTTTTCAAACACTAATACGATCCAATCTCGAGTATGCAACACCTGTATGGCACCCTGCTCATGGCAACTTAATTAATGATCTTGAACTGGAGCAAAATAACTCTGTGCGTTTAATCCTTGTTAACTACAACCGCACAGCGAGTATAACTACTATGAAGTCTAGTATCTGCCTCCCATCGCTGACATCGCGTAGAAAGGTGTTTGTATCACCCTGTTGCACAAGTTGTACCATCATCCCGCTCTTCGTGATCACCTCATCCCCTAACCAATTTTTGTATCCCGCCGCATTAATCATGATCACAAAGTCGGAATTGTGTCATGCAACACAAAATGATTCAAGCAGTCATTCCTGCCGCGAACCTCATGTGACCGGAACCACCTTCCCGCAGAAGTTGCTGCCATTGAAAATTATGAGCAGTTCCACGTGGCACTAGCTAACATTGTATATTCAGGCGCTGTTTAGCATTGATGTAATCAACCGTATCTTTCTCTCAGTTTTTATATATTTACCATTCCCACTCTGTAATGCCACTCGCCCTGAGGGGTAACGTAAATAAATAAACAAACAGAATAATATGCAAGCTCCGCCCACAAAAATATTCTTTCACTAATATTTTTTTCTTTTGTGAATAACGAGGCAGCCTAAAGACGCGTATGGCACTGACGTTACGGCTCATTTTTCAGTCACAAAGTTCCATATTGTTGAGCCGAGGATAACGCTTGTCCTGCATTCGTTCTTCCGCTGTGTTTGTCATTGTAGGCGCTATTGTTTGCTTTCTCAAGTACTATGCACAATCTAGCCCAAACTGAAGTTCCTCTAAATCATATTTGATATGAGCAGTTGCAAATTCAAGCCTTCTGCAGGATTTGAAGGACCTATGCTAATATAAGCACACAGACGATTTCATTCCCAAGGTGCTGAGGACTCATTCTATGCAAATGTAAATAGCTTATCTATCTCCACTATTGTAACTTGCATTCTCTATTTTACTTTATGTGTGCTTATATTTAGTGCCATAGTGCTGAATGTCTCAATTTTTACATGTATTATAGTGTAAACTGATACTGTATATCTGCTTTCAAAGTGTGGTTTCGTTTAAAGTAGCAACTTGTTTTCCTTACGTTCACTACTGTCATGGAATGGTCCCCTGGGCCTTGTGAAGCTGTGTGCACAGCTTTTATCGAAAGGTGACCAGCCAGATTTTTCTGGTTTATAGAGTGCATTGTCTAATTAATTCATTTAATGCAACTTACAAATGATTGGAAATGAGGGGAACATGTGCACGGGGCGAAAAGCGCGTGGTCAGCCTGGAAACACTGAGGTGGCCCCAAAAAGGGCCTTTAGTAAGTACGGCATCAGTTTCGTGCCTCTTCACTCAGCAGCGACGACAGGGCCAGTGCAGCTCTCGTGGTTTTGCCCGAGCTGTCGAAGAAGTCCTTGGACGCGACCATGACCTTTGGCATCTGATGTTTTTATTTAAAAAACAGAAGGGAACAAAGTCGTGCGGTATTCAGTGCGATCGCCTCGTGGTTCCATTCGCGGCGAACAATCATCCAGCAAGCTCGGCTTCTTGGACGGATTCAGGAAACGGCTGAAAAGAACAAAAGTAAGGAGCGCACAAAGCTGCACTATATGCAGGTTAGAGCGCAGAGAAACAAAGCTAGGCGCTGCACTCGGTTAACCCATTCAACGAGGTGCAGCATTAACTTTAAAGCAGATTTCGACAAAGCGCGAGAAGTCGCTAAAGAAACAAAGGTACACTGGACTGGGTGAATACTGTTGCTAAGCCAAGCGCAAGTCATAACTTCTCTAAAGCCACACGGCACTCGGTTAACCCTGCAACGAGGCCTCGAGCGGGTTCTGATGTCTGGCGCCGATTTCGACAGAGAGGGAACACGGCCGCGAGACGGGATGCCCACAATCCACCAGGAAGGTATTAGGTGGCCCTCAAAAGGGTTGTTTGGAGGAGCACTCCAACGTCAATGTAGACCTACAGAGGTGTGCAGTAGGACCAGCAGTATTGTGCCCTTTTGCTCCACACCGACGACACCGGAGCTCGACGTACAACTCTACTGGTCTTGTCCTTGAAGCCGAAGCGATCCCTGGTCCTTGGATCTTGACGAAGGCCGCGACGATAATCTTAGACATCTGATCGATGCCCCGATCTCTCGCTACGTGGTATCGTTCCGGGGCGAACAATGACAACTTCGGCTTCCGAGAAGCATCCAGGAAACGATGCTACAAAAAAGGTACGTTACAAGCGCCACAATTTGGTGAGTCCTCAATGCACGAGAAAACTTGCGACATTGTAGTTCAGCCTTTACCTCGGGGTTGAGAATGCGCGCGCCCAACAAGCGCGTCAGCGTGGCTGTCAGACGGCGGTCCTCAAAGCACGCCTGATGCGGATCCTTGTAGTGCCGCGGCAACACTTTAAATACGAGCACGACACTAGCCACGTGCTCTTGCAGCAGTACCCTGCTGAAAAAAAGTTCTATGATGCAATAACCTCATAGATCATTCATCATAGAATATCATACAATCTGTATGATATATCATATGAATTGTATGATATATCATACAGATTTATGATATGTCATACAGATTGTATGATATTCTATGATGAATGATCTATGAGGTTATTGCATCATAGAACTTTTTTTCAGCAGGGTAGAACGAAGTCCTGCTATGCACGAGGTAAGTGGGTAAGCCGCACAGCACTTCATGAAGCGAAATTTGAGATGATTGTGCGTATTTTACACAAAATGCATACCCTTATGTGGCTGGTGATTTCTCGCTGCCCATCTCCTCTGTCGAGGTCGTTGCCGCCAACATACAGAACGTCAAAATCGGCGCGCCGAGAGCGCATCTCTTCAGCTAGGCTGACAGAGTCGTGACCGCCAAAGCTTAAAGTGCACGTTCTCACTAACGGCGAAAGCCGCAAGCGAGAACTGCGCAGAAAGTTCAGCTGGCGGTCGCCGACGAGCGCACCACGCACGAACGCCATAGCTGAACTCGTGTCGGAACGGGTACGCCGAGGTTCACGAAACGGGCGCGGCGGTACAGCGCTCTGTAGCGTCGGGCGCACCTAGCGATTTCCCGAGATGCTCTAGGACCGGCCGAGAAAGGCGCGGTGACGCCACGTCCGGTTGAGAACGAAAATGAAGTGGGTGAAGCCAAAAAAATGCCAAAAAACGTCACGGAGAAGCGCGCCCCATTGACCAATGGGAGAGGACTTTACCCTGCAGTGGGCGTAGTCAGGCTGAGGATGATGATTTTCAGACGTAGTAACTTCGAAAATTGAGCCGGGCGTCACACGCCGGAACAATGAGGCGATTACTGACTTTGCCTCACGCGCGTCTACATAACGCCGCTAGCTGTGTTTCCAAGATAATTTGTTGCTTTACGTGACCGAGGTAGGGCTTTACTGGGAAAAAAAATATATGAGTTTGGATAGCGGGAGCTTTACAAAACACTGCATGCTTACCGACTTACAACGAAAACTGTGTTTTGCTGTGTTGTGTTTATTGGCGCATAAGCAGCTAACACAACGAAAACTGGTCAGAAGTGATATTACACGCGCAACATACCAAAAATATTTAGCAATAGAAAAAAAACTTACCTCACTCGGCCCAGAGCAGTTATCAAGGATTGCCGTCTCTCATTCTCAGCCATTTCATACCAAACAATTCCGGACAAAAGCATTTTCGACCGCGAAAGAGTGTATCAACGCATTTTTCTCATGTACTGGAAGATTTCATTATAGCAATCTCCCATCCAGAGGCTTGCATTTTTTTTCCTATTGACGTTTTTCCTATCGACAACTGCTCGATACGGGCGATGAAAAAATTTTCAGATTTTGCTACATCTAGAAAGAACGGACCATAATAACCTTCAATATTTCCATTACTGTACCTTAAACTTTTCCAATATTCTAATTTTTTTTTTCTAGAATGTAGGACATGTCCAGGAACTGCACGGGCAGCTCTAGGCCATTGGTGTTCAGAGAGATATTGTGACAGCACCCATTACAACCAGTTTCTCCATTCTTTGAAAGAATGCAGCGGGGGCAAACTTTAGGTGCACTTCCCTGTAACTACCGTAAGATGGGATCTCGAGTGCTGCAGTGGACTCTTAGGTTTTTTCTGTGCCCATGTGTGCGCATTGCAGAGCTCTGCTCTGGCCGTAATTTGTTGATTGGGCCGGACCCACGCGAAAACCTGACCTACTTTTCCCAGCTCTTGAACTGCACAAGCCCGACTGAAGCCCGGAAAGGACGCAAAAACCAAGTGCGCTTTTCGGTAACTCCAAAGGATTCTTGTTTCTACCATGTACTTGATGGAACCCAGCGTCGCAAATCAAGCGCGTGGTTTTTATTTTTTTTTAATTCCTAGCGTCAGACATGACGCCAAAGGAGATATCCAAAGCGGTAATATTTTATGTTTTAATTTGCGCCAGAAATGATTGTTTCGTGCTGGGGGTGATAGTGAAGTGCATTGCGCATTGTCTGCCGCGTCCGGGTTGGCGGTAAAAGCATGTTCATTGCGGGTTTCTTTTTCTGCCCGCCGCACAACTGCAGAGAAAGGGGGTTAGTCACGCACACTACCCATCGGGCTAAGAGAAGCCGGACAGCAGACAATTCCGGGAATGTGGGAAAAGGTCAAACACCCTCCGGGAACGTATACGGCAGGTCGAATCCCACTGTGCCCGTTCTGTGCCCGCGTCGCGTGGCTTTTGTCCCACGTCTGTGGCGGCGCGCGTTGACAGCTTGAGGCGCGGCCAACTGGACATTGCCACGTAGCTGCAGGCATGAAGACAGTTTGTAACAGACGGTACTAAATAGATGGGTCTTGAGGTGGCTTTCCTCGAACCTTGGTTTACCAGAGGTTGAAAAAAACCTGCACCGTGGGGAAGCGTGAAACTCGCGGGAGGAAGGGAGAATCCCTGGAATTATTGATGGTTGAAAGTGTACATATTTGTACAGTGTTGGTCGAGATGCGTTATCTTCTTTCCAAAATCACTGATTGGCTGTGCTGGCCTTTCCCGATTGTTGATGTTTTTCTTTTCTCAATTATTTAATGGGTGGATGTGTGGAGTTACCTGATTGGTTATTGTCCCCACCGAGGGCGGGGCATAGGGTTTAATAGCAGCTGTTTGGGCGGGACCGAGGGCTGGTTTCGTCACGTAAAGCTACTGGTCAGTCAAATGTAAATATGTTTTCTCCTTGCTTGTGTCCTTCTTTGTTTTATTAACTGGTAATAACAAAGTTAACCTCTCCAGAAGTGTCCTCTAGAAAAGTGATTGAGCAATATCGAATCTGCAAGACGTCATGCATCCTTCAATAATGATAACACAGTTTTCCTCTACATGATTGAGAGGGAAACTCAGCTGTGATGAAACGTTCCGGCGATTCTCGGCAGTGGATATAAGGTGGCAACCAAATTGGCCGCGCCCTTTTTGACTCGTTGGACGTACACTTCGATCTTAATTTTTATGTACTCGGGAAACGGATATAAAATAGAATGTCTCTCAGTATTGCCACCGTTTCGCTCGAGAAAAAAAGTTGCAAAAGAAAAGCAGTACAAGCGACTGAAAGATAGGAATCAAACTAGGGCGACAATTTTTGTTTAGCCTAAAATTATCGTGCAAGCGACTTGTGCTGTTCAAACTCCCAATACCGAGAAGGCAGCGAAGAAAAAAAAAAGCCAAAAATAAGGCCAGAAGAGAACAGAAAACTGACGGCGGCGGGTGGAAGGGGGGCCAAGAGCTTTTCATGAACAGTTCGAAGGGTGCCGGCATGTTCGATACTGTACTGTGCTCGTAGAACAGGAAAGAGTCGAAAATTAAGCTCCCCCACGCTCTCCCCGGAGTCCAAAACAAAAACTTTTTTTGTGTGTGGTAATGAAAAGGCTCTCGTCAGCTTCATATAAGCTGAACTCCGTCGCCGGCAATTTTAGCAGCTGGGGGCTGCCCAGGCGGCCCTGGAAAATGAACAACTGCATAAAAGCTTTTGCTGTATGTGTGCAAGGCGTGGTTCTGACTTGTTGCGCCCAATCTTTGATGCTGGGCGAGTGAAATCGAAATGATCTTGTGAAATGCAATTTTGTTTATTTTTCGTCTTTTCAGTACAGTAAGTGGATTAACTTCTGCTTGCACGCACCGATTTCAGCAATCCTCCCGCACTGATATCTGGACAGCATGAGGTATCCTTTCAACCAAATACTACGATTTCCTCGAAGAACTTCTCGATAGCGCTTTTTCCCTCTAAAGTCCTATCGTTTCAGAAGGGCGTGCGCTACAAAATGGTTCACAAGTTAGCTGCATACTCATTCTTCCACGAACAACAATGGAGAATAATCTGGTGCAATGTATGCACCCCATATTACCACGCGGATGCACATGTGGTTCCGCACGCACTGGCCTCAAAAACACCACGCTGGTTTGTACAACCTCCTTTCAGACAGGGATTATGTGCAATGCAGAAGTACGGTTCTGCACTGCAGGCATATCCTCAGGTCGATCATTCACAGTATGGTTAGGATTGAAAATGCAACTCCCCCGAGCATCGTTATTACGCGGGGAAATCCTCTACTTGCGACCCATTCCAGACATTTTCCTTTGCGTGAGGAAATCACTCGATCGTTTGAAAAACTGTGATCCATTTACCATGCCATAAAAAGTACTCATAGTCGCCACTTGACTCCAATGTGTTCATGCAGAGTTACGGACACGTCACTATCAAGGAAGACCAAATATTGCTAATTAGACACCATCCAAGACTATTGTCAAGGCAGACTCATCATTGTTACTTAGATACAGTCATCGGCGCGCCCACAAGAGAGGGGATGGGGGAGTGCTCCCCATCAATCCCTCAGCCATCAATCCCTCAGCCATCAATCAATAGACTCAGCCTATAGTAGCGCCATCTGGTTCTCGGAACAGGAACCATTATTGTACACAAACCGGCTCTCCTCTTAAAGGGAAGCTGAAGAGATTTTCGAATTCATTAAGATGCTCACGTATGGATGTGGGAACCTTAAAAATCATGCGGGTGAAATTTTTTTGCAGATTAATCACTTAGGAGCGACGTAATCGCCGTTTAAAATTGCGCG
Organism: Amblyomma mixtum; assembly: GCF_055824585.1. Lineage (NCBI taxonomy): Eukaryota > Metazoa > Arthropoda > Arachnida > Ixodida > Ixodidae > Amblyomma > Amblyomma mixtum. Next base: position 145,464,997 of record NC_143021.1, read on the forward strand.
GTAGCTCCGCCCCCCGCTGTCCGCCGAGCGCTGCTGATGACACTGACGATGCGAGCCGAAACCGGAAACCGTGGGGTGGTGACGTAAACATTGGTGTTCCGTCGCCTCGCAGCCTCCGCGACCGTGCTTGTTTCTGCGTGCGTGTCATCGTAAGCTGCTCCGATCTGCCGTGTGTTCCTGTATTTGTGCATTTTTATGTTTGTGGTGACGTACAGAAACGTGTGCAGCATCGAGTGAAGCGGTGGACCATCATGCCGGCGTTCTGCGCAGCCTTCGGCTGCACTAACACCAGCGGCCGCGACGATGTGGTCTTTCATTATTTCCCGCAAAATCAGAAGCTTTCCGCGAGGTGGGTCGCTGATGTGAAGCGAAGGGATTTCAAGCCGTCAAAGACTACAGTGCTATGCTCTGAACACTTTCGTGATGAAGACTATAACCAGAGCCTGTCGATAATGCGTTCATTGGGCCTGTCAACAAAGTCAACTCGACTGAAACCCGGCGCAATACCGTCTGTCTTCGCGCACAGGAGCTCGTCACCGCCACCGAGGCCAGCTTTCGCGAAAATGAGGAAGCTCAAGGTAAGAATCTGTGTATTAACTCTATGAGAATTTGACTGCGCGAACCGGTGTTGTGTGTTGTGTATGGCGCGTAATTCGTGGATGCAAGACTTTCGGTAGTAGTGAGATGAACGGCGCTGGAATGAGAACGGCAGGACGGCAGCAAACTGCAGCTTACAAAATAAGTGCTTAGCTGTTATGCATCTGATATAAGTGCTTAGCTGTACGAGATGCATCATGCATCTCGTACAGCATTACTCATATCAGAGCTCGGCCCTAATTTTTTGGCTGAATAAAAATCTTAAACTGCTACTAATACTGCAAGAGGTGGAGCTACGCGAAGTGCGCCTCACAACCGGAGACTGCGCGCCGCGCGTGAGCAGAGAACTTCGTTCGGTAAGCGAGCACGTGAAAAGACGTTATATAGACTCTTTACTCAATTACATTGGAGCTCAGATATTCTAGGATTCACGCGTAGCGCTCAGTGGCGAGAACATAGGGAGTAGTACGGGGCACATTTTTCTTCGTGCTCGGAGCGCCGAGAAAACTCTTTGCAGATGTTTCTGGTATACGGGTGCGCGGCGTTTCGTTTTCAGTTTGGTTTCGCCTGGGGCCTGGCTGATAGCCGCCTCTTCAGCGCCAAATGTGCGCAGTCATGGCGCTTGCAGTCCGGCCCCAAAGCGTACACTTTATTTTTTAGCGATCTACGTCGGACGCGGCCGCTGGCGCTGTGTTAGCGCTTGAAGTTGCCTGTCAGGGTGTAAATTTTTAAAGAGATCTTTTTTGCTTGGCTATAGTATTATAGGAGGCGCTCCAAATCTGGAAATACAACATAATATGAAAATAAAAATTTAATTAAGATATGCAGTTTAGTGAGCTAATGGAAGCCTTCTGCCTATTACTGGTGTCTGCCATATCCCCCAATATAGCTCCAGGGATAAAATTAGTACAAAGTTAGTTACCCGTTTTTAAAAATAAATTTTGGACCTTCTAAAGAAACACCTGGTATATAACAAATGATCTCCCTTTTCACGGAGCTCGCCAATCAACAAAATGGTTTATGAAATAAACCAGATTTTACTCATACTGAAGCACACTTTTGTTCTGTTTGCAACAATAGCATCATATGGCTTATGCCTTTCAGGTTCTTGCCGAACTGCTGCAAGATCAAGACTGCACACCAGACGATAGTGCAAATCAAGAGTGCATGGAAAATGACGTCACACCTGGAGGCTGCACACCAGAGAGTCAAGAATGCACACCAAACAGCAATACAAATCATGACTGTGCAACAAGTCGAATGCCACTGGCAGATGCTGCTGAGGACCCTGCATCGAACTTTTCTAAAAGTGATGACAAGGCTGACAAGTCTGTTGAAGTTCTAATGCAGCCAATACTAGTAAAGTGTTCTGCCAGGAATGCATTTATAATAACACATGTAGTCGTAAAAAATTGCCGAGTGCAGCATGGCTTCATACATTAATAATAATATAATAATAATAATAATAATTAATAATAATAATTTATCGTTTTTAGCTACACGCATCACACGTCACCATCATCCCGGTTCACTTACCCCGTACTTTGCTAGAACTGACACTTTTAAATTTTCCTTTTTCCCGCGTACCATCAGTGAGTGAAATTCTCTGACATGATAAAATGTAAGCGCATAGTCATCCTGCATGCCTTTTTTATTTTTTATTTTTAGTGTTTCTTTCTCTTTTACTTGTTATTTCTTTTTATTTTACTTGTTACCCGTGTATCTGTGTTATCTTATTCTGCTGGGATCTGTAAGATGATCTGCAGTATGAAATAAAATAAAATAAAATAAAAATAAATAATTGTGCGCCACGTGTGCTACAGCCAGCCTTGCGATTCGGCCTGCTATGTTGCAGCACGAGGCCATCGAGTTAGTGAAAAAAAATCACTTGTCGCTTGATCTGAGAACAGCGCGATAAAGGCGACCGCAAACGGATGGAGATATTCCTACAAAGGCTGCAGTATAAAGCAACTCGCCTAAACAAGGATTTCAATTTACTGCCAGATCCCATCTTGGCACGCAGAACGGAGGGCGCACGTTTGTCACCTCGACGAGGTCTGCCGCAAAGCGCCGCGAACTTCTGTTTTACACGTGTCTTATGCACCGAGCCGGCACGCAGCGACCATGAAGCGATGCCGGCATAAAATTTGCGTCTAAAAAGAGCCTGATAACTTCTTGCGCATGTCAATGGCCTGTGTGGATTACAAGCAGATTTGCGGCAGCACCGACAAGCGGCAAGACAACAATGCCGACGGTCGCATCCACTTACATTGCATTAGGAAAATTTCGTGGGGCAGTGCTATACTACATTTGCTCGCTTCAAAATTAATTTATTGTATCTCTGTATGAAGTTTGGCTAGAAAAGTATGCTTACCAATGGACATTTCCAGCACGTGGAGATGCTGACACTTCGCTTTCGTTCAAGCCAAAAGCATCGCTTGCGCCAGCATCGTTGCTTCCTTGGAGCGGTTTGCTCTTTGCGATTGGTTCGTACAGAGGGCAAAACGCATGTCTAGAACACGCTCTGAGCGTGTTTCGGGCGTAACACGCGATAACTAGCCATAAGATTTGGTTAAAAATGGTCTGGATGTAAACATGTGCTATTAAACTCATAGAATTTCATCGTCATTTTTGGCTTTCTTGGTCGCAGCGGCTTTGGGAGCTCCGGAACACACAGTTTGGTTGTTCTAGGCATGCGTTTTGCCCTCTGTACATGTAGGGGATGACGCCAAGATCCTCCTGGTAATCTTCGATGTGTTACATCGTGATATAAGCATCAAACCAACAGCCCGAACCACCGCGCGCCGCGCTTCATGTACTACATCGGCGGCGACCGAGCCGGGCTCACCGAGCCAACGCCAGTGTTTACGTCACGAGGCGCTCAACCAATCACAGGCGGCAACGAGGAGCGCGAGCTGGCCCAAGGCTGCTGCTGCACTTTTCGCCAAAATAAAATAGGTTGCGCTTTCCTTTGCCTAATTTCGATGAGAAATTCGAATTCCGATGGTGGAAAACTGTAAAGTGCATCTCTTCACTCAATTTTTTTGGGAAACCTTTCAGCATCCCTTTAAGCCTAGAAGTGGGAGAATCGTCACTCTAAATAAAAAAATAAGGCAAATTTATCACTTATAAGTTTTATTATAGGCAAGGCGAGACGAAGCGAAAGACCGGTGCTCCATTTACGGCCAGTGAACGCAGTGAAAAAGGCAGCAACAACGAGAATTCAGTCCAAAGCGAGGGGTCCGGCTTTGAAAGGCGCCGCCATGTTTGTCGCCACGCGCGGGCGGAAGCTAGATGCGGGAAGAGAGCGCCCTCATAGGTCCGCGCTGACAGCTCGCATTCGCCGCTTCCGGTGAGCGGCTGACCGCCGGGCGAACGTATCTAGCACTGCTTGGTCGGCGGCGAACGGTCGCCGGCGGCCTAGCGGCCGCCGCCAGGCGGCCGTACGCAGGTTTTCCGCGAGAAAACCGCTCCATGTGGGTCGGGCTTTACATGCATGGGCGTCCGGAGGGGGGGGGGGGGGGGGCAAGGGGGGCGGCTGCACCCCCCTGGAAAATCACTCACTCGAACCGTGAGTGATGGCCGCACGCCAGGGGCGGCGGTGGGCTCCTCCAAAAGAGTAAAAGCCGCCTCGCTTCCACGCTTTGGGTCACGTCTGCGAAGTGCCGCGTCCGGGCACGCGTCGTTGCAGACATACAGCGGCACCGGCGAGCATGTGTTTCGAGCCGTCTTGAGATGGGTGCCTGTTTCTTTGATCTCTAGAGAGATAGCGACACGGAGGCAGACAGTGCAAACCCCGGCCACCGATGAATTCTTCAGGAGGGAGGGGCAAATCAGCCGTGTCCACCCCCGCTTTGTCGGGCTGCTCAGGGGCAGGCGGGAGATGAGTTGGCGCCGCCGCCGCTCGCTGTCTCCTCCGATCCACGGGAGAGCGCAGTTCGGTAGAAGCGCCGCTTTCAGAATCTTGGTTTGGTTTGGTTTATTGGGGTTTAACGTCCCAAAGCGGCTGAGGCTATGAGAGACGCCGTAGTGAAGGGCTCCGGAAATTTCGACCACCTGAGGTTCTTTAAGGTGGCGGTTCCACTGCCGCCATCTTGCGAGTAGTTCATATTCTGCCACCAGGCTACGACACTGATCCATCACTGAGAAAGTGTCTACCCGTCTTGCCCCCAGCGACCCGAGACTGGTTTTGGTTGAGATGTTGAGATACGTGTCCGGTCCTTTCTTGACCCGTGCACCCGTGCTGCGTGAAGGCTTTTCTTTTGTTGCTGCGCCTGCCTTCAGAGGATTACAAACGAACCATGGCAAGCCCGGCTGCTAGTCCCCGTCGTGCGTGGGGGGAGGTGTTGGCCGGGGTGGTTCTGCATGCTTCTTTCTCTGCCTGTCCCTCGCCAAAGCCAAAGAGAGTGGGGCTTCCTTTATTCGGTCTATGGTTCCGGAAGGGTGAAGGGAAAAATTTGGAGAGCCGGGGCAAAGAGGGTACCGTCTTTGTCCAAACGGCGTCAGAGGTGAGGTGATCCTTGTTCGGGATAAGGATGCCAGCACGGGAACAGAGGACCGTTTCCTTCTCTCTCTTGTTTATCCTTGGCTAAATAGCCGCAGAAAGCTGTACCGTCGATGTTACTATCTGGAGGGCCTCCTTTGAGGGAATGTGCCGTTTCGTTCTTGAGTTTTACGCGACTACAGACTTTCCTGTTTTCAATGTCGTGACATATATTAGTGCGAGCAAAGAAAAAGAAAAAATAATGCTGCCCAGCCCGCATCGCAAAAGGCACAACGTCGACACAGTGGAAACTTGGGAGAGTTAGTGATAATTGTCGACATAATTGCACAGAGCAAATTAGTAAGTAAGCGAAAAGAGGAAGCGGACGCCAAAAATAAGGAAGGTGTGAAATAAAGAAAATTAATTATGTTTATGCCCCATGTATATATTTCTAGCGTTTTTTTTTTCAATGAACCTTATAGTTGAAATCGGTGCCTTTCTTGTGTCCTTCCTTCTGCCCTCGTCTTTTGCGCGTTCAATCACTTCGTCACTGTTGATGCATAGTAATATTAGTAGTAGTCGGAACACTCCTGGTCTAGAGATTAACCTGCTAACTATAGCGCTGAAAAAAAAATATATTTTTTTATCAAATGATATTGCATCTATGATAAGAAAACTATAACAAAGACAGCTATACAATTTAGTCAACGCTCAGCGTATGCCTGTCCAACCTTATAAACTATGGTTGGTAAAGAAAAAGGCAGAGAGAAGTGGGCAATTGTCAATTTCTGTTTACCCTTGAGATGAATCGACATTGCGCAAGAGACGTGAAATTGCTATTGAGAGGGTTAGCACCGCAGGGTGTCGGAATGTGTTTACCTCAGAAGCAAATATTCGTCGTACATGTGGCGGCACCTTGCAACCAATTCCGATCAACTTCGACGGAATTTTGCCAAGGCTCACAAAAATGCAGTATACAGATGCATACCATTCACGAGGCGGACTCGAGACTTTTTTATAGACATTGTACAAAGAAGAACGGGGGGGGGGGGGGGGGGGGGGGGCGAGGTGTGCAGGAATGCTGCCAAAAAAAAAGGGGTCGGCTACAAAGCGATAGTTCTGTAGGCACTTAGGGCGACCCCCTCCCATCTCTCGTTTGGACCCTCAACTGCGTGCTCTTATTCATTTTAGACGTACGTCTTTCTTGTATCCAGTTTGCATCATTAGGTTGCTTATTCCCTCCAGAATTTTCCATCGCGTGCTGAAATGTATATCTTTCTAACCTTGCGTCGATTTGCCTCGATTTGGTTGGATCAAAGATTGAAAAAGTGCGCCCGCGTATGTCTGTGTGTATGCGTGCGTGTCCACGCGCGCGTACCTGGAAACTGTAGGAACAGCTGCTATTTTCACACCGTCTATTGTCAGGAAACTATAGCCTCGTTTACATGAACCCGACTTCGGCGGGTCGAGCCAGGAGATCGAGCTGAGCAAGGTCAGCCCAACTTTACTGCATGTTTACATGAACTCGATTTTAGCGAGTCGCGACCGGTTCAACAGCAGCGGCACCAAGCGTCGAACGGCGCAGCGGGAAAGGGCAGTGGCAGCCGGGAAGATTGCGGCGTGCACGGCTGCCTCGCAGGCGCTACGGCGCAAGCGAATAACAGGTTCGCATTTATCACCCCTCCTTCCACTAACCCGACTCAGACCGGTTTACGTGCTATCTGTGCTATCTGCTGTTGGGGTCGAGTGAGTCAACCCACCTCCTGCAGCGGAGTTGACTGGACTCGCTCCCTCGACTCCCGGACCCGACTCGTTTACATGAACCCAGTAACCGGTTTTCAGCTCAAATGGCGGAGCCGTGCAAGCGCTGAATGCTAAATGGATTATATAAATGAATTATATATATAATAACCAACTAGCCTGCACCAACTAGCCTGGCACCTGGCTAGTTGGCTAGGCACCAACTAGCCTGCAAAAACATACTCGCGAATTATATGTCCACAAAGGCTAAATACAGAGGTCTGTTTTCCGCCTTAGCTACTTCTATGCATTGGGTAAGCACGAATAGGCTATCATCTAAGCGCGTACCCCCCCCCCCCCCCCCCCCCCCCCGGAACCCATTCCGAAGTTCCCCGAGTATCCGATTACCTTCTACCCATGACTGCATGAGGTCAGTCCCTGATAAGAGCCAGCAAGATCCGGAAGTTAGGAGGGAGAGGCAAAGAACCCTAGTGTTTATCGCTGGTGACTCAAACATGAGGCACTGCAAAAGAGCTATTCTTGACCGTGTAAAGGGTGATAGGCGGGTAGCAGTCGGGGTGTTTCCAGTAAGGACAATGGACGATGTTCTGAGAAAGACAAAAAGTGAACTTTCAGAGAATGTTGCAAAGCGTAACTTGGTAGTGGTAGCGGCGGGGCTAAATGATGTCCTGAATGGTGACGCCGCACAAGTAGGGAAAAGATTAGCAGAGGGAGTTGACGGTATAAGGGCGATAGCACAGCAAGCGCAGATCGTGGTGTGTACAGTGCCGGAGGTACAAGGAAGGAATAGAGAGGTTGCTAACGACGTTGTGAATCTTAATCGAGAGATAATGCAGTTAAGCCTCGAGAAAGGTTTTGAGGTGGTAGACATAAACAAGGAAGGGCACAGAGCAGGCTTGGGCAGAGGCTTTGGAAAAGATGGCATCCATTTCAGTGGAAGGATAGAAGAGATAGGCTGGCGCCTGGGAGGCCGAGCGGTAGCTTTTTTTAGGGGGTCCACGGTGGCTCAGGACGCACGGGTAGGTAGAAGCGAAGTAGTAAATGTAACAATGGCGGGTGAGCCCAACAAATTGGCTACTAGAAGGAGAAAGAAAACTACGAAAAAGAAATTTAACGCCGGAATCAGTTACGTAAACATGCAAGGGAGTAGAAAGAGAGCGAAATGGCTAGAAATGGAACAGCAGGTAAAGGACGAAGCAGTAGGTGTGTACGCTCTATGCGAGACACATCTGAGGGATCTAGAAGATCCACCTTTAATCGATGGCTATATCTGGGAAGGGTGCAACAGAACAACAACGGAGAAGAAGGGAGGAGGAGTAGGTATGCTGATACATCAAGGAACAAATTGGGAAAGAATAAAATCAACTTGCAAAGAACATCTCTGGGTGTCAGGTACAATTAATTGCTGGCAAAAGGACATGGCTAGGGGTAGTTTATTTAGGGGCCGGGGAGAAATGCAGGGCGGAAAACAAGGATATAGCTAAGTGTGTCAATGACGATATAAAGCAGTTTGGAGGCGGTGTCGATATTATTCTGCTTGGAGACATGAATGGCCACATCGAGGATCAGGATGGATACACAGATTGCAACGGGAAATTAATGCTAGACTTCTGTGAGCGGCACAACCTAGTTATTGTCAATAGAGAAACTAAATGTGAGGGACAAATCACGTGGGAATCCCGTAACAGGCAGACAACCAATGACTACTGTCTAATGTCGAGGGCCTCTATAGCAAGCTCGCAATAATGGAAATACACGAAGAGGGGAAGTACAGCCTAGGAAGTGATCATAAGCGTATTAGTCTACAGTTGGGAGCCCTTGTCGAAAGAGAAATGCAGCTAAGTAAAAAAGGCAACGCAAAATTCAACGATGAACAAATAGCGCTAATAGCAGGCGATATAGAAGAAGTAATCAAGAAACGCCCCATGGAAAAGTGGGATTATAATCAGTTAGCACTACTCATCGCTACAACAATGAAAGAAGTGAAAGGAGTAAACCGCTGGAGAGGAAAGAGGAAGGTGGAATATGGAAATTAAGGAGGCCGTCGAACAACGACGGGCGGCTTCAAGGGAACACAGAGAAGCAAAGAGGGCGCAGTTATCTGAAGAGGAAGTAGGCGGAAAATGGGAATCTTATCGACAAAAGAAAAAGCAAGTGCAGGTCCTAGTCCAGGCTAAAATAAAGCAGTCCTCTGATAAATGGCTGGCTGAAGTTCGTAAGGCATATAAAGGGCGGCCAAGAAAATTCTGGAACCATATAAGCTGGTTGGGAAAAACAAGTCAAAGAAAGCAGGAACAGATTAAAGATGCTGAGGGAAAATATTTAGAGGGAGACGATGCTGTGAACTACATTACGTCATTTATGGCTGCGTCTTTTAACAACGACAATGGGGTAATCTCCCCAAGTGAGGGGGCAACACAGGACAGCAAAATAGAGAACAGCTTAGAACTGACTAGTCTTAACTGGAAAAAGGCTGAAGCAAATATTCCTAAAACCACATCTGCTGGGATAGACGAAATTCCAATTAAGCTGATTAATGAACTTGGCCCAAGAAGCAAGGAAGCGCTGATAAAAGCATTGGAGACAGTCATAAAAAATAGGCAAATTCCGCACGGCCACCCCCCCCCCCCCCCCCCCATCTCCTTCCGGACGCCCATGAATTCATGCTGTTTGTTAACCAGCTCTGTGTACGCCGCGAGGGGTGACGTAGTGGCCGGGAATAGGGTGCCTCAATGCGCGAGCGCTCCGTTGAGGGTGAAGACAACTGTGTCGTCTGCTACGGCGGCCGCCATCGCCATGCCCACTTTAAAGGCGCGGGGCGTGCGCCAAGAGGCTTTGTGCACTTGCCGCTGCAAGAGCGCGCTTGTCTTGGGGACCAAAAGAAAACACAACTGCGTTTCACGCCTCTTGTAATGAAGTGTAAACAGAATAGGCTTGTAAGGGATAACTGTCCAAATATTTTAAGATTTGGACGGTCGTTTCTCCTCGCACACGACGACTCGGGTGCTAGATTGGAAAGAGTTCATAGAGCGCACTATTAACCTAACTGCAGGATTAAAATAAGTTAATAATAACAGCAATACCATAAGCAGGTAGATTGCATTCAATCACTCAATTGTGTAACTAAATAAGAACGCTCCAATTGCCTTATTCACATGTATTGTCAACCCCAATACTAGAATGACAGTTTTTTGTAGAAAAAAAAAGATTTATGTGCTTTACGTACCTTTTCCTAAGAAATAAAATCCAGCGCATTCGCCACACGTACACGAACCAATATCGCAGTACCTGGGTCGCGCATGCATGCATTGCATGTGCACTGAAAACCCCAGATATCTCCAGGTATTTTTATACGCTTGTAGTCGGCCATTCGAACTTGGCGGGACCACTGTATATTGGTCAAATAATGAGGAAAGTTATTAGTCGCAGTGAAAATACATCCGTTTATACTCGAATGGAATCGACATTTTGGTGTCATCGATAGGTCATTTATCGTCTCTGCAACACTTACAAAACCAGGCCATCCGCATTATTACCCGCAGCCCTTTCTCATCTAATGCTCGTTCTTTATTACAGGAGCACAGTATTTTACCAGTCTACCAGCTTTTCCAGTATCACCTTGCAATCATGTTCTTTAGATTACTACATGGCACCCTACATTTTCAGTTTGTAGACCCCAATCCGCTCATCAATCACAACCCTACCAGATTTGCAGCAAGAAACAATTTTCTACTCCCCAAAGTCCATACCAATTATGGTAAATCGACGTCGTCTTTTCAAGCCATTTCAATTTGGAACACATTGCCACCCAATCTAAAAACATCAATTTCCTTGCCTGAATTCCAAAACAAACTTAAAGTATTTTTATTGGAATGCTGATGTGTTATTCTCTTTTTGCTGATGTGTTATATTACCTGCGTTATTGTGATTTTTGACCTTGTTTTTGTGAAGTATTGATTTTATATTTTCTATATTTTGTATTTATTCCCCAAACTATCCTGTAACGATTTCTTGTACTAATGATTTATCGAGGGTCCCGGTGCAGTCTTTGACTTTGGGACCCTCGTCTGTACATTTATGTTGTTTTGTATATTTTTTGGGACCAATAAAGCCTAACTTTCTTCAAAAAAAAAATGAGTGTCGACTGCATTAGTATAAATCAATGCACACCTAAGACAGTGTTTTAAAGACAAAGTAACAATTTATTGCCGCGATCAGAAGTTACTTGAATCCAAACAATCATTAATAGTGTTTATAACCATGAAAAATTTTTATTTGCCCTGAAAAAAAATATTTCAGGGTACTTTGAAGGCATGTCTGCACAATCATCCTTGTCTTCAAAACCTGGAGTCAATGCAAAACAAACAATGCAATTTAGGACTCTTATTAGGTGTAAAAATAGTAACTCTGCTAATGCTAGCAGCATGGGTGTACTTCAGTGTCGATAGCAGCTTAGGTTAAATTAACTCCTGCACACGTCTTGCTTGCGTGACCGTTGAGACGAGCTTTCTGAAGGTGTCGGAAGAAGACGCGCAGTCTCAATCTTGCGTACCTGTCGGTCAGCGTTTTCCGGATTTCTTCGTCATGGCTTGCGCAGAGCTTCAAGCGTGGTCGGTATGCTTGCATGCAGGAGACATTTCCTAGGTATGCTGTAAGTGAGCGGAGAGGTGACTTCATTGCCACTAGTTTGCCTGTGCACCATGAGTTTATTCCAACAAAGTACTCCACGTAGATTTTGAGCATGTGCATCACGCCATCTCATTTATCTCATCAGGTTCCGCTTCTGTTCTTTCTTTCTTTGCCTGGGAGAGAAGGTCTACCAGATATTCGCGGTCATCGAGATCGTAGCCCGTCGTCCGTGGGGTAAATAAAAACTGGCTCACGCTCACAAGCCTCAGAGCGCATTTCATGTCATACGCACTGGGCACAGGTTTTAAGGCGGAAGCCTTTAATGCCTCATCGTTGTAAGCAGGAGTTGTCGACAGAAAATGTCACGCTTTTCAATTGGTCGAAATGCTCGTGACGTCACAGTGCGCGAATTTCAAATGGGGCCAATTGCACTTTGGCTAGTAACCATGCAACCAATCAAAGGGATCGTATAGTGATGCTCCAACTAAGTGGGACTGAGTTTAGTTAATTGCTTAATTAATCAATTAGCCTAATTAAGATAGAGGAGAATGAAGAGGTCAGAAGACAGAGGAAAAGAAAAGACGCGCGCCGCAGCGACAACAGCGTCCGCGGAAGGAGACGCTGCTGAAAGAACAGATAAGTACGAAGCCGCGTTCGCTCCACCACCACGCACTTCCCCACTCAGTTCGACGTTGCTCGTTTCATATACGTTGTGTCGAACATCCTAGACAGTTCCAACATTTGACAGGTGAATGACAGAACACGATGGATAGAACTACAATGATATAAATATGAAATAGCCTAATTAACCTTTCTAGTTAGACCGCATAAATTAATAAAACCGAGAACGAAATTGGTCGAGTTGGGGAATCGAACCAGGGTCTCCGGAGTGCGATACGAGCACGCTAGCCACTCCGTAATGCCAGCTGAATGGTTTGGAATGAACAAAGGCGCGTCTAGCTAATACGGCGTCTTCGTTCACTCCCATCTTCCCCCTTTCCCTTACGGCGAGGTGCAGGTGTCCACCCAGATATGCGAGAGAGATACATTTCCTTTCCTCAAAAAATAAATTTACCGTCCAGCAAGGCGTACAGCCGAATTGGCGATGGCGTTCTGTGGACTCCCTGGCAGCGTTGCAAGACGCTGTCGCGTTCCACTCTTACAGGCGAAGCTTAACATGTTAACCACACATCAGTAACACACGCAGACAGCCAATGGACGCGTCATTCGCTGGTAGCACATGAATCATCATTCACAACCACATTCGTGGCAGAATGCTGTACTCAGGCTTTCGTCTTGCACCACTTTAGTCGCCAAAGTGACTCCTAATTTTTCTCAGTCTAACCACCGAAAAGAGGTTCTCGAGACAATCCTGTAAGAGTCTGCTGGTAAGAAAAAAATCGTACCCTTCATTTCCCAGCAACACTTGGGAGGTGGGGGTGCACTATGGCACACAACAACCCGGTATTTTTCGATGTGCGCCCGGTCAGCACCAAGAGAAAAGGCGACAAAGCGAAAGCACGTGTTACGGCCGCCGCGCCGCCGCGAGAAAGGGCATGAGAATGGCCCCCGATGGACTGTCACGGCCGACGAGGCGGCACTCGCCCTCCCAAAGGGTGTCTTCACCCTAGAGAGGACGCGCGCGCATCGAGACGCGCGCGCATCGAGGCACCCTAGCCGGGAAGTTAGTGAAAAAGCGAGAAGCACCTGCGTAGCGGCGGTTCCTCCTCGCCCAGGCGCTGGTTCGAATATGGTGGTCTTCCCCGGGGAGGCGACATTGTACCTTTCAAAGAAAAGCAATACCCTTCACGGAGCGGCGGAGAGGAGGGAGGAGGGGAGGAATTGAGGCATCCTAGCTATTTTTGCAAGGAGTATATGGTGAGGAGAAAGCGTGCTGAAAGCTTCTTCGACGAGCGGAGGGGAGAAGAGGGAGAGAGTACAGCGCTAAGCTGAGCGCCCGCTAGCATTTTCTTGGGCCGGGCACAAGCTGCTGGGCATCGCGTAGCAAAGATCGTGCGAGCCTCACCCATTGCGGTGCGTCGGCACTTCTGTCTGTCTTTACTCAGCGGACGTGAGTCAGCTCATGCAGTCGTGACTGTGACCTTGACGACAGCTAGGAGCAAGATTAGGCCACATTTTCAGGGGGCGGAAAAAGCAGTTCTTTGTGAGACCGCCACAGCGGACGTCGTACAGTGTTAGCAATGCCTTGCGCAAGCCGGCAGTATACGCTGGTTGGGTTCGCCCCGGAGCTTGACTGGAGGCCCCTGACCTTCCTCAAGCCTTTTCCAGCCAACCGAGTGTGCAGCGCATGCGGACTGGTGCGAAAGAAGACCGCGTGGCTCCCCTGCATGCACGTGCTGTGCCAGTCTTGCTACGACCAGTGCGGCCAGGATGGCTCGAACGAGTGTCCTCTGGACAGCAACCACTTCGAGGAGGATGACGTCTCCTTCATAGACACATCCGGTGACGATCTGCTGAGAAGACAGGTAAGCGAGCATGTAAAAGGAGTAGCTACCTGTTTTTTTTTAAATTTTATTTCGTTTCGTTTGCCGCGCAGAGTATTCCTCGCATGTCTACACATATCGCATCCATCGGAGGGCAGTGCAAAAGTGTTATGCCAAAAAAGAGCCCTGTAAAATATTCCTACCGTTGCGCATGTCCTTTGTCAGCGGAATTTTACGTTAGATATTGATGGTAACCGTACAATAATGAGGCCGCCACAACCTTCAAAATTGGAGCTAGCAAGCATTTTTGCTCCCTGTTAGGCCGTTTCGAAGCGCTCTGCGTGACATTGTTCCACTTAAAAGCCGCATTTCTCCTCGCACTTCGCTTCTTTCAAGAGCTGGAGATGATATGCGGGGTGCATTGGTGAGCCCCGAAGCAAAAAAACCAGAGGCCGTTTAAACCTCCGTCGTAAACTGAGGGCATTTCGATAATTACTGAAGAACAGCCTTCTGACTTTGGCTAAGGCCGTGCCTAGAACGTTGACAGTGCGCATCAAGAAGAGCGTAATTTCTTAATCTGTCCAATCTAAATCTTACTTTATCGACTGTTTAAATTCGGGCAAGAAATACTACAACGACCGTTCAGAAAAACATTCTCTTTTTACTGATTTCGCTTTCCACGGAGAGAAGAAGCTAGTTACTAGACTTTGTATTACTTTATCATATTGCATCACAACCATGTGGGCGTACGCGCTCTTCACTTACCTCGCACAGCTGGCTGCGTTCAGTGCTTCCTTGGTTGGCACGTGGATACACAGACGGCGGAAAGCCTTCCGTTTAAGTCGCGCGAAGCCGACATCTGTCCGTTTCTACCTTCCCACTGTGTACAAACCCGCATGTCTTGTTCTTGTACTGAAAAAGCCCATCTTGTTTTCAAAGTTCGCGTGCGGTACTAGCACGGGGACATAACGCCGCCGCTGTGAAGCCGTCCTGCAGGTCCTCGATGCACCCTAGAATGCCGTGCTGGAAGCGGGCGTAGCCAGCGTTATTGGGGACAGGCCTTCGTATTTTAGAGCGTTATCTCCAGTAGTCGCTTTACTTAAGGCCGTATGAGTACGCAGCACAAAGTGATTGTGTAAATATGGCAGCCATAGTGGTTACCGTTTGAATATACATAGCTTGCACCGACGTTACATCCGATCGCCGTCGGTTGCGAGTCGGCCATGCTGCCGAACCACCGCCAGACCACCTCTAGCTTACCGCTGCCTATTTGTTAGCTCGCAACGTGTTGGTTCTCGTCCATCCGTAGATTCAGTATGGTTTGTGTGCCACCCTTGGCTGCTCCGACCATAGCGACAGCTCCAGGTGAAAGAACCCGATTAACACGAACTTCTTTCGCTTTCGTGTAAGATAATCGTAGGCATGCAAGTGCGAGCGCTCCATGACTCACTAGGAATCTGCGCGACCTGTGGCTGGCTCGCAATAGGCGCGACGAATTGGAGCCCGACAACCCAAATTTACTTGCGTGCGGAGTGCACTTTGTGGCAGGTAAGAGGCTTGTGTCATCACCTAAATGTTTGCGAAAACGTGGGAAGCAATGGCCACACCCTGAAGTGAATGTTGCTGTTTTGGATGACGCCATCCGATTAGTCCCACAACACAAACCCAGACTGGGTGCCGCGTCGCTGCATCCTAGCTACAGCACTAGGCAAGCCGGTTCGGATCGCCACGACCGCAGAGAGCAATGACGGCAGAAAAAGCGGCGTGCCGAAGCCGATCTTTTCGTCTCGTAGGCGCATCGCAGACGGGCTTCTCACCCACCTGCTGTAGAAATCATTCTGTGCCTCCATTGATTAGAAGGCTTTCATTTCCTCCAACATTACACAGCCGGCACACGATATCTTTCTGCGCCACTTCAGGGAGCACATCAACGCCCATCGTCCCGTCGACTCCCGGTCGCAGCGTGTACGGACCTATTCGCACTTTTCAGCAACGGTGGCGCCCCCACGCGGTTATTTTCCGAAGCGCTCGCCCGGTGATCAGCGTTCGCAGTGCAAGCAGCTACGCTTCGCGCAGTGGATGTGCCGACGCGAAAAGTGCGATGCAATCATTTGTGCAGTGTCCCCCAGGGCATAAATCATGCAGCGTGACATGAATTGAGCCTGCACAGTTCCTCTCGGTACAAAAAATTGAAATCACTGTAGCTTCCAGCTGTGGATCGGGAATAAAGTGACTGATCCAAAATTAGTGGTCGTGTACTGTGAGCCCGTCTAGAAAGATTTGTTCTTGCGTTATCTTGGTGAGTTGGGCGCCACAGCGTGAGTGGTTAGGGCGCTCCTCGGTCCGAAGTTTTATGACTTCAATCAAGGATCTTAACCCTCTGCGACCACGGCTGAAAGCCGGCACCGTGTCGCCGCTGCAGATTACAGAGTACTCTCGCCACATGGCGTCAAGAATAAAAAAAAAGCACAGGCCGGTTAGAGAGTTTACCTATACGTGTTTTAAAGGTGTGGTTTGAATGTTGACTGTTAATGTTTTGACCGTGGTGCTCATAAAACATCTAAATGTAGCGGACCCCTGTGCACAGTAATGTTTTGCGAAACGTTCTGTATTTTCCGCTCGTTGTCGTGTTCACGGGTTCTGTAGTTAGGGCGAGGTTAAAGCAATACATTAGTGGCGGAATTGACGGATTACTGTAATTTACAATATGCAGTTCACACCTGTCAGCAGGGCTCAATTTCTTCTGAAAAAAAATTTGTTCACTAGACTGTCTGCGTCCAATACATGTAGCCCAGAGGAGCAACGTGTGCGACAGGCGCATAAAATTTATCTGCAAACACTCCAGAACGATAACATTCTAATAAAGTAAGCGTACAGAATGTCATTGCATATCCGCCGATATTGAAAGATACTGTACTGTCCGCGCCTATAGTTAGTGCGCAAAGCGCGAAATTTCAGCTTTTGGGCATTACAGCCCGCGGATTGCATACCTGAAATTACGGTACATTGAAGCCAGTTACTTAGCGTTTCATGCTAAAAAGTTGCAGCGCAAAGTAATGCAACAGAGGACCGAAAAGAGGCGCTTGAAGGGCTTATTTCGTCTCCTGCCTTTCTTTTCGTTGTATGGTTTCAAGCGGTTAGTGGATCATATGGCTGGCATTAAAAGGTGTCTCATCCTCTACGACGCACCTCTGCGTTGGTTTAGCGAGCGACATAACCGTTCCGACAAACACAACAAGGCCGAGAGCTGCATGCTCCTTCATACGCGAGCGCTTCCGTGGCACCTCCATCACCGCTCCGTTCTCCATGACGCTGGTGCCGCCGCGCCACCTATAGGCGCTGAAAAGTGCGAATATTTTCACTTCGTCTGCGTAGCGTACGCGCGCCGAACGAATAAGTTCAGACCAGTAGCCTGCACTGAATGTTTCATGCCTCTGTGGAGTAGGCATCGTACCCGAAACATAAGAAAATAATTCGTGATTCGGCAGCATGGCCGCAAGCGCTTGATGGGGGCTAAGTGACGCCACGTGGAAGCTATGTGTACTACTCTATATTCGCTTACCGGTAAATACCCGAGTGTGCAAACAGCCAAATTGGACCACTGAGTGGTATGATTTGTACACAGATTGTGAACCACCTAATTGTCGTAGAATATTCGGAGTGGTATCAATCGATTCAGCGGGTTAAGGAGCATAAAATTTCTAGTGGAATCAAAGCTTTCTTAGCATATTAAAGGGATTCGTTCCGACGGTCCTTGTCCTCTACAGCCATAACTTCTTGCACTTCAGACGTTCCTTACGACCAAACTATTTGACGTAGGGCGAGGTGGCACCAAACGATTTGTCTTCTTACGCTGTATACGTTGACATCTAAATGGTTCGTGCAAAACAAAAAAAAACTAAACTTCTATAAATCACGCTAACTTTTTCGAGGAACTAAAGAGAGCGGTCTTCCACCTGTTGCAAGGCTGCTCGGTGACATGTTACAGACATTCTTCCAACATGCTGTGTCAGTTCACAATCAGAGCCCCATTCTTTTAAAGACGTTCGACGAATCGTTAGGCAAATAATTTTATCTCTTGTACAGAATTCTGTTTTTATTCATGATTTGATATAACATACTGAGCAACGTGAACGATTCATCTTCTTTATGCAGTAGAAATAGACTTGATTTTTTTTTTCAAGATATCTCTCGCGTTTACCGTTTCATTTCTGAGGCCCGCAAAAAAGCGCATAATATCAAAACTCATTTCCTATTCGCTACACCCACAGAATTTCACAAAAACGTCCCTCGCCAGATAGCCTCACCATCTCTCCAAGTGCCTTATTTTGTATCCTTGCAGGTGAAGTGTTGGAATGAAGGGAGTGGCTGCCAGTACGGGACAGCTGCTTCACGGATCGTCCGGCATTTCCAGCTGGAATGTGAATACCACTCCGTCCGTTGTCCCAGGTGCTCGGCCAGCGTTCTTTGCAGGGATGTGTGCGAGCACCTGCGGTCGGCCTCTTGCAACACTTCGACAGCTCTCGCGTCCGAAAGCCAAGTTCCACCGGCTCACTCGGAGGAGGCAGCGTCGTGGACTTCTTTTAGAGCAGCCTTCGAAAGGCAAGCGGCTGAAACCACAGCGTATCTGAGGCCGATGGCTGCTGATATCAGCACGCATGGGGTCCGATTAAGCGATATCTCTCATGGCATGAACACACTAAAGGAGACACTGCGTCAAGAACTAATATCTTTAAAAGTGCAGAACCACGAGAAAATAACGTCGTCCCACGCTGAACTCAAACAATGTTTTGCGACATGCAGCGATACAGTTAGCACTTGTTTGAAAACTATAAAAATGGTAGAAAAAACAGTGAACGATAAATTGAGCGGAACTCGAGACGTCTTGTCGCAGATTGCAGCTAGCATTGAACAAGTCAAGGCTCAATTGAAGGACAGCGTTCAAAAGTCATTGCAGCCCGATACCAATGTGCGTGGAGAAGGTGCACTACATGAGACGCCCTGCTATTTTTTCGTAAAAGGAGTGAAGTCGCTTCAAGACAAGGCGGTGAGGGATGGCATGGCTGACTACGACAGCGAGAAGATGTACCTTCGCGGCTACTGTATGTCTCCTGGAGTCAGGATCGTTTGTTGGGGGATGCGTGTACAGCTGCACTTCAAGTACACCCTGCAGAAGGGCGATATGGACGATGATGTCCAGTGGCCTTTCAAGCGCAAGATCCGGATGAGCGTAATTCATTCGAGAGGTATAGAAGAGCGCGTGTGGGTAGAGGAGTCATTTCCATCTGACCAACGTCATCAAAAGCCAAAAACATCAAGGAACGAGTCGTTTTACACTGCTCCTTGCTTTATACTCCAACATCTCATCCGTTACGGGTACGTAGATAATGACCAGCTTCGGATAAAGTTCGAGCTGCTGCCTTGAGTCACGCTTGAGCGCGGACAGGGGACATCCCTTACTACTTCGTGTTAGGAAACGCCCTTGTACGCTCCATTTCTCTCTTCAGTTCTTTGTGGAGTAACTATACAATATGTAGAAATTCCTCTGAAAACACTTGTATGAAGGCTCCTTTCTCAACAGCTGTGATTAGAAAAACACTGCCCACAAATAACTCCTAATTCTGTTCTATTTCTCACCCCCAGATGTCCCCTGGCGTGAAATGTAAAGTTTAAACAGCTAAATAAACACTTTCCCTCTCGCTGCGAATGCTGCGTGTTTCTCGAAACATCTCGGTGGTACAAAAGTAACCGGTTAGTGGGTCCATTTCTGATTGTATCGTTTTTATGGCGACAAAAAGAACGGCGTCCTTTATTCGCGAAAGGAGTACAAAATCCAACATTTATATCCACCAAGACATAATGGCTGCGACGTTATTATAATCTCGGTAAGTATTATCCATTTACTTACAGGTACTGCTAATCACGTACTGGAATACTGGAAGAAGGGCACATAAAAGATTGCCAAGTACTTGAAACAATGGAATGAGCCAGCTTTGACAACATGTTTGTGTTAACAGCAACTTTTAGTGCTTTGGATAACAGTATAATTAAACGCGAGAAGGAAGAAGGTGTTTACGAATACACATATACACATTATTTATACATTCTGAAAAAAAAGAAGACCTTTTCGCAGACAAACCTCCAAGCAAATAAAAATAATAATGATATCGTGTTTGTAATGATGTTTCTTATTAATGAGTCACAAGCAATGACACAAAGCTATCACTTTATGGACTGTTAAGAACTGATCGATCTAGGCTATTCCTATCGCTTACTCGTGGAAAATACGAAAATATGAAGCAGTCTGTACGAAATGGTTGCTCGGTGAGTGTTTGTGAATGCTTATAACTTGTTATCCTTGTTGTATCGTAAGTAATGCACCTCGAAGTAGCTACTTTCATCTGCTTGTCAGTTAATGTGGCTCTGCTTTGAAGAGTTAGAATGTTAGCATTCATAAACAGCTCAGTTGGAAAATCTGTTAGTTTGTATTTATGAAAGATAAATCTCACTGCCTTGCTTTGCACCCGCCCTAGTTTGTGCATGCGTTCTTTAGTAAACGGAAACCAAGATATGTTTACGTACTCCAGGATGGATCTGATGGACATGTTGCAAGCTAGTCATTTTGCACCAGACGGTGCTCGTCGAAGACATCTTTTGAGGAATAATAGCCGTTTTAGGGAGCTAGATGTGATGTATATATTTGGGTGTCCCACCTGAAGTCTTTTGTCAGCATCACACGAAGATATTTATATTCATGGAATATAGTCATTTAGGTGCTTTTAAGGTTGTATTGGAAGTCTGAACGTTGTATTTCCCTCTTTCTTCATTGTACAGCGGATAATTTTTTACGTTAAGTAATATATTACAACCAGGGGTAGTTTTTTCACCGTAAATATAAACACTTCGAAGCCACGGCATATTCGAAATAAAAAAAGAACGTTATTTTAGTTCCCAGAACCGGTTCTTGAGTCAGGATCAGAGCAACTCGGCCAACCATAGAACAGCCTCATGTCAGCTTCTATATACGCCGTATCTTCGAGCATTTCCTTCCGAAGCAGGTTAATACAGCAACATTGCTCTCATCCCAAGAAACGGCCTTCTTTAGACGAGCTCACGAAGGTAGGCTTCACCGCAGCAGTTTTCTAAACGAGCACCCATCTGGCCCACGGTGCGCAAGCCGGCATCGCGAGTGTGTAAGCTACGTACTCCGCTACTAGATAAGATAAGAAGTTTATTTAGAAAGGTACAAATGTCTGGGAGAATGGAGAAAAGGCAGTGAGATACCTGACAAAGCGCTATCCCCCCTCCCCCCCCAACACCCAGAAGTTGACACTTGTTCAGACAATGCAGTACGAGAAAGCTTCAAAGACAACTTTGACATCTTACTTAAAAGAGCTCATTATACAAGTAAAAGAGCATTCTAAAAAAAAGGCAAACTTCTTTAACATGTTTCTTAAAACGGCTTAAAGCACAAGTCTTAAGAACTTAAACGACAAGCAAATATGCACAACAGAATTTAAATCATTCAAAAAACGCTTTCAGTCTAAGTTTGCAATGACAGCAAATAATCAAGGAGAGTGTTCTTAAAAGCAATGGTTGCAGTACTCTCTTCTAGGATTTGTCTGATAAAAGGATATTTGTTGAAGAACTCTGTTATACAATAAGATAGTATTTGGGTACCGTAATTTGTTCACTGCTTTGTTTTTCTGCATGTATTATTTCGTAAGTTGTGAGAGTGATTTCTCTCCCGGTATTGCTTTGAGAAGGCGGCAGGGTTCGTCTTCATTTGACGATAGATTGTGAGGGCTTGTTTTTGATACAATATATTTCGAACGGCTAGGAGTTTGTTTCCTGAATAGCGGTGCTGAATGACAGAGCCCGGATGTTCGCTCTATGAGCCTTAAAGACCTTTTCTGTAGCACATGGATGCTGTCCGAGTTGGTTTTGGTTGTAGATCCCCACACAAGCAGGCAGTAATGAATATGTGATTGAATTAATGAGTAGTAAAGTTGTTTTAAAAGCCAGATTGGAATTAGTAGCCTTAACTTGCAAAGTAAGCCAATAGAACGCGATATTTCAGTCCGCACATGGTTTGTACGAACAGACCAATCAAAATTTTCATGGAAATAAACTCCAAGAAATTTATGCGACAGAACTCGATCAATGACTTGTCCGTCGAAGTGAATAGGTGTTTCACCTATAATTAGCTTGTTGCGTGGCCTAAATATAATGTAATTTGTTTTATTTGTATTAGGTGATTTATCTCATTGGCTGACAGCAAACAAATTAGAATTAAACCATTTTTTCACGCGATGCTGAAGATGGTGTAGTTCAGTTCCTGAAAAGAATAGATTAGTGTCGTCAGCGTACAGGATTATATCTGGTGTATGTGGGATGCTTGTGATGTCATTTATGTAGATCAAAAGAGAAGCGGGCCAAGTATGGAGCCTTGCGGAACACCGTGTATGACATGAGATGTGTTCGATTTGCTATTGTAACGCTGGTGTACTGAAGGCGGTTTTGCAGGTAGCTCTTTATTAGGTCCCACGGTGCTCCTCTAATTCCATAGGAGTAAAGTTTTTGCAGTAGAATGTGATGCTTAACAGAATCAAAAGCTTTTTTGAAATCGATAAAAACACCTATTGTATTTAATTTGCGTTCGAAGTTCTCAAGTATTTAGTCTTTCACGTTCAGCAGTGCCATTTCCGTGGACTTCTGCTTCTGAAAGCCGTACGTGCCTTGATAATAACATCGTCCTTTTTAAAAAAATTCCTCAATCGCACGTTTAGAGCTGCTTCGACAACTTTAGAAAAAATAGAGAGAACAGAAATTGGCCTGTAATTTTTAAGGTCTGCTCGATTACTACCCTTAAAAACAGCAGATACCTTTGCGATTTTTAGTTTCTGAGGAAATGTGCCAGAACTTATAATGACGTTGCATATGTGAGACAGTGGTTCACTGATGAAATGTGATACTGCTTTGATAGGTTCGGGTTTTAGTTGATCTATGCCACAAGCACTGCTGTTGTTTAGATTCTGGGTTAAGCTATTTATTTCTATTTCTGTAGTGGGAGAGATAAAAATTGAGGCTTCTACTTTGGAAGTTATATATGAAGTTGCGTCAAGATCATGTATTACAGATTGGTTGGTTTATGGGGTTTAACGTCCCAAAGCGACTAAGGCTATGAGAGACACCGTAGTGGAGGGCTCCGGAAATTTCGACCACCTGGGGTTCTTTAACGTGCACTGACATCGCTCATGT
This sequence comes from Amblyomma mixtum, assembly GCF_055824585.1. Taxonomy (NCBI): domain Eukaryota; kingdom Metazoa; phylum Arthropoda; class Arachnida; order Ixodida; family Ixodidae; genus Amblyomma; species Amblyomma mixtum. The sequence goes on from NC_143021.1 coordinate 145,488,172, forward strand.
ATTACAGAGGACACCGTGGTCCCGGAATTTAAGAAATGCTCATTGAATTTGTTTGCCAGCGGTTCGCCGGAAAAAGGTACTATTTTTTTTATTTGAGTTGTTTGCCATTAGGCATAATGAAAAAGGGAAATAAAGTTATAAAATTACTCGGCTGCTCATTTCCTGAAGCTAGATCATGCACCATTTTCCAAAGATTACTTGAGTTGCGACGTGTATAAGTGAGTTTTTTTTTTACACTAAAGAGAGCGTGCTCTCTTGATATGAGAGCCCAGTTTATTTCGTAAAAATTCGAAAATATAAGCTAAATTTTTCATTTTTATGAAAAGGGCGAACACTTATCCCGCTGTGTTATTCTCTTCAGGAGAGATGCATCTATCCACGGTTTTCTGGACTTTTTATGTTTCTTAAGTTCCACCAATAGAAACGCTTTTTCATACATTTCTTTCATCGTTTCTGAAAATATGTTATGTGATGCGTTGGCATCACACGTCGTAGAAACTGGATGCCAGTTCGTATTTTGAACCAAGCGTTGAAAATAAGCTATATTTTCTGGATATATTCTTCTATACATAATGGGTGATTCTGATGCGGAAACGTGTCGTTTTTTTGTGTTCCGTTCGAAGAAATTAAAAGTCGGCATATGATCACTTTGTCCTGTCGTGATCACGCCCGCGTCAGAATCACTGGTTTCTTGGTATGCAAAGCATAGATCAAGAAGGGTTTCTGATACGTTTGTCACTCGTGTCGGTACATGGAGAACATTTCGGTAGCCAAACGGAAAGAAGATGTCTAAAAGCTTTTGTTTGTTTCTGTCAGTTGATAATAAATCAATATTAAAATCACCGGAAACGAGTACCGGAAGTGCAAGATGCAGGCAATATTCTAAAAGGGTTTCAAGGAACACAAAAAATTGGAAGCAATACCAGACAGGGGTCTGTACAAAACTAAAAGCACAAAATTTACGCATTTTATCATTAAACACTCCTAGTTGGCGTTTAGCAATGAATATTCCGATATGACTTGCAAGTCAAGTTGATTTTTCACATAGAGCGCCACACCTCCTCCTCTCTTGCATTTTCGCGATACTGAGGCACATTTGTACCCGGTGAAGTGAACATTCGGGAAATCTTCAGAGAACCAGGTTTCAGTGGAACATAGAAATGACGAATTTATGGCATAGAAACTCAAGAAAGGTAGTCACAGATTCTTCTTTGTTTCTGAGACTGCGTGCGTTTAAATGAAGTAAGGACAATTGCCCTTTATCAAGAGAAGCTCTTACACGTCTAAAGAAAACAGAATCATGGTAGCTGTTCATATCAACGCATGACGACATCAGCCTGTAATGCGTGTTAGCGAAGTACAAACGGTTTATTGAGTTCATCGTATTTCCTGTAGGTCGCCCATCGTGCTGATTCTGATGGTTCGGCTACGCAGGGTACGCCGAACGTAAAACTTTCCGTTTTTGCACCAAGCAAGCTTGTATTCCATCTCACTGGCTTTCGTCCTCACGTGCCAGAACAGTTCTTTGTTCTGCGCAGTCAAATTTTCGTTCAAATACACCTTCGAATTACTTTCCTTCAAACTGCTTTTTTTAGCAAGCCATCTGTCACGAGTTAGGCGGGAGATGAAGCGTACTAAAACAGGAGCGGGCTTATCAGTTGTGTCCGTGGTTTTCCCAGAGGGTAGCCGGTGGGCGGCTTCAATATCTGATTCAGAAAGCTGAAGAAGCTCAAGATCATCAGCCAGCCGGTTCAGTTCAGCCAGCAGGTTTTCGTTGGTATGCTGAGGCAATCCATGTATTTCTAGATTAAGTCGTCTGCTGTACTGATCGAGATCATTGACATGCTGCTTGAGTTTGTCGATTTCCTGTTCCTTGGCTTCCAGCTCAAGCTTTTCCGCCTTCTTCTTTAGGCTAGCGATATCATCTTTTTGCTGCATCATTTATGTTAGCACTTCGTCATACTTATTGGACATTTCCTATATAGATTTTTCGATGCCATCTACAGTGGCAACGATACTCTGAAGAGCATCAACTTGAGTCTTTGTTGTTAGCAGCTCACGTAGCTTTTGATGGATTTCTGAAATTCTTTCTGAAAGATTTATTTCGACTTCGGCATTTTCTTATGTGTTGTTTGATTTGCTTCGTGCTTTCGCAGTTTTGCACGTTGCACATTTCCAAGAGCTTCTAGCGGGCTCATTTTTCTTTTTTGTGCGCATTTTCAGTTACTCCTGAGCATGATCCGACATGATACTGGTATGTGCACTTTGAGTATGACAGGTATGGTTCATCTTCATCCATGGATTCATGGCAGGCAAAACAAGTGTGAAGCATTATAGGCTTTCAGCAGCAGTGGCAACCGTAACTTTTACAAAAGATACCAAAGAATCTATTCCACCAACCTGCAAAAGGTAAAATGCAGTTTTCAGGCGCCAATTCGGGAGAGCGTCCGGTGCCACTGCTGCTGAGCGCATGCTTGCCTGGATGGGTGTTCTGCCGACACAGCATGCAGTCTCGACTTGGAGTCGCGTACCTTCCGTTCGGAAGGTACGTTGGAGTCGCGTACCTTCCGCATTATTTCCCAATTCGTAGCGATGTTCTTTCGCGATGCCCTGCTTTTTTCTCTTCACGTTTTACAAGGGGACATAGCCATGTTATCGGTGGAGTGACCCGATACTATTTTCCACCTTTGAATACTATGCACAGATCAATCAGGGCTGAACGAAATTTTCGAAGCGAAGAGCTTCACTAGGCTAGTCAACGCCATGCTTCGCGTGAGCCGGAGGCCAGATTTGCGACTTCTGCGCATGCGCGAAACCGAGCGACGTGACACACGGCGCAGGTGGCCGCCGCCGCACGCTGCTGCGCATGTACGCTGCCGCTTCTCGTCGGCGCCACCGTTGACCTTTCGCCGCAGCCGTGCGCAGTGCGCATTTGAAAGGAGGGGTATATAAGGCGCGCTTGCCCATAGAACGGGCGCGGACACTTGCCATGGAAGAAGAAGAAGTAACAGTCGGACGGCGCAGAAACACCGATCCAGAAGTGGTATAGCTTGGAAGTCGGCTCAAAAACAGCGAGAGCTTTTCGCTTCGAGATATCCAGGCTTAACCATAGCTAAGCCACAGCAAATTTTTTAGGTCAATTTGTCCTAAATTAATTCCCGGAAACTTGGGAACTGTTGCTGTACACGGCGCTTTTGGTGGCTTATTTTTTGCCCCTCTCCATCGCTGATACAAGAACCGCTTCGTGCCCACTTTCTTCTCTCGCTTGCAAACGAGTAAATTTTCGAAGACGATGAAGCTAAAGCAAAACGACCTCGCCTTCATCACCTTCGGAGAGCTGCCTTACACGGACCCGGTCCCCACCTTCTGTGCCAACGCGTACTTCGTTCCTCCTAACGACATGATGAGCCACTGCGGCGTTTGTTAGCTGCACTTAAAAGAGCACGTATTGTTTAGTAAAAGCAACACTGCAAACGAAATCAAGTCGCGGCACAATTTTTTTTCTTCCCATACAAATTTTCCGTGCACTACGAAGCCAACATTGACCAAACTTTATGTTTAGTCGCATATATAAAACAAAAAGCAGAGTGTCATTATATTTTCTATCACAACACCAACCTAACCTACCTCTTTGAAACAGCGATATGAACGAGAGAAAAAAAAACACTTTATGCTGAAATCTCTCTAGAACGCCATGACAAATTCTTATGAAAATATATTATTCCCCTCTCTGTTATTATATTGCGTTTTTATATAGTACGCTAGAGTAGGAACACACTATCTCGCCTCCACACACGGTCAGCAACAGATGCTTTTCAACTTTAACCCGAAAATTCCACCCAAAAGTTTTTTAAACAGTCTATAGACTGTTCATAGACTACTGTTTATAAAGTCTGTCGACTCACTATAGACATATACTAGAGAACAGTCTATAGGCAATACAAATGCTATAGACAGTTTATAGATTTATGGCCATGCACTTTTAGAAGACTTGTCTATACACAGTCTATATACTATGAATAGACAAAAAGAAATAGCTATTGGAAGGCAATAGAGTCTATAAGATATATATAGACTGTCTATGGGCCGTTCTAATAAGGGATGGCGCCGCTGCTGGTGGGGCTCTTGTACGCGCTGTAATGATCGGAGGCCCAGCCAGCAGAGAACGGCGAGCCCAGACGGGCGCCATCAGGCCACTTCGGGAAGCGCTGCTGTTTTTCGGAGAAGACGCAAGGAAAAGGGGCCTGGGGACGGCTTCTGGCGACGGCGTCGGCGGACAAAGGCTGTAATCCCCTTCGCCGGCGATGCTGACTGCGGCTCTGGTGCCGAACTGCGCTGCTGGGGACTACCAGCGGAAACCGGCGAGCCAGTCAGCCGCCATCAGGTATGCGGCCGAAGCGCTGCTGCTCGGGGGAGACAAAAGAGACACTGCGTGGGGCAGCTACTGGCGACGGCATCGGCGTACACAAAGGCGTCTAATCCCTTCGCCGGGGAGGCTGTGTGCTTCGCTTCTCCCAGACTGCCGTGAACCAACGGACGAGACCCAGTGGCGACTACAGCGGGGGCGACGGCGCCGCCAACTCATTAGACACTTTTAGTTGGCCGTACGTAACGGGCTTACGTACGCAACGCACACTACGTTGCAAATAGGACAATCCAGGGCATGCTAATTGTTGTTTTGAACCACTGAAATGCTGGTATTGATTGCAATATGGCACACCCCATATGGCTCTCAGTGAAGGCATATGACAAAACACTGAAGGGACGGTAATAATGCAAGTAATTAAAAGCTGGGGCCCAAAGGAGTGCCTTGGCGGACGTCCGAGATTGCAGGAAAAGGCAAGATACATAAGAATTGGCAAGGGAAATCTGCCGAAGGCTGGCTGTTTAAGCTTGGATCCAGTTTAGAGCTATTGGATGCAAGTTAAAGCACGAGAAAACCAGCCTCACATAAATAGGGGAATCGCATGCTTTTTCAAAGCAAAGAACAAAAGCATCATAGGGGGATGTTGCAGTCAAGGTGCATGTCGTGAAGAACAAGAAAAAGTTGGCTGTTGCAGAAATCTCTTCTAAAAGCTTGCCGATTTGAATCAAACAACTTAATGGGCCAAAACAATCGATCTAGCAGGGTCAAGAGTATGAAATGTGTTTGGTGATTTGCAGCACATGCCAATAGCACAAATAGGGCCATAGGTGCTGGGTGATGAAGGATTAAAAACAGAGGGGCCAGACTATAATAAGGCAGGAAGCTATCTGTACAGCATGCACTAGATATGCCTATACAACCTACTTCCTCTCCCGTTGTTGCTTTCTGTAAATTTCACAGAACTTCATCATAGCGTACTGTGGGGTGCACCGGTGGCAAGTTGGCATGTCGAAACTGTGCTAAGGGACGACGACAGAGCAAGAATTGCTACCCTGTGCAGTGATGTTGTTACCATCGTCTTTGTTCCTAGCGTAGCTTTACCAGCTCCACAGGGCTTATTTTGCAGTCTGCAAGTAGTCATGTCTGTAGCAAGCAGTCACAGGCAAATGAAGGTGGTAGCAGACAGACATATGCAAGTGCATCGACGAGATCTTCTCAAAGCTTCGAGAATGGCTTGTTAAACAAAGTGCTGCGGCTGACCCAGGAAGCGCCGCTGAACAACCGCTTAACACCAATAAGGCCGATTTCGCGAGCAGCTCTGCAACAATAGCATTGCGAACACATCCAGTTTCGTACCACTGATCCCCGGATCGAAAAGGACCATGAGCAAAATCAACAACAGACTCTGTCATTGCCTATGAGGTGCTTCAAGACCACTGTATTTTTCTGATTGCAGTGGAAACCAACATCCCACTTAAACTGAATACTGCCAAGCATTTGTCAACATTGACTTAACACTGCTAAGCAAAGAGAGAAAAAAAGCAATGGCAAAGGTTTTCTCAGTATTTTTTTCTTCTTTTTCATCAAGACTCGTTATGCTCAACTTGCTCTGTGGTCAGTTTTGATTGCATAAGCTGCTGCCACACTTTTTATTTTTTTTTCTGCACTACATCAATTGAAATGCTCATGAAAAACAGACTTATGAGTTGGCACATATTAGAGATTTGTACACTGTCAATCAGTCGTGATTCAAAAGCGGCAATGATTCTTGTTTGTAATCGCGTAATACCATGTTGTTACAACCTAAACCGAAATGGCTAGCGGAAGTGTTCAGTCACCCATTCATCACGCCGATATGTTTATTGCAGGCAAATGTGCGCACAGCCGGCAGGAAATAAAAATAAATGACGCTCCCGAAGATACATTTGCACTGCACCGATGTTTTCAAACAGGTTACACAGTTTCTCCGGCGAGTCGTAAACCGAGCACCCATCATCACAAAACGTACTGAATGGAGCACCAAAGCGCAGAAGGATGGCGACATCGCTGTTGTCGCCGCAAAACAGTCCTACGGCCGTGCAGCCAAGCTCGCGTCGCGTCACGTCGCACACACGGCAATTCTCAAGCACAGTGCCAACACGAATCGCGAACAAAATGGTAACGAATGCGTAGCCAGCAACAACGTCATGTGCACGCTTCGGTCGCGATCACTGCAACCATCGCAACGAATGCGACTAGCTGCACAACGCCACGTTCATTTCAGCATTCGGAAAGCATGGCGTGCGTAGTGAGCTCTCGAAGGCGCACATTTCACTGCCTTGACGTAAAAGCACTCGCTTCGATCGCAATCACTTTCACTACGCGGACACTAGTCACTATGCTACGCAGCTCATGCACGCACAAAAGTTCACCGTGAGCAGCTGTTGCTCGCCGCTGTGCGTGATGATCCTCGCAGGAATTAGGAACGCTTGCAGCAACCACAAACAGCCCCATATAAACACTTCGTGACACCGCCAACGCGTAGGTCTTGCGTCGGTTTGAAGAGGCGCTCTGTCAACTACATCAGCGTCGATTTCAACTCGGGAAACTGTCGCTGCTCGCCGCTGCTGCACGCGGAGAAGTTCGCAGTCGCTCTGAACACTCGTAATATCAACATGTGGCCAATATAGTATGCCTCGCGGCATAGGTGCCACCACTACAGCCACGACCTATGCCTCGCTCCCCAGTTCAGTCGACGGACGGCCATCTTGCCCGGCAGAAGCGGATGCCTACGTCACGTAAAAAGCAGCCAATCGCTGCTTCGCCGGGCGGTCGCCGGGCGGTTCGCTCGTCCGCCCCAAAGTTGAAGTTCACCAACTTTCCTTTCGCCTGCCGAACGGGGCGAATGCCTATTGTCTGGTCGTTCGGTCCGCCAGTCCGCCTGCCTGGCGGATCCGCTCAAAAGCGATCGTACAACGGCCTTAAGGCCGTTGTACGATCGCTTTTGAGCGGATCCGCCAGGCAGGCGGACTGGCGGACCGAACGACCAGACAATAGGCATTCGCCCCGTTCGGCAGGCGAAAGCAAAGTTGGTGAACTTCAACTTTGGGGCGGACGAGCGAACCGCCCGGCGACCGAATTGCAGCGATTGGCTGCTTTTTACGTGACGTAGGCATCCGCTCCTGCCGGGGCAAGATGGCCGTCCGTCGACCGAACTGGGGAGCGAGGCATAGGTCGTGGCTGTAGAGATGGCACCTATGCCGCGAGGCATACTATATTGGCCACATGTTGATATTACGAGTGTTCAGAGCGACTGCGAACTTCTCCGCGTGCAGCAGCGGCGAGCAGCGACAGTTTCCCGAGTTGAAATCGACGCTGATGTAGTTGACGGAGCGCCTCTTCAAACAGACGCAAGACCTCCGCGTTGGCGGTGTCACGAAGTGTTTATATGGAGCTGTTTCTGGTTGCTGCAAGCGTTCCTAATTCCTGCGAGGATCATCACGCACAGCGGCGAGCAAAAGCTGCTCACGGTGAACTTCTGTGCGTGCGTGAGCTGCCTAGCACAGTGACTAGTGTCCGCGTAGTGAAAGTGATTGCGATCGAAGCGAGTTCTTTTACGTCAAGGCAGTGAAATGTGCACCTTCGAGAGCTCACTACGCACGCCGTGCTTTCCGAATGCTGAAATGAATGCGGCGTTGTGCAGCTAGTCGCATTCGTTGCGATGGTTGCAGTGATCGCGACCGAAGCGTGCACACGACGTTGTTGCTGGCTACGCATTCGTTACCATTTTGTTCGCGATTCGTGTTGGCACTGTGCTTGAGAATTGCCGTGTGTGCGACGTGACGCGACGCGAGCTTGGCTGCACGGCCGAGGACTGTTTTGCGGCGACAACAGCGATGTCGCCATCCTCTGCGCTTTGGTGCTCCATTCAGTACGTTTTGTGATGATGGGTGCTCGGGTTACGACTCGCCGGAGAAACTGTGTAACCTGTGTTAAAACATCGGTGCAGTGCAAATGTATCTTCGGGAGCGTCATTTCTTTTTATTTCCTGCGGGCTGTGCGCACATTTGCCTGCAATAAACATATCGGCGTGATGAATGGGTGACTGAACACTTCCGCTAGCCATTTCGGTTTAGGTTGTAACAACATGGAAACAAGAATCATTGCCGCTTTTGAATCACGACTGATTGACAGTGTACAAATCTCTAATATGTGCCAACTCATAAGTCTGTTTTTCATGAGCATTTCAATTGATGTAGCGCAGAAAAAAAAAAGTGTGGCAGCAGCTTATGCAATCAAAACTGACCACAGAGCAAGTTGAGCATAACGAGTCTTGATGAAAAAGAAAAAATATTGAGAAAACCTTTGCCATTGCTTTTTTTCTCTTTTTGCATAGCAGTGTTAAGTCAATATTGACAAATGCTTGGCAGTATTCAGTTCAAGTGGGATGTTGGTTTCCACTGCAATCAGAAAAATACAGTGGTCTTGAAGCACCTCATAGGCAATGACAGTGTCTGTTGTTGATTTTGCTCATGGTCCTTTTCGATCCGGGGATCAGTGGTACGAAACTGGATGTGTTCGCAATGCTATTGTTGCAGAGCTGCTTGCGAAATCGGCCTTATTGGTGTTAAGTGGTTGTTCAGCGGTGCTTCCTGGGTCAGCCGCAGCACTTTGTTTAACAAGCCATTCTCAAAGCTTTGAGAAGATCTCGTCGATGCACTTGCATATGTCTGTCTGCTACCACCTTCATTTGCCTGTGACTGCTTGCTACAGACATGACTACTTGCAGACTGCAAAATAAGCCCTGTGGAGCTGGTAAAGCTACGCTAGGAACAAAGACGATGGTAACAACATCACTGCACAGGGTAGCAATTCTTGCTCTGTCGTCGTCCCTTAGCACAGTTTCGACATGCCAACTTGCCACCGGTGCACCCCACAGTACGCTATGATCAAGTTCTGTGAAATTTACAGAAAGCAACAACGGGAGAGGAAGTAGGTTGTATAGGCATATCTAGTGCATGCTGTACAGATAGCTTCCTGCCTTATTATAGCCTGGCCCCTCTGTTTATAATCCTTCATCACCCAGCACCTATGGCCCTATTTGTGTTATTGGCATGTGCTGCAAATCACCGAACACATTTCATACTCTTGACCCTGCTAGATTGTTTTGGCCCATTAAGTTGTTTGATTCAAATCGGCAAGCTTTTAGAAGACATTTCTGCAATAGCCAACTTTTTCTTGTTCTTCACGACATGCACCGTGACTGCAACATCCCCCTATGATGCTTTTGTTCTTTGCTTTGAAAAAGCATGCATTTCCCCTATTTATGTGAGGCTGGTTTTCTCGTGCTTTAACTTGCATCCAATAGCTCTAAACTGGATCCAAGCTTAAACAGCCAGCCTTCGGCAAATTTCCCTTGCCAATTCTTATGTATCTTGCCTTTTCCTGCAATCTCGGACGTCCGCCAAGGCACTCCTTTGGGCCTCAGCTTTTCATTACTTGCATTATTACCGTCCCTTCAGTGTTTTGTCATATGCCTTCACTGACAGCCATATGGTGTGTGCCATATTGCAATCAATACCAGCATTTCAGTTGTTCAAAACAACAATTAGCATGCCCTGGATTGTCCTGTTTGCTAATGTTACTAAGAATGCAGTAATATTGTTTTTTATTGTCAGCATTACATTTTGCCAACTCATAAGACCTTCCGATAAAGGTATATTCACTGTATACTGGTTCAAATACCTAATAATCCTCATACACCCACCCACAACCTAGGATATTTACACCATGACGTGTTGTTAGTATCACCGTCTTCCAAGTTACTTGCATTCAATTCCCCTGTGTGTCATCAACTTGGGTATTCTAATGGCACATGGCACAAATCTAACTTAACTAGAATCCTTGAATTAGTTCCGTCCTGAGCCGCTTGTTTTATTTTCTCAGGCCATTTTTGAAGTTCCAGTGTGACAGCACCAAAAGTGCATATTTGAATGTCTTCATCTTATGCAGGTTTTTTTTGCTCCTTACCAACACGTCCCCAACTAATCAGTCCCAACTTGTAGTCTCTCGTGCACTAGGTGCACTAACACTCTTGTGCCTCGTTTAGCTCATATGCCACTGAATTTCAAGATTCGTTTTTGTTCGTGCCACAGAAGGCTGTAACGGTCTTGCATCCCACAAGGCTGTGTATCTTACTGTCCTGCGAAGTGGTTACTACAGAAATCATGCTATAAATTACGAACTCACTGAGCTCCTACCTGGCACACCATTTTAAAGCTCGCTACTAAAGTAACGTCATTTAGGACCATTGAGGTGTGATAAATATGAAAACAAATAGATCTGATATAGTGCTCAGTCACTCGGTCACCTCGGCAAACCAGTACAATGCTCTCTTATGCATAACGTGTTCATTGAGAACTATCGGGGCAGATTTACACAATAGTAGCATTTGGGCTAACTTTGCGCCAGCTAGCTCTAGCTACCTACATTCGCTCACTGCAAAGCTAAACATGCATTAGTGCACCCACCTGTTGTTGACCAGGCTTCTCTTTGTGCTTGTCTGTTCTGCTCAGCTGAGCAACACACTGACTTCATGATGTGGCTCAGTGAGAATTCTACATCTGTATGCTTATGCATGTAACTTGTATATAGTCACATGTACTAAGGATAGTATTAACTGGGCAATTGGTTAAACTTAAAAGCTCTCATCATCAGATTGCATCAAAGAGATCGCAATAAAAGACAAAAGTCATCACTGCCTTTCTATTTTTCTTCGTCATCCTTCGGCCTGACTTCAACTTGTTTTTTTTCCAACTTCCTTATGACTACTGATGGCTCAGTTAATTCGTTTCCTTGCAACCCAGACTGGCAGTGGAATAAGGATATTTTGCTAAGAAATTGGTAATTAGTAACTAGTACGACATCATTCTATATATAACAAGTGGTGCGGATATCGATTAACAAATACAGATTCTCTCTTTTGCTTGCTGCTTTGGGAATCATAGTTGCCCTTAAAATTTGTCATATTATTTTTTACTGATCAGAAAGGACGTACCTTCAAGATTGCTGTAGAGCTTTACTGGAGAACTTAAGCATCTATGGCCCACACATACTTCAATGGCTTATTTTTCAATTCATTCTGTCCTGAGACATCATAGCTCTTATTTCTGAAAATTAACTTTTTCGCATTCTGCTTGATATGATTGTGTTTGTTTGAGGTAACTGGAAAATATGAAGCAGTTCCCGTTCCCTTGACTATACAACGCATTCTATCCTAGTCTCCGCCAATATTTGCTATGTAAACTTTCCAAATCGGTTCTTGCATTTCCTTAACTTCTAGGCCAGTGTACTTACTCCCTTATCTAATTATGTATGGATTAATGAGGATGGCACATGTATACTTTTCTGAAACACAAAGCAACCACTTTGTTTTAAATTCATGGGACAGTTATGAATGCTTTGTGGTCGTACGCACAATACGCCACCTTGTTTCTGTGCATGTCAACATTGATTGGCTCTCAACAGAACTTTCCACACTTGTTTACTATGCTGCATACTGGTTTGCACAATGTTCACTGCAATGTCACCTCAGGAAGCACTGGTAAAAGGAAGCGGCCTGCCCACTGTCACTGCAGAACAAAAGCGTGCACTTTAGTACAGTGATGCGCACCATATCCGCTTTGAAGCCACTGAGCGGTATTTCTATTTCGATTTTCGTAATGGTGTGAAAAACATGACGAAAAAAAATCAGAAAAGAAATCAGTATTATTGCGTCGTCATTTTTCTGTGATATTGTAAACACCTGCAGTTAACACTGATCTTCCATATTAGTAAAGGTTGGGAACAATGTAATTTCCTCATGTATAGATGCATTCATATCTGATGGTAACATGCTAAAATATGCTGATTTTTTCATGCATGCATAATACACACATACACATACACCTTTTCTTTAATGAGAGACAGTGGCGTGTTTGATGTCATTTGACCACACATACTATGATGTGGATAGTGATGATACTATGATAGTGATACTATGATGTAGAAGTGCGGCGGGAGTGAACAGGGACACAAGAAGAATGATATACAGGTGATGCTGGATTTTCCACAGCTGAAGAACCAAGCTGGGCAAAAATGATCTGGTTTGGTTTGGTTTATGGGGTTTAACGTCCCAAAGCGACTAAGGCTATGAGAGACGCCGTAGTGGAGGGCTCCGGAAATTTCGACCACCTGGGGTTCTTTAACGTGCTATGACAGAGCATTGTTAAAGGCTGTGAACAAGCAGTCCACATCAGCAGCAGCAGATGCCCTCTCTACAGATGCAACAACCAATCTTGTCAAGGTCACCTTGACGTCAGAAGCAGTAGCATGGACTAAGCCTCGGTACTATTCCCTTTTATCTAAGAGCACACAGAGGCATCTGCTCTACGTCACCTCTTGTGTAGGACAGTCCAGCATACACTGTTCGTGATATCGCTTTGGACAGTTGGCAGTATCAGTGAGGTGTTTGTTGCGGGTTGTCTCTTTTTGTTTCATGTTAACTATGCGTATCTATTCCTACAACAAATATTTTTGTTTGCATTGAATTGGCATCTAAGCTCAGTCAACAACGAATGTTCAGTTTTGGTTTTTGGCTGTCAGAACATGTTATCACCGAACACTATAGTCAGATTCAATTTAAGTCTGCAGTGAAGCTCTGCCATCTGGACCGCCGCACAGAATTCTTCCGCGCCAAAAAAAGTAGTCCGCTGTTAAAACTTTTATTGTATACTACCATAAGAAGCTTATTACAAGAAAAAATGATAAGCTCTAGAATTCTGATACCTGGGTAGATTAATAAAGTCAAGCATCGAACAACTAATTTTGTTTACTGTTATTGGTTAGTGGAGTAATACAGGATGCCTCGGGCCATGACCGAGTGCTAACAATTGCTGTTTCTTTTAAGTTTTATCCTACTATACATGAGGTATGCGGTATGTGAACCAGAATCATAAAATTTCAGTCACAGCAATTTCATCTTGCTCAGATGTTTGATGTGTGTTCCACAAGGTCACCATCCTCAAATCCAGCAAACCATTGTCATGAAAAGCACCATTATTTTTTTACTTGCAGTTATGTTGTAGGTAGGTAGCCAATGTCTGTGTTAAGGTACTCCACTCAGGATGTCGGTTTGCTTCTGCAAACAATGGAAACTCACTAAAAGCATGTGTTTGATTGCACAGACGGTTACCAGTTGAAAATAATAACAGTCATATTCACCCGACATCACTGCTATCATTCAGCAGCACAGAGAACCCTATGCAACAATTTTGTGGCAACAAACGACAGAGCGCAGGAGCCACTGTGTATACGCATGTATGGAGTGCATGCTGCACATACTGTTTCTTACTTCAGAATGCTGGCCTTTGCCAGTTACCACCCAGCAGCTATTGCCCCATTTCCATCACTATGCAAGATCAATGCTCAAATGCATGTGCGGTAATTAGTATCCAACTGTACAGCACTGCATACAAGAATTCCCAGTAAGTGTCAGCAGTTCACCCATGATGGCTATCATTAATCCTGCTTTTCAATTATAACCTCAGGAATGCCTTCAGGTACTTTCCCTGGGCCTTTTCACACCTCTGTCCCATTATGGGGACAGTGCTTCTAATTAGCCCCCTCAGTTCATCCATCAATAACTGTTCCCTCTTGAGGCTGTTCACTGGTACATGTTCCTCCATAATGTCATTTTCCACCTGTCTTAGTTGTTTTTTGGGCTTCTCCCAATAAATGCAGACTTCATAATCTCTTTTGTCAGTTAAATTGTTATCCTTTGTCATTGTATGACCGTCGCAGCATTCCTTTCTGAAAATTTGTCATCCTTCATTTTAAATACCCCTAGTATGCGGTCTTGACATTGCGCGCATCCATCCCGGCATCCGTGGGATTGGTACGCGTTACAGATTCCGCAAATATGTGCTTCCGAATTCGCTCACGCGGATATGTACAGGTCACACAGCCTGCCTTAATTTCGAGTGCTACCATACTGTACATGCGCCCGTTTCTTCGCCCTCCATCACGTGCCCCAGTAGTACGGAAGCTCTTTCGCAGCGGCTCAATGCGCGGGCACAGCGGGGAATCAAGGCATCAACCCACGAGACGATTCACTTTGAAACCGGTTCGCATCTCCGTGGTTCGCCGCGTGGCGTCACCTTTGCGTGTGCAAAGTTCTTCGTCCTGTTGCCGGCTGAACTTCGGCACGCCATGGCTATGCCGAAGTTCAGCCTAGGTGCCGGTCGCCGAGGAGCAAAAAAAGACCACGTTTTCGCGCCGTCTAGGTTGCCAACAGGAGCATGCTATTGGAGAGACGGCAATCCCGGGCGCGCCAATCGGAACGCTTTAAACCATCCGCCTCGTCCGCCAGCTCCAAAATGATCGTACAACACCCATTCCGCCCCACGCCCGAGCGAAGGCCGAAAGCGAGCGGTTCGCTCGCAGGCGGATCCGCCCAAAAACGATCGTACAACGGCCTTTAAGGGCGGCAGCTTTGACGTGTCCACCTTGCATCGTGACACCTCATGCTTCGAACAAATACTATTTTCAACTGACGCCATAATTCAAAGTGCCGATTGTTGAAAAAAAAATGTGCCTATTAGGGACGTGCAATCAGCAGGCACGCAGTGCCCACCCGACCACACGCACGCGCTTTCTCGCTCTTTCGGCATTAATCAGTGGCCGCACCCGAGACGGACCAAGCAGATACGCCCCTCAGGAACTGTCACAGTAGGTGCACCAGTTTCGAGTGTTTAAATTACATCGCGTTCGAAGGCCAGATGCCTCTCTACTACATCTTTTTCCGAGTTTAGCGAAATGTCAGACGACGCGAAGCTCCAAATCCGGTTTCCTCTGTTCCTACGAAACTGCTTCGACGCGCGGCGCCGACGGATGCACTGAAGCTCTGAAGAGCGCTGCCACACGCTCGCATGTTCACGCTAAGAGTGGACCACCCTACATGCACGCTTCACCAGTTATTTTACCGGTAGTACGAAGTAATCAAGAAATTTATGCAAAGCCAAAAGCCACAACAGATTTCTGTGTGCTTATGAGCTCCAATGGTGCCTTCTCCACGTAGCACTCCAAAAGGTACAGTTTTTTAGGATAGTGCAGAGGGAAAATGTAGGGAAAGACGCGGTCGAACGCAGTTTCAATCTGTTCGTGTCACCGGCGCAACGCAGAGCAGACCGCTTGAGCGCTTGACAGCAACCCTGCTATTAGCTCGGAACGGAGCGGTTTTTCTTTAATAGTTATAACTACAACATAGAAGCGCTCCGCAAGTTTCGTGCTCGCATTAATAAACCTCTCCATTATAGATACCAGAAAACCGTTAAATGAAATGCGCACACTTGCGTAGAAGCGCACCTCCAATGTCGATTTTCGGCGCAACTTGCAGGGAAACATCCGCGTCGCCGCTCGCCGAAGCACGGGTCATTTTGTTCACAGTTGCTCAGTGCATACAGTGCAACACTTTGCAGGTCAAAATCATGCAAAAATCAACACTCGGATAAGGCTGAACAGCGCGGCGAGTACTCGCTGCCTGTATTGCAGCGGCGGACACCCAAGCCAACCTGGCGGAGAAATCGGCCAGACGCAAGACGGCGCTGCTGTCGAAAGATGGCCGCGCGCACCTGAAAAAGGTCTATAGAAAGTACGCATCCTGGGCATGATCCATCAAAGCAACGGTCTAAATATGTACACCAGCTCCAAATTTACCGAAAAAGTCATGCGCCTGATCCGAAGAAAAGCGCACAGTCATCGCCGCATGCTCGAGCATGATCTCCGGCCCCTACTACAGGCCTTTGTGATCAGCCGAATGCTATACTCCCTCCCCTTCCTCTACCTTTCGCGAACCTAAGAGAAGAAAGTAGATTCCTTCATCCCGCAGGCTTATGAGACCGCTCTTATTCTGCCCTGACATAGCTCCAACGCCCGACTCCTTCTCATGGGGGTACACTACACGCTGCAAGTGCTTACCGAAGCACATCGCACGGCTCAGCTTCAACGGCTCTCTGCCATAGCCGAAAGCCAACACATTCTATCCTCGCTGCGACTGCGGCCCACAAGCTCTCTGTCCGACGCCGCCCCCCCCCCCCCCCCCCTCCCGCAGCCTGGCTCATTGTGCACACCCTCCCTGAAATGTGCACCGTGTCCACCACCAAGCTAGGCGAGAAGCTCGTACCAAAGAACTACACAAGCGTCACGCCCAAGACAGCGGTGCGGTATACGTTGACGCGGAAGAGTACAGCTGGCCGCGATGCGTATGCACTCAGCGTTGTCTCTAACAAATTCCACCACCTAGCCCAAGGCACAGTAACGGCCGCTACATCCCTAGAGTCAGACAAGGTGGCCACTACATTAGCCACCTCCTGTTCCGTTTCCACGCTCATCCTGAGTGACTCCAAAACGGCTATTCGATGCTCCACACAGCCGCATGCAAAATTCTCGGTTCTTCCGCATCCTAACCCGGATCAATCCAACTAGTCTTGGTACTAGCCCACGAGGGCAATTCCGCAATGAAGCTGCCCACTCTTTAGCTGGATCATTCGTCAACCGAGCAGGGCACACCACTGATCCTGGCTGCTCCCGAGACCGCCTACTCAATCACCCCCAACTTCAGGCAGCAAATGCTTCGTTATCCTCCACCATACAAATCCCTCACCAAATAGAACAGGTAACCTGGAGGGAGCTCCAGGCCCGCACGTTCATCCAGGCTCGCACGAAGGCCCCCAGCCTTCCTGGCCCTCATCCATCCGTGCCAGTACACTTCGGAATGCACCTTAGTCGGCATCACCATAGCCGATTTCTATCATATCCTCTATATATGTGCTCCGTTCGAACCCCCATCCTTTCTGCAACTCACGGACACAGAAAGTTGGGATGTTGCGGTGTCCAGCTCCGACCCGGCCGCACAGAAACGGCTAGTGCAGTAGGATATGCAAGTCGCCGAATGCCGCAGGCTGCCGGTTGCTATCCGCAACCACGAGCCATCTCGACAGCAGGATGTACACATAAGGCTACTTAATAAGAAACGTTTTTGCCACCTCTACTGCGGGAAATGTGCCCGCATATGCGATTACATGTGTGCGTGTACGTTTGCGTTGAGCAAGAAAAGTAAATATAAGAGCTCGAGCCTCTCAACAGGCACCAAAAAGCCACTATCATCGCCTCGTGCTGATGCAAGGCTGGAAGAATAAAGAGAGGAAGAAAGAATAGACGCGCGCCATAGCTACCTGCGTCAAAGCAGCGACAAATGCTGTTGCTAAAGCCTGATTCCAAGAAAATTTGTTGAAATAGTGGTAGAGAATGTAAAAAAACAAATCCAGACCCCCCTGCGTGTCCGCCCCACATCACTTCAACAGCTACGTTCGCCCTAAATGCTGAGCCACCGGTGTGCGGACACCATTTTCGGCCAGGTAGTCGGCTTTGCAACACCAAGATGCATTTTGACGGAAGCAGGACTCTCGCATGTTTAGGGCAATGAAGTATTGATTAGCCCGTCCTAACATCGAAGCCTTATTCAAGACCAGAATTTAAAAGCGATATTTGGATCAAAGTTCTCGAGCATGCATTGACATATGTGCAGGGGTTCAAGTTAAGCAAATTGTACGCCGAAAGTTCAAGGTGTAGAAAAAATATTGGCTCTTTCGAGGAAATGAAATGGCGCATAAATTGCCTCATATCTGAAAGTTGGAAGTGAAACAAGAAAGAGAGAAAAAATTGGCAGTGGCTTAGCTCTGGTTAAGCCTGGATATACAAGCGAAAAGCTGCAGTTATGCTTTGTTTGACGTCATGGCTGTCGCAGTTCGCGCATAATGCACTGCGAGCACCACGTAGCGGTGTAGATTTTGAGCCAACTCCCTCGCTACCACTTCTGGGTCTTCTTCCTTCCATGGCGAATGTCTGCGCCTCTTCTACGGCCGCCGCCGCCGCTCACGTGTGCGTTCTCGCAACGCCTTGCGAAATAATCGTCTTTTGGGACGGATACCACTGTCCCAACCGTCCCCAGCGGTTAACCGATGGCGAGAAGTAACGACGGAGCGCGCGCCGCGGCGCGCGGCCTCTTTTATATTCGCCGCCGCCGCTCGGGCGTTATCACAACGCCTAGCGATAACGCAATAAGAACGCGATAAGAACCGCCAGCAGCGGCGAAGGGTAAACCGGTGGCGAGGAGGAGAAAGAAGGGGGTGGCGAGGAGGAGGAAGGGCGCGCCGCGGCGGCGCCCGGGGGTGGCCCACGCGAAGTGCGGTGTTGACGAGCCTAGTGAAGCTTTTCGCTTCAAAAGGTGCTGTAGTGGAGGGCTCTAGATCGAAGCCTACAGATGAGGGCTGCGACAGTCAACTACTGGGCGTTCGCCATGGCGACCAACTAGCACTGAAATCAAGCATCCGCGACGTCCGGTGCTATTCCGGAAAGTGAGAGCCCCTATAGACGTGACACACTTCCTCCTCCATCTGGAGCGCTGAGGAGATATTTCGCTCTCGGACTTTCGACAGAGCGACTTGTGCTTGGTAGAAACGGTGTCCTTCGGAGAGGAGGCAGATCTCGGTGACACGTCACGCATCCGCGCTACAGTTTCCAGGTGCACCGCCAGGCTGGCAGTCAGCAGCCTGTTGAAGATGAAGTTTATTTGTCGCTCTTGGTAGTACAGGTATCACTGGGAGAGAGAGGACGCAGGAAAAAAAAGCTGCTTGAATGCAGCTTGAGAGGCAGCCTGCGCCCACACTGCTGAGGCAATGTATCGCCGCAGTTGTTTGTTTACAAGACAGCTACGGATGAGGCAGTCGAAAAAAAATAAATGAAGTATCAAAATGAATGGAATATTTACAGTGGCATCTTAACAGTAGTATCACAATTACAACAAAAAGCGTCATAAATACTCAAAACCAAAAGCATCACATCATCCAGATGTACAACATAAGCAGAATTCACCCGTGTTACAGCTTTAGTCACAGTTCAGAACAAGTTCCAGTTAAACGTCTTCAAAAAGGTACAAAATGGCTTTTAAGCTCTTTACTGTCATGTCTCTTAGCGATATGTTGTTATTTTCTAAAATGTTTAGGTATTTTGGCAGAATAAAAGATAATGATTGCGCACCGTATTTGGTCCGACAAAGAGGCAGTGACCAAGGAAAATGAGATCGGGTATCGTAGACGGTTGAATACCGAGACATATTTAGAAGCGAGAGAGTGGTGTCATTGTTAGTAAAAACCGCAGTTTTGTACATTGATAGCAATCTGAAAGCAAAAAAAGAAGCCTCTATGGCATCAAGAATCCCAGCAGTGCAGGGAATCGCTGCTGCAGCCGCACCACCATTGTTTTCTTCCTCCGGCTAAAAAAAAAGGGTAGGGATGCGCGCGCACTAAGACTGTCATCACTACCGGTGTGTGCTCCGCCAAGTATTGACGGCCGACATCTGCAAACAGCTGATCCGTCTGTCATGCTGCAGACCAGGACCGGCATCAGACATGCCAGTAGTGTCTGCTTCAATGGGCGCTGATGCTCACATACCTACAGCAGCACCCGAAACCTCTGTTGCATCCATCAAATACTCCTCCACGGTCGTTAACGGTATGGATGCCACAGCAGAGCTTACCAGTATAAGACACTACGCACTACTCTTTAACATGGCCAGCATGGCGACATTCATCGCACCTAGGAATACGGAGCTGACGGCGTATGCGCCCCCATTCTGTCAACGGAGAAACAAGGGTGGCCTTCTTGGAACTAAAACCGGGCTCTGTAGGCAAACACCTGTAAAAAGATGGGACCCGCCGCGGTGGCTCAGTGTATACGGCGCTGGGCTGCTGACCCGAAAGGCGCGGGGTCGATCCGGGCCGCGGCGGCTGAATTTCGATGAAGGCGGAATTCTAGAGGCCTGTGTGCTGTGCGATGTCAGTGCACTTAAAGAACCCCAGGTGGTCAAAATTTCTGGAGCCCTTCACTACGACGTCCCTCATAGCCTGAGTTGCTTCGGGACGTTAAATACCAATAAACCAAACCAATAAACCATGTAAAAAGATTAGGCACGTCGATGACAGTGACGCCATCACCTCTTAAGAGTCAAGGCAACGCCTCTATTCAACGTGCGCATTCCCTTCCTTTCTGAAACTCTCCAGTGCTCCACTACAATAGAAATAAGCTTTCCGCAAGCTCGAATGGCGTAACGAATGTCAGTGTCTACTAGGTTCAGGGAGCCAAAGAGGCTTGAGTGGCACTGTCTTCGGTTCCGGATCAGTGACCACACAACGACAGTTTGGCCTGCAACTATCCGGAGCTCATGATCTCAGCTTTCAGTAACGCTGTCCTGCATATTGCGGCAAATCTTTGTAGTTTGTTCATTCTTCAAAGCTGCCGGCATGCTGCTTTATCGCTTCGTTTGTGATGCAAGACGCGCCTAGATTTATCTCGATTGATCGCATCCCGGCGGAGCCGATTCCACGCAGTTCCAGAATGTTCTAGTAACTTTCCATGATTTACCTCGAAGGTTTGCTATCAGCTTTAAAGAGAGCACGGACGAGAGCAGCCGGCATTCTGTTCGACGACCGCTGAGCACGCTTGCTGCTGCGATTCAGTTGTTTGCGGGCGCAAGTCAGCCCAAATAAAGAGTTTCGTTTAGAAGCCATTCTCGCTGTTTTCCTGTTCGCGGACTGCAGTCACCGCTACGTGACAATATTACCATGCATACGTTGGACAGCTAGAAATGCCTGAGTGAAATCATTTTACTTGTTAAAATGACATTACCTTACGAATCTCTAAAGGCCTGGGCACGATAGGGACTGTCAGCAAGGTTCGCATACAGAAAACCGAAGTTGAAAAGCAGCTTACCAGCAGACCGACGGGGCACAACAGTATGGTAAATATTATGGTGGCGGCCGCCGCCACTCTACCTAGGCCAAGGGGTGATTTATAGTTTTCAGTGCAGAACAACACAGACGTTGGTTGGTTGGTTGGCCTCAAATAAAATGGCACGTACCCACTACACAGACGTGACCGTACGGAAAGCCGTCTTCGCCTTTCTCCAGGCAAGAAAACCGCGTTGCTTCTTGGCGATAAAAGGTGAACCTAGTTTACATACGTGTTGCTTTGTGACTGTATGGTAGCGAGTAGGCATGTCACACCGGCGTTGTCGTTTCGGCGGACGGAGTTGTTGCAACGCGTGCCTGTTATTTCAGTATTTCCTTTCACATCTTTCAACTCTCCTCTGTCGGCACATGGCGGCAATTGTGGCTCAGCTCGAGGGAGAAGGCAGGCCGGTGCACTTTCCTTTTGAACTTTCCTTCAGTCGCAAGAATATCATGTATATGATTGTCTGCAACGGCGTTGCTCGGTTTGCTTTGCGCTTCCTACCAGCGCTTAATGCCGTCAGACTTTTTTTTTGCCGTAGCTGGGATTTTCTCTACCATCTGCGAATACACCCACAAACACAACCTGTTTTCCTCTTTCTCCCGCACTTTCTACTGTCTGAGCTGCTGATCCTTGTTTTGTTCGATGAGGCTCTACGCTTCATTGAGCTCCTCATCATCTGCCCCCAAATCAGTGATTGCCTGAATGATCACGGGTTTTCGTGCCAAACCGTTATCACCAATCCCCAATTTCTCACACAGCAGCAACAGGTCAGGCTTCGGCAGCTTCTGTAGGCCCATGTTCGCTCCGAGTCGGTGCTACTTCCAAAATAATTATGCAAAAATACCAAACCTCTAGCATACAAGCACAGATCTCTACCAGTTATAAAATTTAATACTGTTTTAGAACATGGTACACATCATAGGAAAAGCTAAGCACTCACCCGCACATGTGACCATGCCCCGATACAGTTGTGTCTCGCTCGCCAACCGTTGCGGCCGCTTGTACCTTCAGATTACACCGCTGATCACCAGTTGTGGCACATAGGCTATCTCGAATCCGGGCTCTCTTTGGTAGCGTGCCTGAGCCTTCAGGCTAAGGAAAGATTGAAGCTTTGTAGTATGGGAGAACTAAAAAAAAATTGGTTTAATGGCACTTTTACGAAACTTTTTTTACATGTTGAAGACAGAAGAGCAAAATATCAAAAATTCAAAGTTCATAGCGTCGAGCGATTGGATGAGCCTTTTCGAAAGGACCCAAAGCGACCTTTCACTCCCAGTCTTTAAATCCCCTAAGGTTTGCTCCTCCATCAGGTGTTGGACAAACCAGCACAAGGCACATTTTTCCAAGATGGGAACCGATCATAGTAGCACAGCACAGTAGCAGGCGAAGTCACTCGTTGTAGAGTCAAGACGTGGGGACGGGCGAGGAGAAATTGCAAGACCGCTGCTAATTTCTGTCGAGCAGCAACAGTAGTGCAATCGGCTCCGTGCCCCTGAAAACACATGTGGTCCTTGCGACGCCGCGCGCCTCAGCTGAAACGAGCGGCGAGCTCTCCATGGTGGGGTCGGCTCCCGACGGAAACGGGTAATCGCTTGATGGCTCCCTCCGTTTATTCCCCCGGACGCCCGGGGCGCCCTTGGTTCCTTCCGCCGTCGTTCACTTTCCCCTGGCGTCTTCGTCCGGGAAGGTAATTCCCACTCAGAGAAGCGTGAGGAAATCCCACAGCCGCTTTCTAAACGTGGCAGCGTTCTTTGGTTTCGTCGCTGGTCAAACGGCGTGTCTCAAGCTGAGTGATAACAACCCGTACAGAAGGACTACATGCTTGACGTCGCTCAGCAGACCCGGTGCTCTCTAGAGGCCAAAGTGCAGCTTTAGTAGCTTTTATCTAGCCCTCACCATCGACGAAGGTTTCCTCTGAGAGCAGCAATCCAGCCGTGAGCTCGATTGTTATCTTCAAAGTATGCGACTGTGGTGCCTTTAGACATGTGTTCACTTTTGTTCTCGAAGTTTCTGACAAGGTCATACGTGATACGGTTCGTAAGGCTTACAATAACTCCCGCAACGCGCCACCACGGTTTAACTCAAGCCAAATCTTGCACTCAGCGACACAGTCAGCCCTCTTCGGGTAGAAGCAACCAACCAAAGAAGCGCACGCGGCCGCGGCTGCAAGGCCCGCAACCTCGTCGGCGATAAGCAGCGGCAATTTGCTTCCTTCGGTGCCTGTTGAAGTTTTTGCAGTTATTGAAAAAGTGACCTAACAGCCAGAAATATTAATCGCGGTAAGTCCATTCCTAGTATCTTTCCGCTGCACCATTGCGGCTGAACGGGAAAACAAATGTGCCAACGAAAGCAGATTGTACAATATCAATCCCCGCTTTCATTTCCAATCAGTGTTAAAGGGACCATGCAATGAATTAAAAGCCCCTTGTAAATGTTTTCAATGCTTAGAAATGATGCTCAGAAGCGTTCTCAAGTATGAGTCTTCGGAACTGAGCCTGCAGTTTATTATGAATTTTTAAAACTAGTGTTTTTTAAAATTCGCGGGCCGATTGGTGTCTTCGTATGAACCGGTTTTGAAACTAAAATGGGAAAAATAGACGTCACTAGTCTCATGACGTCGGCAGGCCTTCACACGCTGTCATTGATTGGAGCCGCGGCAGCCACGACGTAATGGGCACACTTCCGGTAGCCGTGAAAATCGTCTGCTGGTGCCGCCGCGCGACCCCCTCGAGCAAGTGCGAGCCACGGCATTGCCTTCGCGCATATGGTATCAATTTACCTCTGCCGCCTCTTTCTGTCGGGAGTTCGGGAGCCACTCGCGTGCCTTTTTCGTCCGTCGAAGATGAATACGCCTTGCTGTGTCGTCGGCTGCAAACCCAGTGACTGGCGAGGTGTTGAACTCAGGCATGTTATTCCTAGCGACGTGCGTGAGCGAGCTGCCGGGACGGAGCGCATCGGACTGCTAGCCTCGCATGGCCACCGAAGACTCCGCGTTTGCGGTCGACACTTCGCACCTGACGCTTACTATTATAACCTAGCGCTCGTTCGACAGTCAGGTATGAAAGTCAAGCACCTGAAGCTTCGACCGAAGTCCCTGCCGACACTGTTTCTTCCCGCCGGGAAGGTAAGTTTCCACCTTAAAGCGATCGGTATGGATGTTTACACGATATATCCTCTGCGATGAAAGGCAATTTTATCTACGCGAATTGAAAAAAAAGGTGCCGCATTTACATAGGGCACAGGACGAATTCGAAGCGTTAACTGTCGCGGAGGGCCTTGGCCTGACGGCTACGTATTGCTGCGGTTCAGATTCGGCTGCTGCTTCGACATGCAGACTCGGTCCCGACCTTCCTTCACTCTCCCGTCCGTTTTACGACCGCAATACCGCATGTTCCTTGTGTTCTAATTCGGGCGGCGCAATTTTGCGATCACACAGCCGGGTGTCCAACATCTTTCGACAGCCAGGCTTAGTATACACGGTGTTTCACTCCAAGACTACACATTTTTTAAAAATAAGCTTTTTGAATTAGAAGAGTGCTTTTTACGGCATGACATTGTCTGCGGTGTAGTACGTCAGAATATAGAGCTAAGACGTGTTAACTATACCAGGCCGCATAGTTAACTAACATTTATTGAATAGTTCACTATTTAACTAACCGTATTGGGCTCCTTAAGTATCGAGAGGCGTGTATGCTGCCTGTGTGATGCACATGTTGGGTGGTGTAAGGCCGCACTTCATCAACGTGTTCTTTTTTTTTTCATTCCTTTAGCTGGAGGCCCCTATGGGCCTCCGGTCTGTGCGGTGAGTTCCCGGTAAAACACCGAACTCCCCACCCGCCTGTCCAGTCACTGCCAGCTTGACAGCATCGGTGTGACGGCCGAACCAGCGCACAAAAAAAAAATAAAACATTGTGTGAGCCGGGAACAGGTGCTTCTACGCAAATATGCGAACTGCCTTGTGTTCCGCGGAGGGCCATTTACTCCGCTGACATTCTTGATGGTGCCGAAGCGTCGCGGGCCTCCGCCATCTGACATTTAACATCCTTCGAGAGGCGACCCACAGGTGCGGTGGGAAAGGAAAAACCAACACGCGATAAGAGCATAAAGTTCTCTTCTTGTGAAACCTAGAAGGAGGAGGATATAGAAGAGGAAAGGCAGGGAGGTTAACCGGAAGAATAATCGGTTTGCTACCCTACACGGGGGGAAGGGGGTGAGGGGATAAAAAAAAAGAAAGAGAAAGGAGAGTAACAGAAAATTGAAGTCACTATAACACGTCACTGTTCTTTAACGTCACAGCCTATCGTGCAGGCCAGAAGTTCTCAAGAAGCGGAGCAGTGCCTTGCAGGCCTTCTCCGCCGACGACCGCCGCGGCCAGTGGCCGACAATCTTCATTTCCGTCAAAGGGCGCGGATCTAGGCGCTCCAGCACACGGCTGAGAGACTGCCTTTCGGTGGTGTAGGCAGGGCAGTCACAAAGAATGTGGGTTATGGTCTCGTCATGCCCGCAGATGGAACATGCAGGACTATCAGCCATACCGATTAAGAATGAGTAGTGGTTGGTGAAAGCTACACCAAGCCAAAGGCGACACAGCAAAGTTTCTTCTCGTCGTGGTAGGCCTGATGGTAGCCGGAGCTTCAGATCTGGGTCCAAGGATTGTAAACGGGAATTGCAAAATTGGCCGGAATTCCACGCGGCAAGCGTGATGTCCCGCGCAAGTGCGCGAAGCCTGCTCGCTGCATCCGACCTCGAAATGGGGATCGACACAAAATCGCCGTCGTCGTGAGCAGTTCGCGCGACCTCATCCGCGCGGTGATTACCTGCTATGCCGCTGTGCCCCGGTAGCCATTGGTAGATAATGTCATGTCCTTTGTTGATGGCAGAGTGATGTAGCTGTCGAATTTCTGCGACCAGTTGTTCATGGGCTCCACGGCGAAGAGCAGCTTGTAAGCCTTGGAGGGCAGCTTTCGAATCGGTGAAAATAGACCACCGCTGAGGGCGCTGCTGACTGATGTATTCAATGGCGACACTAAGAGCGGTGAGTTCTGCACCCGTCGAAGAAGTGCGGTGACCTGTCCTAACTCTAATTTCTGTAGTGCTTGCGGGTATGACGACGAAGCCAGAAGAAGAGATAGGGTTCACTGAGCCGTCGGTGTAAACGTGCACCCGGTTTGCATGGTGCTCATGTAAATATTCAAGGGTGACTTGTTGTAGTTCTGTCGGCGATAAGTCTATCTTTTTCCTGATGCCAGGTATCGAAAGAAGCACACGGGGATTATGCAGGCTCCAAAGTGGGGAGGACGGTCTAGAGGCGGGTGTAAACGGGGACGGCAGAATGGCGGGATGTGCGTCAATGCTGTCTGTAAACGATGTGCGCGGCCTGGTAATAGGAAGACTGGCAAGATGGTTAGAGGAAACCCGGGAAATGTGCCGGAAATGTGCCCTCAGTGCGTCAACTGTTAAGTACGTAGGGATTGGATGCTCCTGGGCGATAAGTACAGATGCGGCCGTAGAGGCACATTTCGGCAATCCTAGGCAAGTAAGGAGAGCTTGAGCTTGAGCGCTTTGCAGACTTCGTATGTTTGTTTTCCGAATATTTCCAAGTACAGGGAGGCTGTAGCGAAGAAATCCCATCAATAAGGCGTTGTAGAGCTGCATCATCGACCGCACCGACGCTCCCCACGACTTTCCCCCAAGAAAGGCGAGAACGTGAGAAATCGCTGTCAGTCTCTTTTTCATGTATGAGATATGAGGGGTCGATGATAGATTTCGGTCGATGATTACTCCCAGAAACCGATGGCTCTTTACGTAGGGTATTGCTGTGCCGTTTATGCATACGGTATAAGGAGACATGTTCTTTTGTGTAAAGGCAACCAGCGAGCACTTTTCGGTTGAAATCTGTAGGCCTTGCTGGCGAAGGTAGGCCGCAAGAATACTTGACGCCTTTTGAAGTCTCGCTCGAACTTGTGGGCGCGTAACTCCGGATGCCCAGATACAGATGTCATCCGCATATATTGAGAGTTGCGCCGACTGTGGTAGTATATCGACAAGCCCGACAAGTGTAAGGTTGAACAGCGTTGGGCTGAGCACTCCACCCTGCGGGACTCCACGGGAAGTGAAATGAGAAGATGTTGGGCCTTCCTCTGCCTGCACAAAGAGAGATCTGTTGGATAAATATCTACGTATTCAGCAGAATACGCGGCCACCAAGCTCGGCAGCTTCCAGAGCGTCCAAAATAGCCTGGTGGGTTACATTGTCGTATGCGCCCTTTACATCCAGGAACAATGCCGCGGTCAAGCGCTTCAAATATTCTTGGCGCTGGACGGATGACACTAGGTCGACCACGTTGTCGATTGAAGAGCGTCCACGTCGAAACCCGGACATTATATCCGGATATATGCGGTAGCGCTCCAGGTACCACTCAATGCGTGTAAGTACCATCCTTTCCAGTACTTTGCCAACACAACTAGCCAGCGCAATTGGACGGTATGATGTCAGGTCAAGAGGCGATTTCCCTGGTTTCAGGAGCGGAACTAGACGACTGGACTTCCAATCGTCTGGAACTGTGCCCTCATTCCACGATTTGTTGTAATGCTCCAGAAGGACACGCCTAGCTTCTTGTCCAAGGTTTGCAAGTGCAGTGTATGGCACACCGTCGGGTCCCGGCGATGATGATCGTCTGCAACAAGCCAGCGCGGCGTCAAGTTCCTCCACGGAGAAAGGAAGGTCCATCCGAGAATCCCGAGAAGCAGGAACATCGCTGCAAAGCAGCGTCGCAGATGGGGCAGATGGTCCTGCTACCCTAGCGCAGAAATCCTCAGCTACCTCGACCTCGCCACGTCATTGGAAGAGTGCGAGGGACTTGAAAGGGTGCAGCTGGTGTGGGGATGTTCGAAGGCCACGAACTACATTACAGATGCGTGACAACGGTTTCCGTGGATCAAGCGTTTCACAGAATGACCTCCAACGTTGTGCCTGTACTGCTTGAATTCTGCGCTGAATTTTCTTTTGCATGCGCCTCGCATCTCTGAGGTCAAGGCTCGACTTTCTGCGTCGGTACCTACGCTCGGCCCTACGCCGCAGTGATCGCAGGCGCTGCAATTCCATATCGAATTCCGTGTACTTTTTAATTGGGGTGAATAACCGTGTCGCGTTCTCCATGGCCTCCTTAACTTTCCCTTCAAAACTTGCGAATGAACCTTCTCTGGATGCATCTTCCATAAGTGCTTGAAACACTGAGCAATCGATGCGTCGCATGCGTGTGGCAGAGGTGCATGTGGAAAGGCCAGTAATGGTCAGATATGTAGGGATATGGTCACTGCCGCGGGTTTCAATATCCGAAAACCACCGTACATTGCTGATAAGGCATCGAGAAACGAACGCCAAGTCAAGGCAGCTGCTGTAAGTTGTCCCTCGAATATAAGTTGGGGAGCCGTCATTTAAACACTGAAGATCATGGTCAGAAGCAAAGGACACAAGTTTCCGTCCCCTAATGTTCATTCTAACGCCTCCCCACATGGTGTGGTGAGCGTTAAAGTCACCCATGACGATCCAAGGGTCGGGTGTAACCGCGATCAGGTCACTCTGTCGTGCGGCGTGAAATCGACTTGATGGAGACATATACGCACCCACAAGCGTAAACGTGAGATTATGCCTCTTCACTCTTGGACAAACGTACTGGTTGTCGTTATTAGGGGGACTGGATGAAGCACATATGTAAGTTTACGCCGAATGTAGATGATGACTTTACTGTTCCCTCGGTGCGTGGGAGATGCAAACGCCTCGTAACCTGACAGTCGCAATATCTTCGGCACATTAGGCTCACAAATGATAAGGATGGGGAAATTGTTTACGTAAACATACTGCCAAATATCTGAAATTCGGGGCTGAAGTCCGCGGGCATTCCATTGAAAAATAGAGGCTTGCCTCAGCTGCTTTTGAAATGTTAATGCTGGGGGGGGGGGGGGGGGCATTGTTCCTGCTACTGTAACGCCGCTAGGACTGGTGTTAGCGCGTGTAGTACTTGCAGCGCATTCTGAGCCGCTGGCGTACGCAGGCCTGCCAGCACAGCGCGGATGGCACTCAGGATGGACTTCAGCATTGCCATAACCTGTAGCTCTTGGCCATGGCTGAGATCTTGGCCTTTCTCCGGATCAACAGTAGGCGCCGAACTTAGAGATGGCATTGACTTTCCTGAGCCAGTGGATGTGGGAGGTTTCGGGAGTGAAGGCCAGGTAACGGCCGATGCAGCAAGTCCGGCCTCATCAACTGTCGGGCTCCCTTGGTGTAGTACGGCAGGCGGAGGAGGAGGACAAGATGCAGCAGTGCTAGAGGCCTCTCTGTCAAAAGTGACGGCTTTGTTAGAGGACCTTCGACGACGCGAACGACGTCGTCGCACCTTAGCAGCGGCCTCTCTGTGCGTGGAATCGTCTCGAACCATTTGTTACAACACTGCTCGTTCATTCTTGAGGCGTGGGCAGTCTTTCGAAGAGGAATCGTGAGGGCCACGGCAGTTGGCACACTTCAGGGTAGTCGCGCGGCAAACGTCGCCGCAATGTGAATCAGAGCATCTAGAGCACACGATGTTGTTCTTGCAGACGCCACTCACGTGTCCGATCTTCATGCACTTTCTACATTGGAGTGGCTTGGGCACGAAAGGTCGAACTGGGTGGCGAAAATGCCCAACTTACACATACGACGGTATGCAGTCGCCCTGGAATGTGAGCTTGATGCACTGAGATCTTCCAAGGCGCTGAACTGCCATTATAGAGATGTTGTTGGACGCTGGCTTGACTAAAATAGGCAAATCGGCGTCAGCGATCGAAATGTCGACGTTGTAAATGACGCCTGCTGTAGTGCCGCTGTCTTGGAGGACATGGGAGCGTACGATGATGTCGCCGAGTTTGGTAACGGCGGACAGACTTTGCAGTGCGCTGCGCTCCGTGACATCAATGGCGATAATGTTTTTGTAAGGGTTGACTCGCACGTCAACAGTCATCAAGACGCGAGGTCCCCCGACGCATACCATCTTGTTTGTGCCTGAAACGCCAACCGGAAACCTCAACCACCTGAACAGGCAAGCCACGTCTATGTTCCTTGAGGGCCTCGTGCCTGGGGGGATTAAAGACGTGAAACCTAGAAAAACACAAACAAATGCATGGGAAGTCAGTCTTGTCTAGTTTAGCAAGAGGATCCGTGCAGTGGCGCGTAATTCTACAAGTACCTAGGCTTTAACTCGTGGGTCGAGAAGTTAGGTCTTGTAGTGTGTTCTCTGTGTGAGAATTTTTTTTGGTTGTTAGTTTGACTTTCTGTGTGACTCAGCTTCTGTAACTGTTTGGGCTTGTACATTTATGTAAATATATTTCCTCGTTTCATCTTCTGCATTCATCAATCGTTTCCTTCAACAGCGCCGAATTCACCACCTTTAGAGCGGCTCCTGATCCCCTCCAAAGAACGCGAAAGAACCATCTAGAAATTACCGGTGGTTTGAAAAATGGTGGTTTTTTTCAGCTTGGCAGCATCCAAGAGCAGCGTGGTGGAGTTCAGTCCACTACTCAATCTCCACCTAACGTTAGCCTGATGAGAACTCGTATTGCATATGGTACATAAAGTTGTAAGCAAAATATGTCTAGTGCCAGTGGCTAATTTAACCTTTGTTCGCTATCATTTGATTTTTCCCACTAATGTTTACTTTCAAGCACAAAGACGCCTCTATTAAAACTAGTGAAAGGGCTGAAAGATGGAATTCATAGAATACAAAACGAAGACAAGGTTGTGGGGGAAATCTCAGTATGCTCAGCCAATGTTTCGGCAGAAGAACTTGTCTTTATCTGTGCAGTGCTCTGTAGGTATTCAGAGTTGCTGCTAAAATATTTTGAGTCGAATAGTTTTGCGGCCTCCTGGAGGTGAATGATGTTTTCTTCATTGTACTCGTGCTTGCTTCACAAGAGTACAAATATTCTGTGTTTGCACGTGCCTTACTTTAGGAACCAGCGCACACTTGCACATGCTCTGCTGCCAAACTCACACCGGCAACACAGACCACGAAAGAGAGCCTGCGTGCAAGCGAAAGAACAAAGGATGGCCAGTCTGTTGGTAAGTAAAAAAAATATAAATAAAGCAAGCAGTTTGTTGAGCTAAAGTATTCTGGTACTTTATATATGTCTGTACAGCTTTAAAGAAAATAATGCCAGCCCAAAGAAGATTGACACAGGAGACTGGGATTACCAGAGCAAAGAGGTTGTTCTCTTTCGTGTCATCATCCCAGTTGTCTGTGCGCGTCTGCTTTTGGCTGGTGTTATCTTCCTTGGCGCAATGCACAAACTAGCCCAACAACGTGTTTTATTTGTATAACTGCACAACTGTACGCAGTAATAATTGTTTTACACTGTGGCAGTTACACAGGTATCTCTGGTCCTGAAGGTGCTGGTTTCGGCCGTGACCCAAACTGATCCGCGTGCCCTCCAGGAGGCTGCAGCAGAGAAATTTGTCTGCAACCAAGCCAATAAGCACACTGAGGCACTGTTGCTATCGCCTGCCAGCTTCAGGTCTCGTGGTGCCTGAACACCACTGCCGACCATTGCCTCAGCTACTCAACTGACACCGCTGTCCCCAATTGACTCGGTGCCTGTGCCACTACAGCTTGAGGAATCTTTCTGCGACTGGCAGGAAGATGATGATGAGGAAGAACAGCCGGCAGAGCACGACACGACGTACAGTCTTTGTCAAAAGTATCCAGGCTGCACGTTTTTTTCTCAGTCGTATATAACAGTGAGCAAGAGTGGGCACGGGAACAGTGACATCGGCATACCTCCAATGCTTCGCTTCTTTACCTTGCAGGCCGTGCTGGCGCTCGCCATATCAACTTCGCCGGCTGCAGGCATTTTACTCGACGTTTTTCCTTGGTATGGTGGTTGCAGGATCTGGGCTTCGTTTCACCGACAACTTCAGCTTTCCACCCGGCCAGGCTTTCCTGCTCATCGAATCCCTCGTCTACACCCGTCCAGCGTCATCGACGATGGCATCACCACCCACACCGGATTTAAAGCGACGACACGCTGGCTTTCCCTTCAGTGGGCACGGGAACAGTGACATCGGCATACCACCAATGCTTCGCTTCTTTACCGTGCAGGCCGTGCTGGCGCTCGCCATATCAACTTCGCCGGCTGCAGGCATTGACTCGACGTTTTTCCATAGAGAAAGATATTGGTAAAGAGCGGACACTCCCATAGGGCCCAGCGGCCCATTTGACTGCAGCGCACCAAGCGGGCGGAGTCTCATAACATCCGGTTTCGGTTTCAACGCGCGCAGTTTGAATGGCTGCATGCGCTGCGCCTCGCTGCCTGGGACGACTTCCGGTTCCGGTTTCAGGGGCGCGCGGTTTGAATGTTAGCATACGCCGCGCCCCGCTGCGCCGTTGGCAGCGTATAATTAAATAGATTTCGAGTGCTTTTGACCAGCCATGAACGCAGCTGCATCACAGCCTTTGCAAAAAAATTAGCACTCCACAAAAGACACCAGGTTTTGAGTGAAATGAGAACATTTATTTTGTGCAACACAAACAAAGCCGTGGGATGCGGAAGATGGTTCCTGGCCTCCTGCTCAAGGTGATCCTGTTGCGGCACCACGGAACACAGCAGGTGTTGCCGACGGGTGGTATCACCTGAAAAATTCGCAAGTATGGTCATTCTCAGTCTCCTTATATTGTAACTCTGTAAACAGTGAAAAGGTGCGAAAGCGGCGAGGGAACGAAATTACGAGCGGAGCAAACATGTTTTTGCGAAACTCGCGTGCTGAACGTCCTTGCGCAAAGTACAATACACATACCCTACTACACGGCAGATACCAATCAGCTTTTTGCAAGCATTTCTACATTCCCCGACGTTATTGTCTACCTTCTAAAACCTAGGTGGACAGCAGAGCACGCGGTTTGTTCGAGAATATTTCGTACAAAGACGGCCACAACACGGACTACGAACCAGAAGTACACAATGTGTTAGGAGCACTGAGAAATACACGGGTGCAACGTATGTCTTAAGAAGCATAGCAAATGAAACTATCGGCTTAACATTTCTTGGTTTTCAAGCTCTTTAGAGTTTAGAAAGCCAGACGCGTTGCCTTTTTTTCCCGGTTTTCAAAAGCGCATCCCTGTGTTGTCAATGCACGGGCGAAATGTGCGTTTCCACGAGCGCAGATAACGGACTCTTTCACACGTATACACGGTCGTCCACTTCTAGTTTGAACACGGCTCCGGGCTGCCGGCGCTCCGCGCAGCGCCTCTCTCGGTCGCCTGGGTAACTAGCGCGCAGGCGCAGTGGAATCCATAGGCGTGGCTTTCGCCGCGTCGTCTGCTACAGCGCGCCAGCGTCGCCGGGTTAGCCTCGCTCACGGTGGAAGAATATGTTTCTTCCACCGTGGCCTCGCCTTGCGGTGAAGAGCACTTTTGCACTGAGCGCGCAAAGCGCCCGGATGATTGCTGTTTCCGACGCAGGAGCTTAAAAGCACAGCACCTGCGCATGGTCGAGAGCTGCATTAGCGGTGGCTAAGGCTTTTCCTTATCGTTCCTTCTTGCAGTCAACAGGTAACAATAAGCTGGTACGGAGAAAGACTTCGTCCAAGTGGGAGTTCAAGCGGTTTCCTTTGAGGCCACCACCATTACTTAGCTGCAATATTTTACCATTTGAAGCTATTCGTGCGAAACAGCCAGAACAAACCGGCGGCTCACTGCTTTAATCCGCTGAAGTGCTGCATTAATCCGCTGAAGTGCCGCACCGTAGTGCAATGCCAGTCCTAAATTATGTTTACTGGCAATACAGGTGCAGGTTAGGCGAAATTTTCTTATTTGGTTCTTTAGCTTAACACACAAGGGGCTAATTTGCTGGGCAGTTTCCCGAATTTGCTAAAATAATGTTTGAACAATTCGCTCACCGATGCACTCGTGTAAGAATGATTTTCAATGGTCTCTACGCAGACCTTGGTTGCTGCTCTTATGCAACCCCTCTTCTGGGCATATGAGCAAAACAGGACCATGTTTTTCGTTCGTTCATTCTTTTTTCACGATTCCTACCGTGCAGTGCTGGTGTTCGTACTGGTTTTGTGATAATCTCCCTCCAGGGTAGCGCGCCATACATTTAGTACTGACAATGCA
Source organism: Amblyomma mixtum (assembly GCF_055824585.1). Taxonomy (NCBI): domain Eukaryota; kingdom Metazoa; phylum Arthropoda; class Arachnida; order Ixodida; family Ixodidae; genus Amblyomma; species Amblyomma mixtum. Next base: position 145,522,548 of record NC_143021.1, read on the forward strand.
GAATGGCAATTTGAGCCCGTGAGCCTCCGGCTTGTTCTGGCTGCTTCGCACGAATAGCTTCAAATGGTAAAATATTGCAGCTAAGTAATGGTGGTGGCCTCAGAGGAATCCGCTTGAAGTCCCACTTGGACGATATCTTTCTCCGCATCAGCTTATTGTTACCTGTTGATTGCAAGAAGGAACGATAAGCAAAAGCCTTAGCCACCGCTGATGCAGCTCTCGACCATGCGCAGGTGCTGTGCTTCTAAGCTGCTGCGTCGGAAACAGTAATCATCCGGGCACTTGCGCGCTCAGTGCAAACGTGCTCTTCACCGCAAGGCGAGGCTAACCCGGCGACGCTGGAGCGCTGTAGCAAACGACGCGGCGAAAGCCACGCCTATGGTTTCCACTGTGCCTGCGCGCTAGTTACCCAGGCGACCGAGAGAGGCGCTGCGCGCAGCGCCGGCCTAGAGTTCCTGTATATGCTCCCGCAGGGAGCAGAGTTGCGCGAAGGTCCGCCATCATGTTCCAAGCTGTGCGGGAAAGCCATTTCTCGTACGTACAGGGGCTGCGTAGCTCGCTGTGTAGGGCGCTTGTGCTTTTTTTTTTCTCCTTTATATAGATTGACTTGATGGCAAGTTTCTAAACGTAACGCTGAAAACTAATCTGTGATTTGCCGAGGGTGTGCATACAGCACGAAAAAAAAATCGCCAAAAGTTAACAGCAAATCGTAATCATGACAAACTGACGAAAAAAGACTGGAAACGGCCTGCGAGTTTTTTTTTCTTTCTGGAACCAGTAATTTCAGAAGAACCAGCAGTTCCGGTCCAGATGAGACAGCGTCTGTCCCATCCTGTCTTCCTGCGTGCACTTCTTAAGAACAAAAAGAGTATAGCGATGAATTACTTTTTTCGCAACTAGCACCGTCGCGTGTTCTGTACGAGCTGTGCGCGGAAAATACGAAAACGCATCTCTCTAGAACCACATTAAAATAATTTTGCAACTTGTTGTAGGCAAGCAGACTAAAGCAACGCCAATGCATTGAACGAGGCGAGTCTGACATAACGAAAAAATTAGCACTCAATTGCTTGCCCAACCCATTTCACAAAATGTACCCCGTTGCTAAATGCAGTGATAGGGCGGATCTTTAAAGGACCTTGAAAGTACTCTTACACGTAGATATTTTTTAACTTTCCTTATTTTTTAAGCCGCCGCGGTGGCACAGTGGCTATGGTGCTCGGCTGCTGGCCCGAAAGACGTGGGTTCGATCCCGGCCGCGGCGGCTGAATTTCTTTGGAGGAGAAATTCGAGGCCCGTGTACTGTGCGATGTCAGTGCACGTTAAAGAACCCCAGGTGGTCGAAATTTCCGGAGCCCTCCACTACGGCGTCTCTCATAGCCTTAGTCGCTTTGGGACGTTAAACCCCATAAACCAAACCAAACCAAACCAAACCAAACCTCATTTTTTATCGAAAAGCACTATCGTTTCACCTTAGTTATTAAATTACAATACTTGTTGATTACTATGGTAGGTTTTCCTGCCTGCTTCATCCTTATTGCTCGGAAAAACTAATTTAATGTTCCGCTTTGCATTTTTGTACTCCTTCTTCGTACATTCGGCTTAGGTCGCAGTATCAAAACATTTCGCGACTCCTGGATTTTTTTAAAGCCGATGTTATAGGCTGATTTGCTGTCTTCTAGCTGAAATTATTCGCGGCATCAAGATTTGCGACATTTGTTTACATGCGATTTTTGCCTATCCTATCCTCACATCTCTCACTTAATCCTTGTCAGATGGTTCTTAATGGTATTTTTACTAAGAACAATACTTTATAGCATAGGCAGACAAATGGTTTAGGGGGGTTTAACTGCCCAAAGCGACTCAGGCTGTGACAGGGAACAGTACATGGCCTCTAGAATTTCGGCTCCATCGAAATTCGACCGCCGCGGCCGGGATTGAACCCGCGTCATTCGGGTCAGCAGTCGAGAGCTATAACCACTAAGCCACGCAGCGGTGCATAGGCAAATTAAATGTTTATGCAGATGAGACTGGCATCAAAATGCAGCAAAACTATGCATGGAATTTGCTTCTTTAACATTCATTGTCCCTTATATTTCACCTCGAACCATCACTACAGAAGGCTCGAAGCAGCAGTAGAGTAAGCAGAGCCTGCCCTAGTGAAGGGCCAAAAAGTTGCAGATGCAGACTGTAAATTCTGTACAATTTTAATGCAGTGATATGCTACAAATACTGCTTCGAGGGACAGGTCTAGGCTCAAACTAGTATCCATAAAAGGACACTAAGTGAAAGATATAGACAAACAAGGTTTTCGTTGCCTGTTCCTTATTTGATAATGTGTGTAAGTTAGAAAAAAAACTAGTGATTTGTTCAAGGTAAACAAATGTCGACACATGAAAAATGTTTTTACCAATGGAATTCTGATTTCGCTGTCGAAACAGGCAAATGTTGGTTGTGATGGCACTGGTAGATCTTGGAACATGTTAGAAATTTTCATTTATTTATCAATACTGTAAGCCTTTCACAGCCGCAAACAGGAGACGTTCATTCTCAGGAGCCACTTGAAGCGCCGACGCACTTCGGCCGCCGACCTTCCACATGGCACTGCGTAAAACGCTTTGCCGTTTTCCGTGCGGTTGCTGCAGTTTGGCGCACTGCACCCAGTCATAGCTGACGACTGCTTCCGTCACTGCCACTTCAGAACACCAAACCTGACGCCACAGGTGTGCACGGAAAACAAATGAATGTAGCCGACAGTGCGGGCTCCCATGAGGCGTCGAGCTCACAAGGGTTCGCTCGGCGCTGCACCTGTGAAGTCAGCTTCTCCGCGGAGTGTTGAACACACGACGTCACGAAAATCACATGATCGCCTCTCGGCGAATGGCGTTCGGAGCGGCGAGGGAAAACAGACGCGCAACTCCTACGCCGGCCTAAAGCCCCTCGATAATTTGAAAGTACCGTCTTTCTGTGAACTATGCCGCCGCGCCGCGCACCCTCGCCGATCCTCCTCTCTCACCTCTCCCATCGGCGCTTTTCTCAACGTTGATTGGCTCCGCGGGCGGTCTCCGGGAAAAGCGCGCGGAAAGTTCGCTCTTTTTGTGTTTTCATTTTTCGTCGGCGCCATTTTTTGGCCAGCCGCCGCTGCTACGACCGAGCTCCCTGGCATTGCGCGCTTGCACTTCGCGTCATTCGCGCTCTTTTAGAGCAGCGCTATGCCGAGTTGCTGCGCATTTCAGTGCACAAGCCAGCGTGAAAAAGCCTTTGTTCTTTTCGCGATTCCGAGCGGCAAGAAAGACAGCATTAGAAGAAAAAAGCGGCTGCACAACATCGGCCGCAAGAACTTTACCCCGACGAAGACTGCCCACCTCTGCGAGCAACTTTGCATTTCTTCCAAGCGACTGTGTATACTGAAACTGCATGCATGCGCATCACAAAGCCAACAACCTCACTTAATTCACTGATCATTTTGCGTCATTATGCGTGTTATTGTTGTCACTTCATGGTTCCGCTCAACGTGCTAGAATAGCGGCGGCTGATGCATACAATGTGTGTGCATGTGTTAGCAAGTGTGGAAGCAAAAGTGTTGGTATGCGTGCAGCGGTATCCGCGGTGCGGTACTTTTTTCAAACCTCTGGTAATGGTGCACATCGCAGTAATGCGGCGCGTGTCCCGAGCGAGATTTAACCAAGATTTTTTTTATGAATGCAACTTGTCTAACGATCTATGCTTATTTGTTGTTTTGCTGAACCGTTACGCTTCTACCAGGTGAGATTTTCAATGCCACATTCTCGGAAAAGACCTCATATTGCATTCACATAAATAATTCATTTTTTAATAACTTCAGTGCTTTCCATCGTTGCCTGAATCTACTCAAGAATTGGTAAATATCCAATGCATGCCATTTTTGTATATTCATTTCTACAGTTTGCGATCATTTGCTTCAGTTGAGCATGGTCGCGTAGCCTTTTGTTGAATACATCATCCGCTCAAAAACTATAGGCCTATACATCTGAGCTGTTTCATTTCCGTAATTATGTTTTTGTTTTCTGTGTTTTGTTTTGAGAACTGCACCCAACGGCAGACAGATGTCCACAGCTGGCTTCTTCGTGGTTTTTATGTATATTTTCGGCGTAAAACTACACGACTCATCTAATAAACATTGCATCTGAAAAACTGTGTGTCATATTGCGACTGTATTTATACTCAAGGCATAATTATATTAGTTAGGCACTTGCTTTAGGATAGCCTTGACTGTGGCTGATCAAATTTCTAACACCCTATAACTTTCTCTTGGGTGTTGTCACGGTCGTTGCTATCAGTTTTTTCTTTCTTAACGAAACATCTCTTTAAGCGGATTTAAACAGGAATACAATGTAGGCGGAAAATGCCCAAGTGTGCCAAACTTTGGGGGTGGTCTACCTAAATTTGGAAGCCAACACTGAGTTTCCCATAGTCAAATTAGGTTGGACCCCAATGTTGGTCAAATATGGATCTCAAATTTATGGGGTCCAGAGAGACAAATTTTGGGGATAGCCCACCTAATTTTGGAGCTCACCATTGAATTGGTCATATTAAAATTAGGCTTGACACCAATTTTGATGAAATTCGGACAAGGTCAAATTTCGGTGGTTGAGAGGGCCAAATTTTGGGGTGCGGACACTTTCCTTGGATGACGGAAAATCGGTGCGCGGACCTTTGGCTCTCAGCTTCGGCTCGACATCACCTCAAGGTCGCCGACAGCGGGAGCTGAAGTCGTTTCATGCGTATATGAAAAGTTCATATTCGTTTTTAAGCCACCGCGAAAATTCTCAACTACAAAAACGATTAAGCCGTTGCATGTGCACTGCGTGGTGCCAAACTCAGACTGAACCTTAATGAAAAATTTTAGAACGGCCATCGAAGCAAATACCCCATCTTGTTCTCAGCAACCATCCCACTTCTGAAACTCCACTCGTGAACAACTTCATAAACTGTACTTCCGCGATAATTAGTTCGAAGTGAATACACATTTAACTAAACATTGGTATGCTGAAAATATTCAGGAATGTTCAAATATATTGTAAATATTATGCTTCATATACTAGCCGTGTTGAGACTTACGGTACTGAAAAGTCAAAAAGAATGTGAGATGTATGCAGAAAGTGGTTTTGTTCGTGCCGCAAGCGCTCGTAATTGGCACTTTCATTGCGCGTACGAGACGCTAATTTATGTGGCTCGTGGTAGTCACGCGTGTCGCATGTCTTTCTCACGTTTTTTTTTTTCTCAACTGCCCGGACGGCGAGCGAGCGACGCCCAAAAAAGCGTGCCGTGTGCAGCGCGCGCAGCCGGCGGGCGAGGATATTCGAGGAGGAAAACGCCGGAGTGGAGGAGAGTGTCGCTACTTTCAAATTATTGAGGGGCTTTACGCCGGCCGCCCGGAGCCGTGTTCAAACTAGAAGTGGACGACCGTGTACATACATACATACGTACTACAAGAGTAAGGTTTTTGAGCTTTTCGTGCGTCATCTTTTTTTTTTCCACCAGTCTTGAAAACTACGGTCCCGTACTTGCTGCGCGGGAACGGTCGTCTTCGCCGTTCGCCCACTTTCAAAAAAGTACATTTTAAGCTTACACCGACAAATGTCACCCATAAGAAGTTACATATTGTCGGGGACCATACAAAAACGTGACGTCCCGATAAAGCGCGAAACCAAGCAAAACTAACCGCTAGGCACAGCGCGTCGGGCCACAGGCCGTGGGCAGGATTTTTTTTTGTTTCTACGCACCGACCGGCGAGGCTGCATCATGCAGCATCATTCCTCCCGCCGCTCCCGCCACGGCGTAGCATGACACAGCGTGCGCGCGCCCTTCACAACTGAGCCGGCGTACTAAGCTACAGTGCTCGAAATGCAGCGTAATTTTGCATAAAGTGCTTGAAATGTAGCGCACTTTTGCAAAAACAAAACATTCCTTTCTTGACGTTGTCACAAACTGCAAGAATGCCGTGAACAACAGCCGGCTGGCCACAGAGCGAGCGCGCCGCTTCACGAACTGCGGACAGGCAACGGCGGCCGGCGCGGCCGCCTAAATTGCATGCAATACAGCGTACTTCCACAAATAAACATTTCTCACCTTGCCGCCGTCATAAACAGGAGGAGTTCTGCGTCGAAGGGCAAGAGAGACGAAAAAAATTGCGGTCTGCCCGCACGAGCAAATACGCCGCACGCTTTCACGCGCACAAAACAGCCCCCACGATGCTCCGTTGTCTGCCACTCGGATGGGTCTGAGCCGCCGCGCCTAAAGTCCCTTTATGAGCTTTTCTAAAAAAAGCTAAAGTCCCTTTATGAGCTTTTCTAAAAAAAGCTAAGTACCGAAAACGTTTGCGGCGCCGCCGACGCACACTATTGGACAGCGCCCACTTCCGGTTGGGAACTAGTTCCGTTCCGCCATGTTCTTCCTAAGTCGTCCGGCTGCATAGTTTGACGGCGCTTGCACGCTACGTTTCTTCGTGACGTGAGAAGCGCCCGGACTAACCTCCACTGATCGCAGTCGTGCAGAGCTGCATCTACGTTTTTCCAGATTACTGTAGATGATCCTGACCTGGTTGTCTCGAAGTTTCCTTGCCGGCTTTAAATTGAGCGATGCCGCGAGCGGCCGGCATTTCGTAGTTCGGCTACTGACGAGCACGTCTGTTGCTTACGGCGCCGCCGAGTGATTCAGTTGTTTTGCGGGCGCAAGTCAGCACAAATAAAGAGCTTCGTTTGCAAGTTTTGTTGCTGTCTTCCTGACCGCTGGACTGCCGTCACTACAACGTGACAGTATAGTTGTGCTGGCCACGGACATTCAGTGGAGGTGACTTTATATTTGTCGCTGTTTGCTGGAAGTCACTTTAGTTTATCGGGCTCTTTTTTTTTGTGTCCGCAGCAGCAGCCGAAATTCCGGGCTGTTGCACCTTCGGGTACTCAACCCAGTCAGGAAAAGGTCTGGCGTTGTTTTCAGTGCCGCTGGCGAAGAACGATATTGTGCGACAGAAAGCGTGGCTCCACAGGATTGGGAGAAAAAATTTCAAGCTTACATCGTATACGATGTAAGCTCAATTCCTGTTTTCCATCGTTGAGATTCGATGCTCTAGTAGCAAACTTTGGCTGGCGAGTCAGAATTGCTAAAGCTCCCAGCTCGCACTATGCTTGACGATTGTTTGATTACGCGCTGCTGTCCGCCTTTGTCATTTCGTAAACATGCATGTCAGAGCAAGTATGCGCGCGTATTTCAGCCTACGGCCCCACTCCGGCACCTAGTGCAGCTGGTCCATTGAGATCAAGTAGCCAAAACCTTTTCGCTCAGTAATGCGCCCTGAAACCGTAACCTCTTGCGAAGTGTTCTGCGGTATGCCCTGCCAATTCTTTAATAGTACCGCGCGACCGTCGACCAGCCGGCTTGTCAGCGCCTGATGACAGCGCTGAGCGGCAAAACGAGCGAGAACCAGTGCATCTGAAACAAATGCGCTTATTCTCGCTTGATTCGCGCTCCGCGCCATGATAAGGCGTTGTCCAGTCGACGCTCGCGCGGTACTATTAAAGATTGGCGGTGTGTACATAGCTCGCGCTCCAATTAGATGAATTTACATGTGTTCACACTCGCGCATAACATGTCTGATTTATTGGAGTGTCTGCTGCACAAGTGCTCTACGTGCCAAAAGTTTGTGACGCGGGCGCAAAGGAATTTTATTGCTGTGCGAAACCAACGGTCAGTCTCAGCATCCAGTGCCCATAATATTCCTTTCATTCTATTCCCACCATACAAGTAATCCGCGAGGCAGCACCGTAATTATTTCGTGCATACCGGCACCCCGCAGACATCGGCTTCCGTCTGTCCTAGAAATTCATGAAGGGACTTCAGTGTGTTCACCTGCACAGCTAGGTTTTTGTATTTTTCATCTTCATATTGTTACGTAAATCTCATCTTTCTCATCGTGGCGGCCAGCACTGCACCATCTTCTACATACTGTTTAACCCACCACTCATGCCATCGCCATTTCGCCGTCTGTTCGTAACCGATCGGGACGATCGCTCGGAGGCCCCGGGTAGTGTGACGAAGACGAAGCTGGCAGTGGCGCGGGACGGATCGCTCGCGCTAGGCCAGCAGCCATTAAATCATCTCTTGGTCATGGTTCACCACGTCTCATTCTTCGGCTGGCCGCCACGTAACAATATATATTCCTAATACGACTACCCTTCTTTAAAGCTCCATTTTACTGAAGATCAATTCGAGCCCATAATTCTGAGGAAGCTTAGCATAAAGAAACAAATGCACTGCTGTCCCGTCAATATTCTCTCACCGGCCAGCAAAACTGCCCCGCAAACCGCCACAAACCGCCGTTGGTAGTCTTTGCAATAATATGCTATATATAAAGTTGCACGCGTGTCCGTGTTCTCTCGCGAACTGGCCGCAGCACCACAACTGCAGTTTTGCCGCACTCGCTGTCTCCGACAAAACTGAACGCAAATCACATTCGGAGCGCATTACTGGCACGTTTCCGTTCTTCTCATACCAAGCTCATTTACTACATTTTTCACTGCCCCTTACAGCAAAGCCGCGACTCTGCAAGGTCCGCCGTTCCAGTGCATACAACCGCGCCATCGGAGCGCGTCAGGAAGAACATGGCGGACGACGCGAGCCGCAGGGGAAAGGGCGGTAGGAGAGGAGGGACTTGTCGCTACTTAGCAAAGCTGATCTAGGGTCTTTAGCCGCGCCGGCTACCCGCCCGCGCGCGCGCGCGCGTTTAGAGACTGGTGGCGCCATCCTGGAGTTGGAAGATTATCTAGTGGAGGAGGAGGATTGCGCGTCATTTCCTGGGGCCAGATTTCGCCGAGTGTCCGCTCTTTACCAATATCTTTCTCTATGGTTTTTCCCTGGTATGGTGGTTGCAAGATCTGGGCTTCGTTTCACCGACAACTTCAGCTTTCCACCCGGCCAGGCTTTCCTGCTCATCGAATCCCTCGTCCACACCCGTCCAGCGTCATCGACGATGCCATCACCACCCACACCGGATTTAAAGCGACGACACGCTGGCTTTCCCTTCAGTGGGCACGGGAACAGTGACATCGGCATACCTCCAATGCTTCGCTTCTTTACCGTGCAGGTTTGTACGCACTATTCTTTGCACGCTAGAAAATGCGACGATCGCTGTTTACTTCTGTTCCCGTGCCCGCGGGTGTGCTTTGATGTTGCTTGTGAATGCTTTTCAATGATTTCTCTGCTTTTGCGCTCTGGCGACATTGAATCTAACCCGGGTCCTATGACTCGCTTCCTTGACATAGACAACCTGCCAGACAATCCGTCTGAACAAATGAAAGTTATGTTTAAGCTGCTTAAGGATGTACATTCTCGTAGGTTGCAAAGCTCTAAAGATCAGGCCGAATTAGCAGCTGATATTAACGACATTAGGAGTAGTCAGAAGAACATTGAATCAAAGTTAGCTGGCATGCACAAGAGGCTTGATGAACTCGAGGAAAAGGGAAAGAAAATCGACGACATGGATCAGGAGCTCTCATCTTTAAAGAAATCTGTAGAAGACCAACGTACTCGAAATGATTTGCTGCAGTCTCGCCTTGATGAAGCCGAAGATAGATCCCGACGTGAAAATCTAATATTTAGAGGTATACCCGATAAGGAAGAGACTTGGGCAGACACTGAATCTAAACTCCTGGAAGCCTTGACTAAGATTGTCGAAGTATGCCCCTCGAGTTCAATTCAACGTGCACATCGCCTGGGCGTTTTTTCAGATCAGAAGTGTCCACCAATCATAGCTAAATTTTCTGACACTAAAATGAAAGATAAGATATTAACCCTTCGTAACCAATTTAAAACGGATAACATCACAATCAGTGAAGATTTCTCACCGGCTACGCGCCAGTCTCGGAAAAAACTTTTTGAATTCGGAAATATTCACGCTCGCCCTCGCTCTTTTAAGATACGCTATAACAAGCTGCATATCAATAAAAAATGCTTCATGTATAACCCTACCAAGGACACTGTTGAAGAAATCATGGCACGTGGCGAATCGTCTAGATTGCATTCTGTGGCTGGATCTTCCGCTTCACCGTAGGGAATCGCGAGGGGTAGTGTACAGTTGCCATCGTCGATATCTGTTCTCTATACTAACGTCAGGAGCCTACTTAACAAGCATACTTCTTTATCTTCTGCCATAGACACATGCTCAGCTGACATTATAGCGCTAACCGAAACCTGGCTCCCAACGCATGTATCGGATTCCGAAATCTTCCAAAACGCTCATCGCTACTCGCTATATCGTTTAGCCGAACGTGGCGGCGGTGCTTTACTTGCTATTTCTAAAGACATTCCATCTTCATGTATGCAAGTCTTCAGCGAATTATAACTAATATTTGCGTCAATAGTGATAGGTCATCTTAAACTGATTATTGGCGTCTGTTACCGTTCTCCTTCTTATTCGTCTACATTCACTAACGAACTTCACGATGCTATCAATCTTGTTCGCGCACGATTTCCTTCATCACCACATTTTTTTACTTGGAGACTTTAATTTTCCAACTATTTCATGGACTGCTCAGCCGCCTTCTTCATCTTCCCCTTCGTATCAAGCTAAAGAATTCTTAGAACTATGCACCATGTTTTCGCTAACCCAGTTAGTAACAAAAGCCACAAGGACAGTAAATAACGCTTCGAACACTCTTGATCTAATTCTAGCAACTAATCCAGAGTTAGCTACTGATATAACATATATTCCAGGCATCAGTGATCACGTTCTGCTCAATTTTTGCATTAATATATCACGTCCAGAACCGAGCAAAATAAAAAAAAATCATTCTAGATTACAAACGCGCCAACTTTGCCGCTATTAACAATGAACTGGGCATGTTTGTTGATTACTTTATTGCTAACTCTGACTACTACTCTGTCGAAGAAAACTGGATATCATTCAAAACGAAGGTTCACGAAGTAACTGATAAGTATATTCCTAAGCGCATCGTCACCTCTAATCCACAAGCACCTTGGCACAACTCTCACATCAAATGATTATATAACAAAAAGAAACGTTTAAACCGCCGCGCGAAGCTTTCACTATCTAACGCGTGATGGGCGAAGTAGAAGTCTGCTTCCGACGCTTACGTCAACGCGATTAAACGAACAAAGAATACCTTTTTGTCTGCAACATTACCAGCTATTTTGAAAACGAGTGTTAAGAAATTCTGGCGCGTTATACAACCTGAGAACGACCCATTAATTAGACTACAAGATGCCTCCGGTAACCTTATCCCCAGTGATCTTTGTGCTTCCGTGCTGAATAACACATTCGTTGAAAGCTTTTCCTCCGTTTCAAGCGTTAATTTGCCTCACATACAGTACCACAGGTTCCCGACAATGTCACCTATAACTATCGATCCACCTGACAAAGCCAAATTAATTGAAGCTTTGAAAAATGATTCTTCACCTGGTTCTGATGCGATTAGCGCTAAATTTCTAAAAAATACTTGTGCTTATAGTTCAGTTATACTAACCAAACTTTTTCAACAGTCACTCGACACAGCAAGCCTTCCTAACGACTGGAAAATTGGGAAGGTGGTTCCACTTCACAAGTCCGGTGGTAAGCACTCCCCTCAAAACTTTCGTCCCATTTCGCTCACTAGCACATGCTGCAAATTACTAGAACATATCATTTTCAAGCATGTCGTTACCTTTCTCGATGAGAATTCATTTTTCGCACCTGCGCAACATGGTTTTCGTCAAACATACTCGTGTGAAACTCAATTACTTGCCTTTACTGATAAGCTATACCCCATACTTGACACTCATCTTGTGCTGACTGCATTTTCTTGGATTTTTCCAAAGCTTTTGTTAAAGTATGTCATAAATTGCTGCTACATAAATTGAGCCATCTTAATCTCAATCCTAACGTCTTCGACTGGATTAAATCTTTCCTTCTTAACCGTTGGCAATTTGTGCATGCTAATAACTAGAGGCCGGATTTTCAGGCACTAAAAAGCCCGTTTTAGGCGCCATAAATAGGCGGCTAAAATTGCAATTTAGGCACCTAACGGAGAAAAATAGGCACTATAAACTTTAAACAAATGTGCACACAGTTCCGAACTTCAGCGCGCAATATCTGCCGTAAAATAAAACAAAAACACAGCAGAAATGATTTGGGACCTTAAGCAAGGTGTGAACATTAGAAGCCGTTTTTTAAGGCTGTCGCGCAACGTTTCGTACAATACACATGCTTCAGAAGAGCAAAAGGGACGGTTACCAACCCTTTTAAAACACTTCGGTATACATCGAAACAAACAATTCGCTTGTGTACAAAAGTAGAAACAATGAACACCTTAAATGGAGGCCATGTATTTAGAAATTGATTGAAACATTTTCAATTCAAAGCATCTGACAAATGAGTCCAGTCTTCGCTCACACAGGAATTGAACTTATTTATTGCAGGCATGCACGATGCTTCAACATTAATAAATATGTTTTCATTTGTGTAAACAGTGGTTTATAGTTTGTGGCTTCGCGTGTCTGGAGCCACGCGACTATCAAATGGTGCTTGCCATTAGAAGGGTCTGGAACCCATAAATACGAGATGCTAGAAAATGTCACACACTGCTGCTTGATGCGGAATATGCCGAAAAGAATCGTAGTTCTGCACGGGCCTACGTACACCCAGGTGGATCCATGGCAAAATAAACATCAACCAAATAGAAATCACTGTTAAAGCTATGGAAGCAGTAGCAGACAAGCACCTTCTTCAGGTTGATGGACTCAAATTTATGCCTCTTATCAGTAAGAACAAGCTTGTATGCTGAAAAGGAACGCTCAACATCAATGGATGTTACAGGAGCGTGCCTGTACTTAGGAACATTTGATGGCTTTACACTGTTCGGTATCATAGAATGTTCACCGGTATAAGTACTCCTGAAATTTGCTTGAGGACTGAGAGCACTTCGTTTTTATCCAAGACGGACTGCAACTTTGCGCGGATTTTCTCGGCAACTTCTCCGTGAGGAAGAACAGCGATTCGTTGCTGCCACGATAAAATGGCAGAAAATAGGAAAAAGGTTGCTTCGATATTTTCGGCTGAAGTGGTTGTTCTTGTGTACACAGCCGGCGTAGGTGCTGTGTTCACCACAGCCAACTGACGAGGTCATCTAATGGTGTCACGTGTGTGTTCTACTCAGAACCGAAATCGATTCGAAAGCAAACAGAATCTGAAAGCAAAACCACAGCGTATTTCAGGCCCCTTTTCTGTAAAATAGGGCATTTTAGGCACCGACGTCGGAAATAGGCATTTATAGGCACTGACACCCAAAATAGGCATTTATAGGCACTATAAAAAGAGTATTAAGCATATTGTAAACACCTAATTCGTGCTCATATGTAAAAATGGTGCGCCTACGCAGAGTTGAAAAAAATAGGCATTTGCCTAAAATCCGGTCTCTACTAATAACACTAATTCACCGATTGCTAACGTACTATCTGGTGTTCCACAGGGATCGGTCCTTAGACCACTCCTATTCTTAATCTATATTAATGACCTTCCTTCTGCCATATCTTCCAAAATTCACCTTTTTGCTGACGATTGTGTAATATTTCGGGAAATAAATAACGTTAATGATACTGACACTCTCCAGACCTCAATTTTGTGTCAGACTGGTGCACTACATGGAATAATGAATTAAACATTAATAAATGTAAAGCTTTGCGTGTTTCCCGTGCACCTAACGCTCTTCCTTCATATTATCTTAACGACACGTCTCTTGATTGGGTAAAAACATACAAGTACCTAGGTATTCACATCACTCAAAATTTAACATGGTCTATTCATATTGACTGCGTTAATAATAATGCTAACCGCATGTTAGAGTACTTACGTCCCAATTTCTCAGCCGCTCCCTCATCTCTTAAGCTTATACTCTATAAAACACTTATACGTCCTAAACTAGAATACGCAGCATCAATATGGGACCCTACACATGGTAACCTTGTATATTCCTTGGAACTAGTCCAAAATAATTCCGTTCGCTTCATTCTTTCAAATTACAACCGTACGGCAAGCATCACAGCCATGAAATCTAACGTGTCACTCCCACCGTTACAATCTCGCCGTAAAATTGGTCGCCTAACACTGTTTCACAAGCTATATCATCACGTTACGCTTCACGACTATTTCATATCACCCCCAGAATACATTTCACGCCGCATCGATCACCGCCACAAGGTTGGCATCCCAACATGCCACACCAAATCTTCTTTTCAGTCATATCTTCCTCGCACATCTGTGGAGTGGAACCGCCTTCCCCCCGATATTGCAGCCATTGCAGATAACAAAACCTTTCACGACGCAATAGCTAACATTGTTTATTCTGAAAGAAGTTGATCATGTGTTATATCTGTTTCCACTGTGTTATGTACATTGATTTTATGTTATTTACGCTTTGTGAATGTTGTTTGTTTTAATCTGGAGAAAACTTATTTTCTATTACCTGTTTTCACTGTATTATATTCATTGTTCTTTATCCTAATTAACCCACTCCCCTCTGTAATGCCTTTGGCCCTGAGGGTACAATAAATTAAAAAAAAAACTATTATTCCAGCCTTCAAGGTCGAAATCTCTGTATGGTAAGAATAGCCCCTGTTCTTACCTTCAAAAAACTTTTTTATCTTTGGGGAAGCCGTGCGGGTTCTGTTATACGAATAAGAAGCAAACCATGGAGCCTGGATATTTTTGACAAAGGCTGTACATGCCATCGTTTAGTGACACCTTCAGCAGGTATGCAAACAGTGCCGCTGCTAACCCAAACTATATCACCTGCTCAGGCAGTCGGAGTATGCTTGTAGTTAACATAAAGGAGCACTACCTTCTATACAAAAGCACATTAGCCATTAGATCTCACTGCATTTGACGGTATATTATATTGCCAACTGAACACGAGGCCTGCACCAAGACTGAGGCCTCCAACAAGACTTCTGATGTGGTGCTGAATGCAGCACGTTACACTGAGGAATTATGCAGAGTGCTCTCATGACATATGCATGAGCTGAAGCGTTTGTTAATACTCAAGACAGATAACGTGACCTACTTAGAAGCGCAACATGCCTGGTAGCCTCTTTCCCACTCTTGACGAGTCTTCCTGATCAGCATTGCGAAATAAGCAAAGGCTTATTTTCATATATTAGTTCCCTTTAGTGTTAAACACCATGACCTACTCTCAGTTTTCATGACTGAGAGTAGGTCCATACCAAGTTATATGTACATAAGAAAGCCCAGGTGAGCGAAAGGAATGTGCTGCGAAATGAAATGTAGTGTATTTTATTTGCAGTGAACAAGGAATGGATGTCCAGGCACCCGTCCATACTGACCGGAAGTTTATTGTATTTGAGAGCTGTCTGAGAGAGTTCATGGGCATGTGTCGCATGTGCAGCCAAGTGTGCTGTTGTGACTTCATTGTAAGGGGCACCCTACTGATAGTGGAGGGTGCTTGTCCTTAAGGCCACCACTTAAAGTGGAGAAGCCAGCCACTTCTAGGTGGTAACCCAGCTGGCAACCTTCTCTTGGCTGCTGAAATCCTGTTTCCCGGATGTCCAGTGGTGGCAATGTGCAAGTGATATCACATCGCATTTTCTGCAATTACCAGCGGGGATTCCTTCTGCCAGCTATCAGTGAGGTCTGGCTTTTTTTCCCACTTAGGCGCTTTCAAATTTAAGCAGTGTCACAAGCACCCCGGTCTGTAAACTGGCATTGCAAAGGGCGATATGTTGTTGTATATGCATAATGGAAACTTCACCTGTTAAGAAAATGTGCCAGCAAATGAACACAAGAGCGCATGAACATAAGTAACACACGTATTATAGCAAATCTCTATGCCTGTCTTTTTCACAGCCTACATGCAAACAGGCATGCATGCACCTACACTGCTCTAACTGCGGGATCGAAATATGGAGCATGTGATAAATGTAAATATTAATGATATATTGATGTTACGAAATACCTTTTAATAACTTGATTACTTTTGTATTTTGTAAATAGTGTACAAAGCTCTCCCCTGTCCTTTCTTGCTGTCGCTCCCCTCTATACCTCTCCTCACTTTCCTCTCCTTTTCCCTTTAATTTCTCCCGCAAGGGCACCTTGTGTAACGAGGTGTTGGTGCTTGGCGCCACCACGGACCCTTAGCCCCCATACCGAAGCTGTCATCCGTACCGTGGCGATAGGTTGAAAGGTGGAGGGAAGAAACCTTGAACGGTGGCGGTCGATGAAGTGGTCAATCCTCGGCCGATGGGCTCCTCGTCTGTCTACCAGGCGGGGAGTTCCGGGACCTTCCTCTGTGTATAAGGGTGAATCAGAGGCGACAAAGTATTGGGAACCCTTAGTCAGTACATGCCGTATGGAAAAATCTGCAAAAAATCTGATCGGCCCCCGAAAAGGGGTCGCACCGATGTGAAGAAACTAAGTCCACAGAAGCCAGAAGCGTTTGCGAAGTTTTTTATGCTTCACTCAAACACTGATGTACCGGTAGCCAACCTATCTGCATTTGTCATCGCCAACACCCTAAAAAGTTGTGTAGGCAAAGACTACAAAGCAAAAAAGCAACGAACCGGAGACCTCCTTGTAGAAGTAAACACAAAAGAACAAAGTATCAAACTGATGTCATTACAGAATCTTGGAGAAATGAGCGTACAGGTAACCCCGCACCGCACCCTGAACCACTCGAAGGGAGTCATATCTGAATATGAGCTCCTACAGAGTACCGATGCGGAAATGGAAGCAGAACTAGCTCAACAAGGAGTAATAGCAGCCCGAAGAATAACCATCCGGAGAAACAATGCAGAAATCAAGACAAAACACATTGTCTTAACCTTCAATACCACAACCCTGCCTGACTGAATCCATGCCGCATACCTCCATTGCAAAGTCCGCCCATACATACCAAATCCGAGACGATGTTTTAAGTGCCAGCGCTTTGGACACAGCATGTTGGCTTGCCGCGGTAAACCCACTTGTGTCACATGCGCAGAAGATGCACATACAGAAGAAAGATGCGAACGCACAGCAAAATGCGTCAACTGCAATGGCGCACATGGCGCGTACTCCAGGTCGTGCCCAGTCTGGAAAACAGAAAAACAAATTATAACTTTGAAGACCACAGAAAACCTGTCCTACCTTGAAGCAAAAAAACGCGTCTCTTTCCAACAGAAAGGGACATACTCTGAAGCGGTGACGCGGGGACGGCCGCCGCCTTCAGTTTCTGTCGGCACACAGGTCTATCCGGTGGACCTGGTGTCGACACCCAAGTCCCCACCACAGAAGTCGGTGGTACAGTCCACAGGGCTGAAACTTTCGCGAGAAGACCACGCGATCCTCGCTGGAGGCCCTCAGGCCCCACTTTCAGCAGCGGCATCCTCGGCGACAGACACCCAGAACAGCTCAGCTGAACTGGACCTGTCGCCCCACCCCTCTAAGAAGGCACCTGCTGGCCCAAAAGACTCTGCCGCTGGAGCAGGGCCTGGTTCAGCGGTGCCAACAAAAAAGACGAATGCGAAGGCCACGGGCCATCGCAACCAAGAAGCATCCCCCACGTCCACCGTGGAGGATATGGATGTCGGCGAAAGTCCGCCGACATCTAAAACACACACATCCGCGGCGTCTCCGCGGAAATCCGGCGCCACGAAAGTGGCGATGGATACAACTCCTGGTTCGCCACCGCTGCAGCGGCGGCGAGACTCCCTAGAGAAGAAAGGGAAACCACGAATCACTGCTCCTGAGAATAAGTAACTTTCCCCAATCCCCAACTTATCACAATGGCGTATCAGTACAATGGAACTGTAGAGGCCTACAGAGAAACTACACAGACATAACCGATATGCTCAAAACAATGGCACCTACAGCTGTGTGCCTGCAAGAAACGAACCTTGGGCCACAGCACACAAACATCTTTAAAAAATATATTTTCCGGAAAGACCGAGTACAAGCTAGCCGACTCTCAGGAGGCGTCGCTATCATTACGCAAAGCGATGTCCCTGCAAGAGAGGTATCATTAAAGACGAACTTAGAAGCGGTCGCAGTAAACATCATTAGCCATAAAACAATAACAATATGTTCTGTGTACATACCACCACACAACACAATTACCATGCATGACCTAGAAGAACTTCTGGGACAGTTGCCTGAGCCGTATGTCATAATTGGGGATTTTAACGCACACTCCTCATTCTGGGGAAGTGAGCATACTGATTCCAGGGGTCAGCTCATCGAGGATTTTATTCTTTCACATAGCATATGTTTAATGAACACAGGAAAAGCAACGTACTGCTGCCCCAGCTCTGGAAAAATGACCTGCCTAGATTTAGCGTTTGCATCACCGTCGGTTTTTAATGATTTTATTTGGGATGTTTTAGACGACCCACGGGGAAGTGATCACTTACCTACGGTTTTAAAGCTAACATCAGCTACCTCCATCCTGCCTACTAAGCCGCGGCGATGGAAAATTCACCTCGCCGATTGGGCACTTTTCAGAACGAAGGCCACACTAGAAAAATAATATGCCGAAACCCTTACGATAGAAGAAATAAATGAAAAATTTTTGACATGCTTAACGTCTGCAGCAATAGAAGCAATCCCACAAACATCTGAAATTGCACGAAAAACACATAAAGTCTGGTGGTCAAATGAATGCACATTAGCAAAAAAGCAGCAAAACAAGGCTTGGGGCAACCTTCGCAGATATCCCACTGCAGGGAACTTGCTCACCTTCAAAAGGGCTAGAGCCAAAGCACGATACATTAGACGCAACGCAGAAAGGGCATCATGGCAACAGTACATATCCTCGATAAACAGCTCAATAACATCCAAAAAAATGTGGGAGCAGGTGCGGAAATTCACTGGAAATTTTACTCCTTTCACATTTCCAATGCTAACAACACCCGGTACTCAAACAACATTAGAAGAGCAGGCCAACATATTGGGTGAGCATTTTGCTACAGTATCAAGCTCATCCAACTACACACACTCCTTTCAAAAACACAAAACAATAGTAGAAAAACAAGAACTTCCCTTCAGAACATGCATATATGAAGACTACAATCACCTTATTACCATGCACGAACTAAACGCAGTACTAACATCCGGTAAAAAGACAGCACCAGGCCCAGACAATATACATTATGCCATGCTTGCTCACCTCTCGGAGACTGCCAAGGAGGCTCTCTTAAAATTTTTCAATAAAATATGGATGAGTGGAGAAATTCCCTATGCATGGAAAGAAGCAATCATAGTACCCTTCCTAAAACCTGGCAAACCACCAACTAGTCCCACCAGTTACAGGCCAATAGCACTCACTAGCTGCGTAGCAAAATCATTCGAAAGCATTCTAAACATCAGACTAACCTTCATACTTCAGTCTTGGCAACTTTTAGATATACATCAATGCGGGTTTAAAAAGACATGTTCCACAACTGATCACCTTGTCCGCTTCGAGAACACAGTCCGGGAAGCGTTCATCCACAACCAACACTGTATCGGGGTCTTCTTCGACCTGGAGAAGGCTTACGATACCACGTGGAGGTTCGGTATCCTCCGTGACCTAGCGGACCTAGGTATCCGCGGCAGGATGCTGAGCTGTTTGAGCGACTTCCTGACCAATCGCACGTTCAGAGTCCGCCTAGGCGCAACCTTCTTCCAGATTTTTATCCAAGAAACTGGTGTACCCCAAGGGTGCATCCTCAGCACGACCTTATTTGTCATCAAAATGAACTCCATAGGAAAAGTAATCCCAAAATCCATCATGTACTCAGTTTACGTAGACGACCTCCAAATAGCATGCCCGTCTTCCAGCATACCTACCTGTGAGCGGCAAATACAAATAACAATAAATAAACTGGCTACCTGGGCAGATAGAAACGGATTTAGATTTTCCTCTCAGAAAACAGTAGCGGTTCTGTTCTCTTTGAGACGAGGCCTACAGGCCGACCCCACACTATATTTAAACCAAACCCCATTACCGTTCAAACAAGAGCACAAATTTCTAGGGATAACTTTCGATAAAAAACTCACTTTCTTGCCACATATAAACAGCTTAAAGAAAAAAGCTTCCCAAGCCCTCAATGTGCTGAAAATACTATCAAGAAAACGCTGGGGGTCTGATAGAGCTTCCCTGTTACATATATATCGTTCTCTGGTTCGCTCTAAGTTAGACTATGGGTCCATAGTATATGGCTTAGCAAGACCGTCCTACATAAAACGACTCGATCCTGTCCACAATCTTGGTTTAAGGCTGTCTTCCGGTGCTTACAGAACTTCACCAATTGCAAGTCTGTATGTGGAAACTAATGAACCTTCCTTAGAAGATCGAAGAACTGCACTAACTTGTACATACATCCTCAAAATCCTTTCTCAGCCCAAACATCTCTGTTACCTAATTGTCACGAAATGCCCATCCCGAATACTCTTCAACAACAAGCCCCATGCGATTAAGCCGTTGCTCTTGCGCTTCGAAGAAAAATGTCAAACTCTGAACGCACTAAAGGAAATCAAAAATATTGCTCCAAGACACGAAGCGCTACCACCGTGGTACACTCTCCCCACAGTGTGTGACGTCACCCTAACACGCCTCAGTAAAACCTGTACGCCACACGACCATATAATACAAGAATATCTAGCACTACAAGAAAAATACAGAAATTACACGTCATTTTATACTGACGGGTCAAAAACTCATGCTCATGTAGGAAGCGCAGTAATACAAGGAAAAAATGAAAATGCAGTACGACTGCCCTCATGTGCTACAGTTTTCACCGCGGAGTGTTATGCCGTTTGTGTTGCGGTACAGAAAATAGCAAATGAAAACATCAAAAAGAGCATCATTTATACAGATTCACTGAGCGTCCTTACAGCATTAAACTCCAAAAATGCCACGGAGCCACTGATTGGAAGCATCATACACAATATAGTAAAGGTCACAGCACAAAAACATGTTATAAAATTCTGCTGGGTTCCCAGTCACGTTGGCATTAGGGATAATGAGAGGGCCGACACGTGTGCTGCACAAGCCAGAGCCATGGAGGTGAAACATGTGGGTTTGCCTCCGAGGGATTACATGAAGTTCGTGCATAGCAAACTAAGAGCCAAATGGCAAGCTTCTTGGGAAAATGAAAGAAACAACAAGCTGCATACTGTAAAGCCTATTTTGAAAGAATGGAAATCATGCCGTCATAAAGAACGTTTTATCGAAGTAATTTTATGTCGTTTACGCAGAGGCCACACACACATCACCCATAACTTCTTATTAACAAAAAAAGACAAACCTGTGTGTGAAATGTGTGGTGAGGAGCTCACAGTGAATCACATTTTAATCTCTTGTTCGCATCTCGAAGAACTTCGAAAAAAAAATTTTTACGGTATTTTACAATGAACACATTCCATTTCACCCCGCATTGCTTTTAGGCGAGCAAACACTCGTCGAGTTTTCACTTGTTTGTAAGTTTCTAAAGAAAGCCAATGTTTTAAATTTAATATAATGTAACCTCTATACACTTCACATATCATCATCTAACCTTGTCTTTGGCGCATGATAGCCATAGTTGCTTATGCGCCAAAAAACCCCATATAACTAACTAACTAACTTTAATTTCTGCCGGCTCCAGCTTGGGTGCTTAGACATTAGATAGCAATTGCTGTGGCCGGCAGCACTCTTTTCGTCAGCTTCTTTTCTTTTTTAAAAATGAACCACAACTACATGGGAGGACACTAGAATGTTTGATTTTGCATGCAGCTGTTTGAGCAACGGAGGCCTTGCTGCTGGTTGACCTAAATGGTGTGGCGGTGGACCTAGCAGGCGATGGGCGGAGGGATTCACTGGGCTACAGTGCCAAATACTTAACATACAGTGTGCTGGCCATGCAGCTTGGGAGCATTATTGATACGGCACAAGTGCAGGTTGGGGAGGTGAGTTTTTTGATACCTCCTCTTTCAAGCAGCGAGATGAACCAGTACAGTAAGCTTATTGCACCCCTTTATGTAGTCACCTGCGGTCCCGAACGGTGTGCCTATGGAAAAGCAGGGGCTCATCAAGTGCTTGGATGCACTTGAAGAGAAGGGCATCGCCGTAAATTCCCTAACCACAGGTACTGTTACAGTTGCTGCTTGGTAGCATGAAGAAAAAACTGAAAATCATGCGATAGCACCAATATTGGGAGTCTAGTTAACCATATCCATAGAAGCGACAGTGAATTCGCTAAGCTTCACAGATTAAACTTGCAGTAAGCCATTCAAACTTTAGAGAATTCCGAGTTATATCTATATCCACTTTCGAGACGCACTGTTTCGTAGTGGCTTGCGCCACTTACTAGCCAGTTTGAATTTTGTGAATGGCGTGAACTTTAACCTTAAATATGCCAACCTCAACTACAGACAGTGGCATAGGATAAAACTGATTTAACTTCTGCCGCTGCCTTTTTGTTTGCTGGCATGGGAAAATGCTAAATTGAAACAAGAACTCTGAGGTGCTGAAACTACAGGCTCTTGGTTTTCTTAATACAGACCGAAGCTTATTGATTAGCCCAAAGTTCATGGAGTGAACGTCTACTTTTCCAGACCGACATCCTGGTGTGAGGAGCTACTGAAGAGTCAGCAGGCCACAGATGACACACTGGTTTGATGTTTGGCATGTTGCCAAAGGTGAGTTGTAGTGTGCGATCTCTTGGGTGGAGACGTCAAGACATTTTTATAAATGTGATAATCCCATGCATTCTAGGCCTCAAGAAGAAGCTGTGGGCTTTGAGCAAGAAGTACCCCATCATTGCAGAGTGGGTGCAGTGCATAGTGAATCACTTATGCTGGGTAGCTGGCGCCGGTGAAGGCAACGAGGTCCTCGTGGTCAGCATGTGAAGAAGTTTCCTCAACCACATCTGCAACGTCCACGAGGGCCATGATCGACCCTACCGCAAGTGTATGCACGGCCCCATGGGGGACAGGCACTGGATGAAGCCAAGTAAGTGATGCAAGAAGCTTCGTACTGAACATTGTTTTTATTTTTTATGCTTCTGATGAACAGCTTGCAATGAAAAAAAAAGCAATGAAAAAGGAGATACCTGACTGCGGGCCGCACTCTATGACAAAAAGAATTTGCATGCCTTGCGCATTGCATCAAGAGTAGGGGTTAGATTTTTCTATTTTCTTTCCTGAAAATTCGGCACACCTTTTTCCGCAATTACTGCACTAATATTGTGTGATCAAAGGACAATTAATGCACCAATCTTTTGTGGTCAAGAGTCACTCGAAGTTTGTCTCTGTATTCTTGCCAGAATTCACAGTTTATACTGTCACGTTGGTAAGCAGCGGCTGAGGGTCCACAGCGGGTCAACAGACGTGCGCTTCCAGATCACTTCCACTTGATGATGATGATGATGATGTCCTTCACACACGCACACACTTCCTCTTCTTCTTGAGAGGCGCTTCCATCTGCACGAGCGCTGGCGTCATTAGCCCCCCCCCCCTGCGAAGGCATCGACCCGATGCCGCCACGGGCGCAGGGGTGGTCTCGAGAAGAGTTAGTGCGCCCTTTCGTAGTAGGGCTTCAGGCGAACGACGTGGACCACCTCGGGGTGGGGGTGGTGGCGAGATTGTTGGGGCTCGTGAGGGACGACTTCATAATTCAGGGCTCCAAGGCGTCGCACAATTCGGTAAGGACCGAAATAGCGGCGCAAGAGCTTTTCACTTAGGCCGCGTCGTCGGATTGGGGACCAAACCAGACGAGGTCACCTGGGAGGTATTCAACAAGCCGTCTCCGTAGGTTGTAGCGTTGCGCATCCTGGCCCTGTTGATCTTGAATGCGAAGCCGTGCGAGTTGGCGGGCAGCTTCGGCGCGTTGTAAGAAGGATGCAGCGTCGTCATTTGGGTGGTCTTCGTCATGGGGCAGCATGGCATCGAGTGTTGTCGTCACCTGACGGCCATAAACGAGGCTAAATGGTGTCATGTTGGTGGTTTCTTGTACGGCTGTATTATACGCGAACGTGACATAGGGCAGGACGTCGTCCCAGGTTTTATGTTCCACGTCCACGTACACAGTAAAACATTTTACACCCCTAAGGGTGTAAATGGCTTGTCGCATGGGGAGCACCCTAGGGATGAGTATATTGACACCCCTTTGATTGGGGTGTTGCATCTGCACCCTTCCAAGTGGGGTGCTGGGACCACACCCTATTGCTAGGGGTGCTGAACCTACACCCTTCAAAGTAGGGTGTGGCTGGGAGCACACCCTTTTGCTAGGCACGCTGAACCTGGACCCTTCAAGGAAGGATGTTTCCCATATGGCAGGTGTGTTCCTGTGACCGTTCGCAACCCTATTGGAAATGGTAATGGAAAACATGGTGGACTGCTGGCGACATTTGGACGGCTGGGAGATGTTGGGGCAGGGGCCATGGGGCCACGTTACATCTGTCACAATGAGACATCCAAAAATTTCGAAAAAGCTGAAGCTTGTAGAGCCAGTTTTATTTTGTCTTCATGCTCCTCTTGCTCTTCTTTACCACTTGTCAATGCAGCTGGGCCCCATGAAAGAGCCTTGTTGATGTACTGCCGGTGCATGAGGGCATTGGAAAACTGGGCGATGCACTCTGCAGAAAAGATTCAAGTGAAAAAATTAGGATCCACAAGTTTTTTCCTTGCCTGTATTAGTGTGCTAAAAGAGTAAGCACTGTATTGTGGCCACAGGAATAAAGTGAGCCTAAATCAAGAACCACTGAAGCTATTCACACTCAAAAAGAAAAATAATTTGAGGTTCATACTCCATATATCATACGCTCATCATTAAGTATCATCATCAGCAGCATAACTAGCACCACCGCAAGACAAAGGTCTTGCCTATGTCCCTACAAATAAGCGTGATGTGTGCCATAATGAGCAAAATACAAAAAAGTCATATTTTTATTGTTCTCTGACGGCTTTTAGTGGGGTATTAATAAGAGGGACAATATAAAGGTAACATCATAAAGGTGAGAGCACTAGCACAGCTGAGACGTCGCAGACGATACATTAAGACAGAAAAGAGGCATACACTTCATGATATATCAGTTGCGAAAAAATAAAAACAGCAGCAAACAAAACGTAAAACAAACCAGTATCAATGCTCCAAGTGACATCACTTATTTCCTGAATTTTGAGGGACCACATGGAATGAAAATGTGGTGAGGTAGCCCATTTATTCTTCAATGGGAACAGGAAAAAATTCTTGAATTAGTGGTGGTGGCGTCCTGGTTTGGGGCAGGGCAGCAAAAGTTAACAAAGTTGTGGAAAAGTAATGCAGAGTATATGGAATACACCTAAACGAGCAATTTCCCCTTTTATGCAGTAATGTCTGGTGGTCAAGTGAGATGACTGATTACACATAATCTGTACCGAGTGTCGCTGCTGGATTAAGGGAGTTGGTGGCATAGCTTGAAACAGTTTGGCGCAAATTTGGAAGAGCTAATAATTACTTCAGTTTGGAGTCAAAATTTTTGTGCATAAACTGCACAGCATGGCAAGAGCACACAGGCCTAGGCATCTCCTGATGAACCCGAGTACCTTTGCGGTGCCAGCAGCATGCATTGTGACATGCTCCAAGCTTGTGGAGCTGCATTTGGTTAAGGTTTCTCCATACCATTAACCCTAGAGCTGGAAAAGGATGTCAATACGTTGTGACAAAAAACGCAGACAAGACAAGGACTGAGGAAGAAATAGATACGACGGCATGAGTGCTGACTTTCAACAAGGTGTATTGGAAAGAACCAATGTGAACAATGTGACAGATCCAATGTGAATCCAGATCCAATGTGAATGTTACAAGGCGCCCTTTCATCACTCTTTTTTTTTAGGCCACAATGTATATATTTTGACGTGCTTTCCAAAAAACCTCCCTGAAAGT
Source organism: Amblyomma mixtum (assembly GCF_055824585.1). Taxonomy (NCBI): domain Eukaryota; kingdom Metazoa; phylum Arthropoda; class Arachnida; order Ixodida; family Ixodidae; genus Amblyomma; species Amblyomma mixtum. The sequence goes on from NC_143021.1 coordinate 145,548,449, forward strand.
CAGCGCTCGTGCCGTCGCATTTCTTCCTCATTATTGTCTTCTTTGCACTGTTTTGTCACGATGAATTACCAACAAGCCCATTCATCCGTCTTGCAAAAGTCAATACAGTCGGGGTAGCTAGGATAGTTGGGGCATTCTTCTGAATAATGCAGTCATAATAACATGGTTGGGACATAAAGACAGGGACTGTTATTGAATGGCTAATATTAGTGTACTTTGGTAATATGCTTGGTTTGGTTTATGCGAGTTTAACATTCCAAAGTGACTCAGGATATGAGGGATGCCGTATGATTTTGCATATTGATATACTGGGCTTCATAAGACAAGCAGTACAACAGGAAGCAATGAATCTACGCTAATATCAAAGAATGAAGGCTCAGGCATGAGAGCGTAGCTAAAAGGTTATATTGAGAAATTCAAGTCGATGACACTCGCCTAAAATAATCTAAATTTGGGTGAAAATCTGTTGTAAATTCAAAAAGTTGGATTCCACATAAGTAAATAGAATGGGAGCTGTGATGACTGGTATACAAAAATTAGTTTGAATTATGGTGGCAAGTAATATGCAGACTCATTTCGTGCTCTAACAGTTTATGTGAAATGCACATCAATAAAATAGGAGAACAGTTTGAGGGGTCAGAACGGTTTCCAGTTTTAATGGGTGACAGGTTGGCTTCAGGTTGTCAGGGATAAAACCAAGAGGTTTGGATTGGCTAAAATTTATTCGTAAAATGTGGTTCCACACATCCTTAGTAGTTTAAAGTATGTAAGAAGGCTTCTGACCCATAACTCAGGTACTCGAAAGCTTGTGATTATCAATGAGTTCTGAGACATGATGAGTAATGGTTAATGCAGTAAAATGGGCAACAAATAACTGATTTTCTCAAGAAAGCACCCATGGGACATGCTGTGAAGACATAAATTCCCAAGTATTCTTCAATTAAGCCCGAAATGTCAGTTTATGAGCAGCCACTTTGTTATAACCATCACACACAAAAAAGAGATGCCAGGGGCCCTCCTTATTCACTGAAAACAAGGGAGAATCATGAGACATCATTCCAGCACACAAAATTACACAGATGAAGATAATAACTCCATGGACGCCGGATTTCAACTGAGGCTTATTCCACAACACAGGCTTTTTATGTGCAAAGGTGTACTCGTGATCCCTGGGGCTGAGAAGTATATCCGCGACCAGATAATTATTCATGGTGGCAAAAACTGAAACACACAAAAAAACATAGGGACAAAGGTACCTTGCCACACACATTCAACACATCGGCACGCCTATGCATCACCTCCCTGGCTGACCCAACAAACACATTTGCCTTGAGATAATCTAGTTCCTTTTTCCGGAGTGCTACAGAAGGGCTGCTGACATAATTCTCTTTTTCAGCAGAGATACAAACGGCTTCAAAAATTTCCCAGCTCTTCCAAGTGCTAAACTTGCACGCTTGGCATGCATGCAGGCCGATGCGTTCAGCTTGAGTGGCAAGATACCCTTCCGCCTAACCTTGAATAATTGTTACCTGGTCGAGGAAATACTTTTCAGCCCCAGGGATCATTAGAACCACTTTGCATGTAAAAAGCCCATGTTATGGAATAAACCTCAGCTGAAGTCCGGGGTTCGTGGTGTCTACTCTTTTTGTTTATGTGTTTTTGTACACTCGAATGATGTCTCATAATTCTACCCAGAACCAAATAGCCCACCTCTCCATGCTTAGCAGAAACAAGACAGCAGTAATGAAACCAGTTATCTCATGTGTCCACTTTTTTTTTACATCTGTGACCTGCGATGAGTGGCACAACAACACATATTTAAGTTAACACGCATGCGTCATAATGTTAATATTCATAGTCGAAAAAGTATCACACAATGTAGCCGAAAAAATGCACACATTTCGCACTTCATGCATAGAATGCAACATTTAAAAGAAGACCAATTTTGGATGTAAAACTTCAAATGGCCTGCAACAGGCCTATTCTAACGACCAAATAATATTACTCATATAAACATCTGAGGCCAGAACTATCCAAACTGTTCCAAGCAGAACCATTAAGGAAAAGAGCAATGAAAGTAAAAGAACACTTCATGACAACCACAAAAACAAAGCACAATGCAGTAACAACTTACAACACAGCTTTTGATTCCATATGGTGGCCACAAAATCCATGCCATTGACTCGTACTGGAAGACAGATGTGCCACCTGCAGATAGATACCAATTTCCCATTATCAGTGTGACAGGAATACAGACACAAGCATGCGAACTCGGTCCGACAGTGAATATCGCATGAATGTAAAAAGATCAGGAAAAATATACTTGCCCAAGTATACGCCTCAACAAATGCATCAGTTCCCCTAGCAATAATAAAGGATTCTTGCTATGAGGAAAATAAATCTGCAAACGGCCGTTCGAACGCGTAGATATAAACATCGTAATAACTGAGACAATTATTGCGCCACTTCCTTTTCTCAAAAACCAATTTCCAACTAAAGCAGAGTGATCAAAATGCAAGATCCTATACTCTGGGTAACCAGAAACGCGATCGGCATCATAGAAAAAAAGATGTTCACATACTGATTTAAAAATTAAATCCTGAGGGCCGGAAATTAACTTTAGTTGGTAACTGCAACCTGAGACAGTGCTTTGGATATTGTGGGGCTTGAATTCAGACGCAAAAAATGGGCACTGATAGTATTGGAGGGCTCCAGATTAATTTAGACGACCTAGAATTTCTTAACGTGAGCTGACATCGCACTGCACAGGGGCATTCTTTTTTTCATTTCACCTCAATCGAAATGCGGTTACTGCGATGAGGATCGACCCCACGACCTAAGGTTCAACAGCCTAGCACCAAGCAAAAACCGCGGCGCATAGAAAGTGTTTGAATCCCCGCGTCCTCAAAGTGCCAACGCTATCTCGAAAGACAGTCATACATTTTACGCGCAGCCAAAGTGCCGATCCTTGAAACGTGCGCGGTGGTGTGAACAAGCATGGGCAGAAACGCTTATAACGAGTCATATACGTTGAAAAACCTGTGCTCAACAAGAAAAAAAACGCGCAAACAGGCTCACGCGCATACTAAAATCATGCAAAGCTAGCGCACGCACGGTAGCATCCCCTTTGCCAAAACAAGTACCGACAATTCTTGGCAGAGCAACTCACCGCGGCGACATTTGGCCAGCCAGCGACAAACAAGCGCCTTAAACGCTTTTTAGAGCATTGAACACGAATAATGCAGCAGTACGACAGGTCACCGTTCGAGCATTATATGCTTCGGATAATGCACAAGAGTACTGCTTACCTTTTCAGACGATTGCGTAGTCGTGCAGAACGCTGTTAGCCTTCGTGTCACGGGCACTACACCAACCAGCGCGAGTTCAGCACGAGTGCTGCGTAGCCGGCACACTCTACCACGTAGTCACAGAGAAAAAAATATTCCAGGCCTCATTTCGAACCTTTCACCCGCTACACTCCACGCATCTTTGTGCCCGGACACCCATCCAGCACTGCACAAAGCGCACAGACTGAAAAGTTAGAGACCAGAAAAATGACCCTTTTCCTCGACTAGGGTATGTCGACAGCACTACGCGATTGTGCACCCTTGTGCAAGAAGAAACACACGCAAACCACAACACATTTCACGACGGCTCACAATCCAAGTAGCGAATTTTAACAACCGTCGAAGCGCGTCGCACATGGCGTCGCACTAGGGTGCCTCGATGCGCGCGCTCCTCCCGCCGCCGCCGTGCAGGGTGGAGACAACCGCGTCGTCTGCTACGACGTCCGCCATTAGGATGCCCGCTCCGTACGCAGCCAAGGGCGGCGAGCCAGCCAGTGTCACATTCACGGTTTTTGTAATTTCGCGACATCGGCTGTTATGAAGCCGTGGTGGAGGACATCGGAAATTTCGTCCACCTCAGGTTTTTATTAACATGCACCGATATCGACCTAGTACAAGGCACTGTGTTTTTCAGCTCTATCGAAACTCGGCCGCCGCGGCTGTGTCGCGCCCGTGCAGCCGAGCGCCATATACCGCCCAGCGAACACATCCGGGCCACTTTTAATGTTTCTTTGTAGTTTCAAACGTGATTTATAATTTTTGCGGAGCATTACTCGCTAATACTACAAAATAAACGACTTCTGGAACATTTTTGTGTTAAGCTTGAGTATACATATAGGCATGTTCTTTCATTTTACATTACACAATATAGTACTTTACGGCTATTTTATGCTCAGAAAAGCATTCCCATAGCTATTCTGAATTTCGTTTTCCTTTCTTTCGCGTTACTTTCGATATGCAGATGGAGATAAACAAACTTTTTAATACATGCCAGATTACTTGGTGCTTCACACATATGGTTTCTATAGCATTAAATTTTGACTCACGCAGTCACGGACTATAAGCCCTGTTTAGCATATCTTATGCAGCAATATAATGTAAACTGCTCACTACTATAAATCAGATATCGATGCCGCTAAAATAAAGCAGCCAAACGGTTTCTGAACAATGAAAAAAGAAACTGCATCCGATAATTAGCGATTTCCGATGTGATAGCTTGTTTATTTGGTCGGAAACCTTAAAATGTCAAAAACAAGCGCTACAACTCACTGCAAATTAACTGCAGCGCATGTCTTGCTTCCATGCCCATTGACTCTCGCAGCTTCGAGCTGACGCAGGTGAATGCGTAGCCGTACTCTTGCATAACTTGATATCAGTATGTTTGCCAGAGAATCCTTGTGTTGCTGACAGGCCTCCATAGTGAATCGTGTGTTCTTGTTTAAATATTCTGTGACAGCCTTTAGAGGGGACTTAAGGGTGAACAGATTGTCTGTCCAGGACGTGATTCCTTTAAAGTGCTCTTCGCAGGATTGAAGAAGGCTCATAACCGCACCACTCGGATAACACAAGTTCTCACCATCTTGGACGTACTCTTTCAGTGCAGTTAAATATGCATGCTCATGGTTCGTCGAGCCAAGCATTGCAGCCTTGCACTGCTCGCAGTTCGTTTTCTTCAAAATTCCTTTCACAACAAATCCGCCAATATGATGCAAAATACTGCACTCAATTGAAGTCAGTGCTTCAATGAACAGAATTTCCCCATCGTCAATTTCCTCTTCAACATCTCCAACGTACTCTTTTTTTCCTTGTGAAATCATATCAAGCAGGTACTCAGAATCATCCGTTTCATAGCTTGAGGTTGCTGGTGTGTGCAAAAACTGACTGACGCATACAAGTTTCAAAGCACATTTCATGTCATACGCGTTTGGAACGGGTTTCCTGTGACGCACAACAGAAAAAAGATTCTCCAGGCAGTCCTGTAGCAGTCTCCCGGTGAGAAAGAATTTGTAGCCATCCATTTTAAGCACAATATCTTGCAAACGAAGGACAACTGTTGTTGCAATCATGAGACCTGCCTGTGAGGGCTTCCACTGGGATGTGCTGCCCATCTGCATGCCTTGAATTGTGTCCACTGCCAGGCGCAACATGTGCAAGGCTTCATGGTACTTTGCCATATCTTGCCAACTAAGTGCAACTGACGGATGTCGTGAGGACATCAGTTTGTACCATTTTGCGATGAGCTCCAGGAACCATGCTGTGGTTTCAGCTTCTGGTTCGAGCACTTTCTTATTAGGCAACGAATGGCGGCTGGGGATTCCTTGAAGAACTGAACTGCTATGCCGACCTTCATTTTTGTGAAGTGGCCTTTGCTGACATGAGCTTCAGAAAGTTTGGGTGCAATTTTCAGCTCTTTGCTAGAGTCGTATTCTACGACAGCGCGCACGTGCTCCAGCTTGACTTTGTTTGAGGGTAAGCTATGTTGGCAGACAGTTGCATCGCTCAGCGTAAAGTCAATAGAGTTTAAAAGCTGACCTCGGATATTTTTTATCACGTGAGCCGCGTCCGCAGTGAAAAAGAGTTCCTTTCCCTGAAGCATCGGATGAGGGATTGAGCACACAGTGTTAGAATTCCTATGGCTAGAAAAACCTAACTCGCGCCACATAGCTCTGTTGGACGCTCCCATATCAGAGGTTACCACAAGCACTCTAAGAGAAATGTCAGCGCAAAGCTGCACGATTTCCAGAACAAAACTCTTAAGCAGACCCCCGTCGACAGAGCTTCCTGTAAAATGGTATGCGATTACCTGCTTCCACCTTGTGTTCAATCCTCCGACCATAAACACTAAGCAATGACATGCAGGTTCATCTGGAACTGCTGGAAATGTTTTCCCTCCAAACACAATGTCTTCAGCACGATCGAGGTCATACCCTTGTGCAATTTCCATTTCATCGAGATAAAGCACACAATCTTTTTCAATATCTTCCATGCCCTCTGCTTTTACTCTGAGAACGTCAATCACTTCAGTTAAGATTCCTGGTAGGAACTTGAGTCCCTGAAGACGACGGACAAGAGTCCTATTAGAAGGCAGTGGGTACCCAAGTCTTCTTAGGGTTTCGTAGCCTGAAGTTCCACTCGCAAATTTGATCTGAAGGGCTTGTTTAATTGTTTTGGACGACCAGGTGGAACCTTTGTTGCTGTTCCGAGACAGGGCTCGCATTTGGTCTTGATTTAGGAACTTCAGTTTTTTTCGTAACATTTCGCTGGCCTTTTCCATTTTTTGAAGCTTCCTTTTAATTGACTTATTTGTAGCACTTGTTTTGCTGTGAACTTCGCTAAGTTTCGCGTATTTTTTCTTCATGTCCTCTAGCTGTTTATTAAGTGTAGCACATGAGCTGTTACTGCACTTCTCTGCACGGGTTGCACGAAGTGCGCAGGCAACTTGCAGGGAATCATCTGTGGCGGGTATTGAAGTTTCTGGAATGGAACTTGGGCGAGGTGAGTTGTTCATCTGACTTTGAGCCGTCTCCCTGTCGTCACTGGGCAATGGCTGCAGTTCTTGATTTGCCGTGTGTGGCATATCAGCCATGTCGTTGACGTATTGGTCCTGAATTTCTGTTGATGTGGTATCAGAAGCACTCTGTTGATGCTGCAGAGTGCCCCTTTGCTCTGCTGCCGCAGGCACCCCTTGTAACCTTTCCTTTGGCGGCTTCCTGTGCTTAGGCATCGCTGAAAAAAGAGAGGCCACACATGCTGCAAATCAGATGGTGCATTATTTTATCATTACGAACGAGCATGCTCCAAGTCTTGCTACGTTTAGACATAAAATTAAATAAAATGCAAAATTGTCAGCATCATGCTTCTGGGCGGAAGGCGCGGCTGATTTACCTCCCTGTAAAAAATGAAAACGAGCTATTCTATTGACCGGAGGTATGAAGAGTCTTACTGTAATGTGAGCCGCCTAATTCTCTGAAGAAACATTTGTGTGAATTTTATGTTCGTGTTTTTGCACTTTATGCTTTTGTGTTTTGTTCTGAAATTGTTACCCCTCTTGCTAGGACCCTTCACTGGGTCTGCAGTATGATGAAAAAAAAAATAATCGCTCCACGTGAGTCTACAAATGGCCGGTCATTACAGTACTAAGTTAGAACAATCAGGCTAAGAATGAAAGAAGCAATAGGATTAGGAAAGAAGCGTTGCAAACTTTCGTTAATGTAGAAATATGTGGCTTATTATACCTCTGAAGGAAAAAAGCGTTGGCACAGCATTGGGCTTCAATTTTTTCCACCCGTCAGCCCTATTCTGCTCAAAGGCGCTTTCTTCAAAATGTGCCTGTAACACAGAAACATGCAATGATCAGACAAACTTATTAATGTTTAAATTGAGAGGGCTTCACACTAACATTCTAAACAGCTAAAAATAAGTAACACAAACAGGGATATGCCCAAACAGTTATAAGTGAAATTCAGGTGCTTGTTAAGATATACTAAGAAAGAGGCAAAAGACCGTCGACTTCTTTCTGAAAAAAAAAAAAACGGGGAGAGTGCGAGGAAATTATTGGACACTGAAGAGATGTGTGCTTCCCATGTTAAGATACTAAAGGTTCTTGCCTTTGCTGCTAGGTGGAACATGGGCAGTGAGCTAAGAAATTCCTTTAAAAATAAAACGTTGCACTCATATATGTGCGCGCAAGAAGGCAATGCTGTAAGTCAATCCTGGATTTTTCACGACTTCCCGCTTTCGATCATGCTGTCCACAAATTTTGTGGAGCTTCAATGAAACAGCTTTCTCTTTCGTCTGATCCTGTCATCACCATTAAGAAATTTCCGTTGTTAAAGGGCTCCGTAGTCATGAAATCCTCGTCACTCATCTCCAGTCAGATGTTCAGATAATTCACCGGTCATCGAATGGGGAAAGAAAAGCGAATGTCTAGACAAGCGTGATCACAAAACACATATCGATCACCAAGTTAAGCGTGCCTTTATACATGCAGTAACTACCAATTAGCCGTTAGTAAACTAGTCATAACGAGTCCTGACATGATTGTCATGGCCACACATGCGTCTTGCTTGGTCATACGCCTCATTTCTTTTTCTCTCTCTCACACACACACACACACAAACGGGCGCGCGCACGCACGCACACCGTCTGAGTTGGACAGCGGCACAAGAATACAACGCCGAGAAAATTCCTCAAAGCGCTCTGTATGTCATAGCATAAAAGGTAACTTAGAGCTCCCCTTACGTTCCACTGCGCACAAAAAAGAAATTGCACAAGGATCCGGTAGCAAAGAGCGCACATCTTTACGCGCTCGCAGTACTACATGTACAACAAGAGATTATAAGAACTAAGCATGTCGTGTTGCCCAGAAATAAACGAGTTAAACACGCAAGCATATGCGCCAGATATCTAGGATCCAAGACTGACAAACGCTACGGTATAAAGCATGCAAATGAAAGAATAACTACGAATACAGAAGAAGCATAACTTACGCTGCATACACACGAGCGGTCCGTGGGTTGCCACTTGTCGCGCTTGATTTTTACGAGCCAGAGAAGCCGTCTTTTCGGTTCTTTAGGGAACCGGTACATCTTCCACTCATTTCGTGAGTGGTTCGTGCACTGGGGCACGCAACACCCGGGCATTTTGTCCCAGAAAACGCCGCGCACGTGCCTCTCCCAAGCAGCCGCGGCGACGCGTGGGGAGCGAAATGGCCGCTGCCGCTCCGGAGGCGGCGTTCGCCCCTTCAAAGAATGGCACCACCCTCCAAGAGGGCGCGCGCATCGAGGCACCCTACGTCGCACCGTCCGAACCGCCATGATGGTTATACAGATAAACAGCTACCGGCAGCCACCTGGCGGTGACAATCAGTTTCTGTTTCGGTTTCGATGTGAAAAAGTTTCTTTTCCTACTTTTTATTTTAATTTTGCTGATATAATTGGGTAATCAGCCGTCTCGGTGCCCGAGGAAATTTCAGCGCTTGCCAGCAATTACCACTGGTAGAAACGCGCGGATTAACGACCTGTTGCTTGCGCTGCTGTTGCTTCCAAAGGCAAGAACATTAATCAGACATCCTCCGCATCTTACTGCCAAGTCGGCTTGCAGCAACATCCTGCTTACTGGATTATATAAATGTGTGATTATAAAGAATGTTTCTCACGGAACCACATGGGATCATTTTTGATACCTATACAGAAACAAACACTTTTCGAGCTTGCACCACAAAAGCATGCTTGCAGGTCCAGGACAAAGCAATTTTTAAGCTTTCAGCATGACATTCTAAACTGCTTGCTGCATGCTTCTACACATGCATTGCACTTACTGAACGTTTTTTTATTATCACATGTTCCTCAATTACAAAGTTAATTTTTCTGTGAATGTTTGCAGTGTAATATGCTGCATTTGGTCTTGTTTCTACTTTTCATGCTTCACTTTTCTGGTGATTAAAATCATTTTTTATGAAATAGATTTCACCCATTGTCATCTGTAGTGTTAGATGAGGTCCTCAGATTATATTTCTTTTTACAATAATGCCAGAAAATCAATTCAAGGCACTTAAATATGACAGAGTACTGAAGAGATGTAATCAAGAGCAAATTGTTCAATGATCTGTTCAGCGTAAGTGATTCTGGCAGACTGGTAGTGCGCATATGTGTTACACAATTCTAAAAACTGCTTGAGGAAACACTTGTGTTTAAGTGGCAGTTTTTTGCCAACCAGATGTAAAGATATGCGTATCTGTTCGAAGTAATGTTAAATGGCGAATCTTTATGCGTGGCTACCGCTTTTTTAGTTGTACCTCTGGTACACACGAGCCTTGAAAAGCAGTATATACTTAAATATATGGTCATTACAAGTAGCCTCCTTACACCCTTTCTACACCCTACGCAAAATGAAGGGTGCTTGGAGGAATAGCACCCTTTCAGACAGTGATGAAGGGTGTATAGGGCAAAATAAGGGTGTTATAAAGGTGCACCAAAGGGTGCACATTGCCGGAGCACCTTTTAAGCACCCTTAAGGGTGTAAAATTTTTTACTGTGTACATGGAAAGCATGTCTGTAAGCGTCTTCTTTAGACGTTCCGTCAGTCCGTTAGTTTGGGGATGATAAGAAGTCGTCCTACGGTGACTGGTGTGACTAAAAACTAGAATATAATGCAAGAGCTCAGAGGAGAAGGCAGCCCCTCTGTCCGTAATCAAAACTTGTGGAGCTCCATGACGTAAGACGATTTGATGCACAAAGAACTGGTCTACTTCGAGGGCGGTGCTATTCGCAAGGGATGCTGTCTCTGCATAACGCGTGAGATAATCAGTGGCTACTATTATCCACCTTTTCCCGGAGCCTGTTGTAGGGAAAGGTCCCAGCAAGTCCATGCCGACTTGTTGAAATGCTTGCGAAGGCGGCTCAACGGGCTTGAGGAATCCGGCTGGCTTCACGGGCGGGACCTTACGGCGCTGGCAATCCCGGCAAGTGCGGACGTAGTGTGCAACGTCATGACCCAGGCGCGGCCAGTAGTACTTCTCTTGAATTCTGGCTTGTGTTCTAGTAATCCCAAGGTGGCCGGAAGCTGGTTCGTCATGGCAGGCGTGAAGAATTTCATTGTGTAGGGACACGCGGACGACCAGCAAGTACGGCCTAGTGTTGGCAGCGAAGTTCTTCTTAAAGAGAACACCGTTACGTATGCAGAGAGACGACAAAGAGCGCCTGAAGGCTTTAGGAACTGTGCTGCTGGCTCCTTTAAGATAACGAATGACGTCGCGAAGATCGGGGTCGGCGCGTTGATGCTCGGAGAAATCGTTGGTATGGACAGCACTCAGGAATATTTCTTCGTCGTCAGCAGCATCATCCGGAGCTGGTTGCACGGGAGCACGAGATAAACAGTCTGCGTCTGCATGTGTGTGACCAGATTTGTAGATGACGGTGATATCGAATTCTTGAAGTCGGAGGCTCCATCTAGCTAGGCGGCCGGAAGGATCCTTGAGATTGGTCAGCCAGCATAGTGCGTGATGATCGGTCACTACTTTGAAGGATCGGCCATAAAGGTACGGTCTGAACTTGGAAACTGCCCACACGATGGCGAGGCACTCTTTTTCAGAGGCAGAATAGTTGGTCTCTGTCTTGGAGAGTGCACGGCTGGCATAGGCGATGACACGTTCTTGGTCCCGCTGAACTTGAACAAGGACAGCACCCAAACCAACGTTGCTCGCATCGGTGTGGACCCGTGTGTCAGCAAGCTCATCAAAGTGCGCCAGCACGGGGGGTGACTGCAGGCGGCGTTGAAGCTCTTGAAACGCCTTCTGCTGCGGAGGTTCCCACTTGAACGGTACATGCGCTTTTGTCAGATCAGTAAGGGGTGAAGCAATTTTAGAGAAATTCTCCACGAAGCGGCGGTAATATGCGCATAGCCCGAGGAAGCGACGAACTTCCTTTTGGTCATGCGGCGGTGGAAAATTGGCAATGGCGGATGTTTTTTCAGGATCCGGAAGAACCCCTTCTTGGTTGACGACATGGCCCAAAAACTTTAGCTCTTCATAAGCAAAATGGCATTTTTCGGCTTTGAGAGTAAGGCCTGATGATGTTATGGCCTGCAAGACCTCCTCGAGGCGACGAAGGTGCTCCTCGAAAGACGGGGCAAAAACGATGACGTCGTCCAGGTAGACCAAACAAATTTGCCACTTCAAATCCGCAAGGATGGTGTCCATGAGCCTTTGGAAAGTCGCGGGTGCCGAGCAAAGACTAAATCGCATCACCTGAAACTCGTACAACCCGTCTGGAGTGATGAATGCCGTCTTTTCGCGGTCTCTTTCGTCTACCTCAATTTGCCAATATCCAGACTTCAAATCCATGGAAGAAAAATATCTGGTGTTGCATACACGATCCAAGGCGTCGTCAATTCTGGGCAGCGGATACACATCCTTTTTAGTGATGGTGTTTAACCGACGGTAGTCAACGCAGAATCGTAAGGTGCCGTCCTTCTTCTTCACAAGCACTACAGGTGCCGCCCACGGGCTCCCACGGACGTGCGCTTCCAGATCACTTCCACTTTCACACATGCACACACTTCCTCTTCTTCTTGAGAGGCGCTTCCATCTGCACGAGCGCTGGCGTCAATACCAGTAATTAACATGTAAATGGTAGTACTTGGAGCTGTAGTACTCTGAGCTAGATATGCAGCATCTATACTTTATGGAGAAATATGCATGCCAAGTTTTATATTTATTTTTTGTAGCCTCGGAAGCCTTCATGAGCCTCAAAGCACTCAGTCTGCTCCGCTGCTACGCGACCTTCACCAGCTCTCTCCAGTTTCAGACGTTCTCATTGGAGTCCTTCAACAGCGTGCTCATCCGGTTCGCTCCTAAGGCCAATGCTTTCTCACCGGATATGATGCAGGCAAGGTACATATAGCTCTGACAGGTGGTTTGCAATCGTATAATCTCCTTAATACATTTTAGGACCCAGCTCGCTGTCCTACACTTCAATGAGAACGCCTACAGAGAACAAGCTGAAACCAAAGAAGGAGAGAAGCAGTGGAAGGTGAAGTCTTCCAAAGCAAGGAAAGGGCATTTCACAGTATCCCCCCTTGAAAGAGAAGCTCACGTATGGTAAGTGGTCATTAAACCTGTGGGAAACTCAATGTCCACTTTGAAAATGCAGTGCACAAAACAGTGTCATGCTAATGAGCAATTTTTATTGGCTGAACGTGGCTGTATCTGCTCCAGAAATCAAACCCTTCATTTCTAGGCTGTTTAATAAAAGCAGCTGCTAAGTCCACTAACTTTAACTAAAGGGCAAGGATCAAAACAAGCTAGAATAGAGTAATGTGGTGTATAAATGCTGTACAGGGGATTGTGATGTGAAACAGCAAGGATACTGTAGTTGGAACATGTTCGTAGACACTAGCGCAACGGCCGTAGGCCAAAGAAGAAGAGCACAAAAGGAAGGGCGGAAAGAACGAACAGCGCTGTGTTCGTACCTGCTATGCACCAGAAACTGAGAGCCCTGTTTTATTGATAAGGAGATAAATAAATAAATGCACTATATCTCCTTGCAGATTACGTCGATGCCTTGCTGCAAAGCTCAGTATCCCACTGCAAGGAACATTCGTACAGGGAAAGCTTCGACAGTTACCAGACCCTGCCGACTAATTCTATGTCCAGTGGCTATGAAAGGCCAGCAAAGGAAGATCTAATTATATCACATCGTTGCCGTTTCAAAACCCCAGAAGCTGAGTGCAATACCTAGGCACTCTTCACGTGGCACAAATTACGCAGCCTCTCACTGTTTGACCGAGCAGAGCTGTTGACCCGACGAACCGCAGCGGTGGCCAAGTGTTGAGCATCCTTGCATGCGGGAGGGGCCGGATTCGATCCCCAGTGCTGCCTTGTATCCATCGATGATACAATGGGTACATGCTTTCCCCTGGTTTGGTTCTCGGCTTCTTTAAGGTGAAGCACTTGGGAAATGGGTCTTTGACCCCGCCTTGAAAAGTAGAAAATATATTGTGCCATGGTGTTCTCTGATCTTAGATGCTCTTGCGCCATAAAAATCTATAATCATCAATCTGTTGACCTGGCGAAGGCACTGACCATTGCTTGTCAACACAAAACAGGAGATGCTGAGGTGTGACAGCTTGCAAAAGGATGTATATACATGTGGGCAGCTGCCATGACAGAGGCTGAAATAAAGTGTTGTGAAAGCCAATAGTTATGTTGCTATGTGCCACTGAGAACACAGCTGAACAAGACCAGCCACTCCCTCTTGTGAATGATTTATACATACTACAACTCTAGCTATACCTAGCTGCAAATGAGTTGAAAGTAATTTCACAGTTAGAACCAAGTACAAAATAAATCTTGGTTCCTTCATGTTTCCTGATAAAATAAGATCAGTTTAGGGGCAACCGCTCACAGTCGTAGCTAAGTGGTTTTGATACAGGGATGTCGCACACCAGGAAGCGGGCGGAATCAAACCCTGGCCACATTTCCACGAGGGCGAAGATCAAAGATGCTGCTCCTCAACTGCAATCGAAACATAAGTCACAGCGTCAGCACTCACACCTGCTTACAAAGCATACAATACCCGTCCTGCGACAGGCGTGAAATATTTTGGCACCATATATCAATGAAATGCCATTCCTCCCACATTTATATATGGCACAAAGCAGGCAAGAATCCTGATGAAGAAAATGAGTTTTTTTATACTGGGGCAACTTAAAAATAAAGGGCACTGACATGCAGGCACAATGATAAAATTCTACCAGCTGGGGATCCTTAAAGGGCAACTGCATAGGTTTTAGAAATCGACGAGCTTAAAAGGGTCAATTTGTGAAACTTCCAGGTAAAGTATGCGAAGTCCTTTTGGCCTAGCATTTGAAACGGTGACGTAATTACCAATTAAAATTGCGACGGCCTTCAAGCTTCTCCGCAGAGCACAACGCTAAGGAGGGACGCATGATGAAGTCATCGAAAGTATCCGTATCTTTCCAACGCATAAACGCCTTTGAAAGAAAAAAACCAACGTCACCGAAGGCACAGCCCGCCGAACGTTGTTTGGCAGCGTCCAACGAGGCACGGCAGGGCGTGGCTGACGGCAGAAGTAATTTGAAATCATACCTTCCGTGACATCACATTGAACTTCGCCGCACTCCACTGTTGCTTTAAGAAGAAGTGCAAAATTTAATCGTCGATTACGTCACTATTTTAAATGGTAGTGCAAAAAACTTAGCATGCTTTACCTACAGCCAATATAGATTTGAATCCTTGAGTATCGCGAAATTCTCAAAAAGTGGCGCAGTTGCCCTTTAACGTGCACTGACATCGCGCAGCCCACGGTGCCTTTTGCGTTTCGCCTCCAACAAAACGTGGTCGCCGGAGCCGAGTTCAAACCCGGGTACACCGAATAAGTAACCGAGCGCCCTAACCACTGAGCAACCGCAGTAGGTAGTGCAACATTTACTATTGTAGGCGCTCATTGTCTGAGACAGCAAGTTCTAAATAAAACCCCTCACGATGGGCATGTAGGGCAATCAAGAAAAAAAATAGCTCAGTGGTTGTGGAGCTGGGCTGCTGGTTCCAAAAATACAAAAACCAGCCTGACGTCGAAAATCCCGAGCTGGTCTCCGTTAATCTGGAGCCCTCCACTACACCGTCTGTCATGTAGCCCCAATGTCTACTCGACACGTGAAACCCGAGATATTACCACTAGTATTACCAAAAGAAGGATGTATAAATTGGTGCAGCTTCTATTTCTTTTATAATCCGCATATTCTTGTTTGCACGCGACGGAAATAAGAAACGAAAGGCGGGTTCTTGGCAACGGGGGAGATGTACTAATAAGAAAAAAAATAAATACCGATTACACAAAAGGACAATGCGGAAATACACGAGCTCGCTGGCATGCGATAGTGATTCCGCCCAGAAAGATGCTACTGCGATGAAATGTAACTACGATGAAGTGATTTCGTTATGCCAATTCGCTGAAATCGTTCTGCTTCTACGAAAGAATTGCTGCCAGTCGCCAGCGCGCGGCTCCATCCGCTGTTCTCGCACTGCTCGTTCTTGAATTCTCTTTCTGGCGACTTATATCTACTTCTCGCAGTCATATTTGCCGTTCTTAGTGTCTGACACGACAGGCTTATGCTTTTTTGGCGTTTTTTTTTTCGTAGAACGCTTGGGCGACTAAATACGTGGAGCCTTCACAACAATCTGCCTCGGCTATATCGGGTACAGGTGGGTGATGAGGAGTGGAGAGATGGGTGAAAGTTTTTGAAGGTGCATTTTTACCACTGAATGCTCTGATGTACGCCCAAAGGAGTGTGAATCAAGGATGGAGGCTGCAAGCACGCAGCGCGGTTATTTTTGGGAGAGCAGGCTATACTGCTTTGACATTTTTCGAAGCGCTAAAACAAGGACGCAGAGGGAACAGGCAGGGACGAGCGCTACTTCCCTCTGCGTCCTTGTTGTTTCGGCGCTTCGAAAAATGTCAAAACTGCACCAACTAGCCCGATCCGCCACCCTTCTGAACTATACTGCTACCGCAGTAAAATGAAAATTAGGAGTCACTTTGGCGACTAAAGTGGTGCAAGGCGAAAGCCTGAGTACAGCATTCTGCCACGAATGTGGTTGTGAATGATGATTCAAGTGCTGCCAGCGAATGACGCGTCCATTGGCTGTCTGCGTGTGTTACTGATGTGTGGTTAACATGTTAAGCTTTGCCTGTAAGAGTGGAACGCGACAGCGTCTTGCAACGCTGCCAGGGAGTCCACAGAACGCCATCGCCAATTCGGCTGTACGCCTTGCTGGACGGTAAATTTATTTTTTGAGGAAAGGAAATGTATCTCTCTCGCATATCTGGGTGGACACCTGCACCTCGCCGTAAGGGAAAGGGGGAAGATGGGAGTGAACGAAGACGCCGTATTAGCTAGACGCGCCTTTGTTCATTCCAAACCATTCAGCTGGCATTACGGAGTGGCTAGCGTGCTCGTATCGCACTCCGGAGACCCTGGTTCGATTCCCCAACTCGACCAATTTCGTTCTCGGTTTTATTGATTTATGCGGTCTAACTAGAAAGGTTAATTAGGCTATTTCATATTTATATTATTGTATTTCTATCCATCGTGTTCTGTCATTCACCTGCCAAATGTTGGAACTGTCTAGGATGTTCGACACAACGTATATGAAACGAGCAACGTCGAACTGAGTGGGGAAGTGCGTGGTGGTGGAGCGAACGCGGCTTCGTACTTATCTGTTTTTTTAAGCAGCGTCTCCTTCCGCGGATGCTGTTGTCGCTGCGACGCGCGTCTTTCTTCTCTTTTCCTCTTTCTTCTGACCTCTTCATTCTCCTCTATCTTAATTAGGCTAATTGAATAATTAATCAATTAACTAAACTCAGTCCCACTTAGAGCATCACTATACGATTCCTTTGATTGGTTGCATGGTTACTAGCCAAAGTACAATTGGCCCCATTTGAAATTCGCGCACTGTGACGTCACGAGCATTTCGACCAATTGAAAAGCGTGACATTTTCTGTCGACAACTCCTGCTTACAACGATGAGGCATTAAAGGCTTCCGCCTTAATAACTAAAAGAGTATGCATAGTCTAACCTCTGACTCCGAGCGGGATTTGTACTAATGGCGGCTCAACAGAAAACTCTGTTTACAGATGCTTTAGGCTATTCGGCTATCTTGTAGGCTTTCTTTATGGTTGTTGCATGGAATATTTGGAACCTCTCTGACCCTCCTCATGCCTCACTTGACCGCGTCGATTTCAGCGATCTCGGCATAAGGCATGCCACCATAACTCCCTTCCTCCGCCCGCACATGCTATGCATATGCATACCACGTGACTAGCATGGCCAGCAAGGATTTCAGAATTACCTAATCGCTGTTGTGAGTTGATCCGCGACCATGGTCAGTAGCTTCGCTTTCGACGATGCCCCTTTCTCACGCGCACCGCGCTTCTTCCATTCGGGATGCTTTGCCGAGCCAGCGAACGCGTAGGCAATGATTGCCCTCGTTGGCCATCGACGTGGGCTTGGCCGGCGGTTACTTACTATTTCAATAGAAAATTACAGCATATTGTTACCGTGCTTTTTTTAGCGTTTACAGCGTTACCGGACGCCGGACTTTCCGGTTAGCGCTGCGCACAGCACTGCCGCCTTTTAATTCCATTTCTGGGTTGACACGTTCTTTCCTGGGCGGTGTCGTGAAGGTTGAGGGGCGCTATTTCGTCTGCGTGCTTAGCGGAAGAACGACCTCTACAACCTCGGGGTAGTTCACCACGCCACCTCGTTCGCTATAACCGAGTGGTGTGGCCAGAGTTGTTCGCTGTATCTGCGACGAATTTCCGTTGCCCTTATGCATATTTTCATAGTAGCACCACACCCGCTCGCAGTAAGCCAGCGTTCGCCATATCTGCGGCCATCAAAGTGGGCTCCACTGTACATCCGCTGACTTTGCTTTAATACACCAGTATAGAGAAAGTCTAGGTAAGGCTGTATATGTATGGGTAGAGGAAGTAATGCCCGATCGCAACATTTGTCATCTGCCTTGTGGAGAGGCCGTAGAGGTAAGCAAAAGCGAAGAGGGAGAAAAACCGAATGAATCAGCACTCCCGAGCATGTCCAGAAAATTTAGGCGAGCACTTAGTCACCTATTAAGAACAGCTGCCAGAAAGGGGTTGTTTGCAGTTTTGAAAATAAACGCCTGAAACAAGTTGGGGGACAAATGGTGCACGCCAGATTAACCACTCTTTATCACTCTATTAAGGGCGCAAAAAATTCTGTTGACGAAAAGGTTGCCTTTCATAGCGCCCCGGGAAAAGTCCCAAACATTCTATCACAAACAAATTCTTTACTTTACTATATTGAGAAGCCACGATTAGCTGAGTTTTTGAAGGTACTCAGCTATAGGGGCTCGGGATATATAACGTGAGTGACAAAGGCGATGTCGAATAGGTGATTTAAATAAAATATGCTTGGTAAGCTCTGGATGTTAGGAAGAGCAAGTGCTCCCACGAGGCACTTCAATAAAACATGGGTTCGACCTAGTTGGTACATGATGTTGTGAAGGTGTTAGTTGCGCAACCACGGGACGAATCACGAAGAAAAGACGCAGAGACACACACAAGCGCTTAATGCTGTATATGTGTGTGTGTGTATATGCGCTTGTGTGTGTCTCTGTGTCTTTTCTTCGTGATTCGTCCCGTGGTTGAGCAACCTACACCCTCCCACGAGGCCCTCGTTGGGTGGGGGATGGGCGGGGGAGGCATCCTTGAACATTTTCTTACCATGTAGTAAAGAACGGGGGGGGGGGACTGGCAAGTCGGTTTCGGGGCGACGCAAAGGTATCTGCCTGTATATGTATACGTGCCAACACATGACACTTTTGTTTCTCAGTAGTGCGCGGGAACGTAGAGGGCACGTGCGGCGGAAATTTTGGTGCCTCGTAAGTACACAGCGTATGAGAAAGTCCCAACTGACTAAAGCTTCAAGGGAGACCTATTACTCGCGTTACGGGGTCTCCCAAACTGCTGAAGCAGGAGGGTCTTGTAGATGCAAAATCCATCGGCTTATCGTCCTACACCTCATAAGGTGGATTATAGCGTATATACTTAGCCGATTTCCAGTAATTTTGAGTTCATTTCATTTTGCGGCTCTTGCCGTAAATTCGTCTTTTTGCTGCGGACAATAAATAAAATAGGTAAAGTGAGAACATCTCACATTAAACAATTTTTTCATGCTCAAGTAACACAGTAAACGCGACAAATTAAGACGGGAGACGACACGACCGCAGACTAACAACTGGTTATTTTATTCTGGGAAAAGTATCTAAAGGCGCAGGACACAGGAAACAACCACAAAAAAAAACAGAACAAAGGTTAAAACTTAAAAACCATAATGCGCATGCACATCACATCCTGACGTCTTTTTAACGAAATTCGAAGAGTATCTTCCACTGCAGACGGCACTCCCCTATATCCTGGACCTCACACAACGCCAAGAAAGCCTGACTCCTTATCTACCAAATTGATAGATGGTGAAGCAACACACTCATCGGCTTCTTTCCTGATCCCATTGGCCTAGACCAACTCCCTACAAATGCCAACAGGGTTATTAAACAGGGCACTTGTCTTATCTACTGGGGAAAGCAATCGTTGCACTCGCTGCAATGCAAAGCCAAGTTGTACGACACCGCTACTTTTTTCACCCATCTGTGATGTTCGAACAATTGCTCAGTGCTTCCCCAATTAGAAAGACAAGTCTCCTGTTTAATCACCCTGATCGAATTTGTAGGGAGATGGTCGAGGCCTTTATGATCAGGAAGGAAGCAGATGAGCGTGTTGCTTCACCATACATCAGTTTCGTTGATAAGGAGCCAGGCTTTTTGGCAACTGTGTGAGCTCCAAGAGATAGGGGAGCGCTGTCTACTACAGGATATAGTCTTCGAATTTCGTTGAAAAAGATGTCATGACCCGACTATGATGTGCATGCGCAGTATGGTTTTTTTAGTTTTAATCTTTGCTCTTCTGTTTTTTGGATTGTTCACGGTGTCCTGCGCCTTCATATACGTTTCCGAGAATGTAATTACCAGTTGTTAGTCAGCGTCTGTGTATTCTCCAGACTTCATTTTGTCCTTTTTCGTGAACCCTTACCAACTAGCCCAGTTTTATGTTCTCGTAAACAAATCTTGTAATTTTTTATTTTGTACAGTGATGTGCAAGAAAAAAAAAAAGAAAACGCATAGCAAGGTTGACTGAAACCCATCGGCGTTATAATTTTTTTTTGTCCTGAACCCGTTTGAACCCGTTTGAACCGGTTCGAGACGGTCCGAACCGGTTCGAACCGGAACGAAATGGCTCTCTGGACCCGAACCCGGAACTGAACCCGAAAGGCGTGTACCCGAACCCGAACCGAACCCGAAAAAATGCCGGTTCGACACCCTGGCTGGGGCCCATATAATTTTTATGTTATGTTAATAACACCGCAGTCTCACTTCCTCCTCAAGTTACAGTCCGGCTATTTGGGGATGATTGTTTAATATACTCAATCATATCAAAGCCAGAAGACCAGCTCACATTAAATTTGGCGTTGAACTCCATTAATCAATGGTGTCCAGCGTCCAGAATGAAAATTATTATACAAAAACATTATATATTACACTGACAAACAAAACCAAAAATATTTTTTCATTATATTATGAAATAGATGGGCGATATATAACACGTGTCAACTCCAAGTATTTAGGTCAAGTATTTAGGTGTCACTATATCATCTAATGTAAGTTGGAATTTACATATTGACAACATATGTTCAAAAGCCGAAACTAAATTGTGGTACATTAGAAGAAAACTGAAACTTGCATTCACAAAAGCAAAATTAACTGCCTATCTCGCGCTGGTACGTCCGACACTGGAATATGCAAGCGTCATATGGGATCCGTATCAGTCAAATCAAACGGATAAGATTGAAAAAGTTCAAAGAAGGGCCGCTAGGTTCATTCTGCAAAATATAGATTTTTCAAAGGCTTTCGACATTATATATCACAAACTTTTGCCTCACAAACTAAAACAACTGAATATTGACTGTAACTTATTGAAATCGATTGAATGTCTACTTAATCGCTTACAATTTGTTTTTGCTAACGGTTGTAACACCAGTTTTACAGAGGTGTTTTCCAGAGTTCCACAAGGTTCAGTTCATGGATCCCTACTGTTTCTAATTTACATTAATAATCCCCCCTCTCTTGTGGATTCTCATATTAACCTATCCGCTGATGTTTGCGTCATTTTCAGAGAAATAGCCAACGTTAACAACATTGCATTGCTTCAGTCAGACCTGAACACAATAAGGTAACAGGACAAAGAATGGTTAATGCAGCTAAATATTAACAAATGCGAAGTCCTGCGTGTATCTAGAAAAACTTCCGTACCACCTCACTACTACATCGATAACATTTCGTTGGAATCAGTCTCGTCATATAAATGCCTCGGCATCCACATTACTTCTTATCTTAACTGGCCTTTTCATACCGAGTACACCAATGAAAATGCTAATCGCATGCTTGGCTACTTACCTCGCAACTTTTTTAACGTCCCTTCTAATTTCAGACTATTGCTTTATCAAACACTAGTACGATTCAAACTCGAGTATGCAACACCGGTATGACACCCTGCTCATGACAACTTAATTAATTGTCTTGAACTGGCCAATTTCTGTATCCCGCCGCAATGATCATGATCACAAAGTCGGAATTTTTTCATCCAAGAAGAAATGCTTCTCGCAGTCATTCCTGCCGCGACCCTCATGTGACCGGAACCACCTTCCCGCGGAAGGTGCGGTGGCATTGAAAATTATGAGCAGTTCCGCGTAGCACTAGCTAACGTTGTATATTCAGGCGATGTTTAACATTCATTTAATCATCTGTATCTTTCTCTCAGTTTTTGAATATTTATCATTCTACCAGTGTAATGCCACTGGCCCTGAGGGGTAACGTAGATAAATAAACAAATACAGAATAATATGCAAGCTTCGCCCACAAAAAGTTTCATTCACTATTTTTTTCTTTCTGCGAATAACGCTTTGTAGGCAGCCTAACAGCTCATATGGCACTGACATGAAGGTTCATTTTTGACAGCCACAAAGTTCCGTACCGTGAGCGCAGGATAGCTATTGTTCTGCGTCGTTCTTCCGCTGTGTTTGTCACTGTAGGCGCTATTGTTTGCTTTCTCATACACTATGCACCATCTAGCCCGAACTGAAGTTCTCCTGAATCTTCTTTGATATTAGCATTTCCAAATTCAAGCCTCCTGCAAGATTTGAAGGACCTATGGTAATATAATCACACAGCCTATCTGAGGACATAAAACTACGCAGGAGACAGGACACACTTCTAGATCACACAGCCGAGTTTAGTCCCAAGGAGCTGGCTCATTTTATGCATATGTAAATGTAAACAGCTACTCTATCTGTACTACTGTAACTTGCATTCTCTATTTTACTTTATGTGTTCTTATATTTCGTGCCATAGTGCTGAATGTTATCATTTTTGCTTGTATTATAGTGTAAATTGATACTGTATATCTGCTGTCAAAGTGTTGTTTCTTTTTCTTTACTGTAATGTTTATCTCTTATGTTGTTTGGTGTACTTTCCATGTTCTTTTAAAGTAGCAACTTGTTTTTCTTGCGTTCACTACTGTCATGTAATGGTCCCCTGGGCCTTGTCAAGCTGTGTGCAAAGCTTTTAGCCAAAGGTGACCAGCCAGATTTTTCTGGTTAATAAAGTATTGCCTGGTTAATTCATTGATATGCAACTTACAAATTGGAAATGAGAGGAACATGTGCGCGGGGCGGAAAGCGCGTGGTCTGCCAAGAAACACTGAGGTGGCCCCGAGAAGGGCCTTTAGTAAGGACGACATCTGTTTTGTGCCTCTTCACTTAGCAGCGACGACACGGCGTGTGCAGTCCTCGTGGTTCTGTCCGAGCTGTCGAAGCAGTCCTTGGACGCGACCATGACCTTCGAAATCTCATGTTTTTATTTAAAAAACATAAGGGAAAAAAGTCATGCTGTATGCAGTGCGATCGCCTCGTGGTTCCATTCACGGCGAACAATCATCCGGCAAGCCCGGCTCTTTAGACGGATTCAGGAAACTACTGAAAAGAACAAAAGTAAGGAGCGAACAAAGCTGCACTGTATACAGGTTAGAGCGCAAAGAAACAAAGCTAGGCGTTGCACTTGGTTAACCCATTCTACGAGGCGTGGCGTGAGCTTTAAATCCGATTTCGACAAGGCGTGAGAAGTCGCTAAAGAAACAAAGGTACACTGGACTGGGTGAATGCTGTTGCTAGGCCAAGTGCAAGTCATAACTTCTCTAAAGCCACACCGCACTCGGTTAACCCTGCAACGAGGCCTAGAGCGGGTCGTGATGTCTGGCGCCGATTTCGACAAAGAGAGGGAACACGGCCGCGAGACGGGCTCCCCGCAATCAGCCAGGAAGCAATGAGGCGGCACTGAAAAGGGCCGTTTGCAGGAGCACTTCAACGTCGACCTACAGCAGCGTGGCGGCGCGGTGAGCAGTAGGCCCAGCAGTGGTCCGTATTTTGCCCTTTTGCCAGGAAACGATGCTGCAAAAAAGAAGTTCCGTTACAAGTGCCGCAGTTTGGTGAGTCCTCAATGCACGAGAAAACTTGCGACAATATAGTTCAGACCTTACCTCGGGGTTGAGAATGCACACGCCCGACAACCGCGTCAGCGTGGCTGTCCTCAAAGTGCGCCTGATGCGCATCCTTGCAGTGCAGGGGCAAATTTTTAAATACGAGGACGACACTATCCACGTGCTCCTGCAGCAGCAGAACGAGGTCTGTGAAGCCGCAAGCGAGAAGTGCACAGAAATTTCAGCTGGCTGACGCCGACGAGCGCACCACGGACGAACGCCATAGCTGAACACTTCTTGAAACGGGCGCGCCGAGGTTCACGAAACGAATGACCGCTTGCGACGCACGAGGGGCGCGGCGGGCGCACCTAGCGATTCCCCAGATGCTCTAGGACCGGCCGAGAAAGGCGCGGTGACGCCACAACGAGGGCGAAGCCAAAAAACGTCACGGAGAAGCGCATCCCATCGACCAATCAGCGTTTCCAGCCTACCCATCCGCGGACGCTTCTGGCTACGACGGCAAGGAGCT
This sequence comes from Amblyomma mixtum, assembly GCF_055824585.1. Taxonomy (NCBI): domain Eukaryota; kingdom Metazoa; phylum Arthropoda; class Arachnida; order Ixodida; family Ixodidae; genus Amblyomma; species Amblyomma mixtum. The sequence continues at coordinate 145,572,971 of NC_143021.1, forward strand.
TGAACTGTGCAAAACCTCGGAAGACTTTCGGTACTTTTTCTATACACGCCGCGGTGGCCTAGCGGTTAGGGCGCTCGGCTACTGAGTCGGAGAACCCGATCCGGGACGCGGCGGCCGCGTTTCGATGGAGGCGAGGCGCGAAAGGCGCCCGTGTGATGCGCAATAGCGCACGTTAAAGAACTCCCGGTGGTCTCAATTAATATGGAGGCCTCTACTACGGTGTCCCTGATTGCCCACGTGTCGTTCCTCCTCTCGTAAGTCTGTGAACTTATCAGTGTTTTACAACCTCAGCAAGGGGCACAATCTGTTTTATTGTCGGTTCATGTTGTTGTCAGCTTAATTGCTTTCGTTGGATAATTGCTATGCTTTATGGAATAATTACTGCAGAAGCTGGTATGCTTAGCAACTCTGTCAAGTGATTTAATTTTAGTTGAGCTGTAATGCAAGAATGCATCTGCATTACAAATGTGTTTAATTTTCAGTACTACTGTAGTCTTTCTGCATGTAGGAATTATGCCCCGACAAGCATGCACCGAGACTTTGTGGCTGAAAACCTCTACTTATGCATGTCAAGAGCCTAGATGGGCAAAGCTACATGGCAGCTATTCCAGCAGTGAGAGGCGTCCACTTACTGCAGCTTTGGTGGATGCATAAGAATTTTTCTCAAAAACAAAATTAAGAATCCATAGTTACGCACTGCAACTGTACAGCAATGCATTTCACATCCTGCATGGTGGTGTGGGACATTACATGCCATTTACATATAGCTTGCACCTCTGAATGTTTAGAATTTCTGTACTCGATTTCCTGATGCTGGTTGCTGTATTATGTAGATGAAAAAAATGTACAAAAATAAATGCTTTGTTTTGTGTAATCTCTTGAACGTTCACTACCTTCAGGATGCAAAATCAATGTTGCTTCCCATCAAGGCAGAGGAGAGCCTGTAGCCATTTTGCTGTCGTGTGCTTTGTACTCTGAGCCTAGTTGAAGGAGAACCACCAGCCTGCGTACAGACAGATGTCGCCAATGGTTGGCACCTCAGCTGTTGTTGCCAAGCTATGTATAGAAATGTGGAAATGTGGAAACTTACGCACTGTATGCACAGTGTTCAAGGTAAGGTAGGTAAGTAACAACACTAGCAGCTAGGCAAAAGATGAGCTTGCCTTGTGTTTTTCCTAATGAAAACCTAAAGCCAAAGCAAGGCATCAAAGCCTGCTGCAGAGCTTTGCTACAGGCACCACAACGTAAACAATGTCAGGCACAAAGACAAAACAGTAATCAAATAGCAGCCAAAAGCACAACAAGCTCTTGACACTGCCAGCTTTGCTGTTGAACTGCAAGAGGAGCAAGTTTTTCAGCTATTAATGGGAAACTCTTTTTGTCCTGAGGGCATTTATTTATTTATTTATTTATTTATTTATTAGAGATACTATCAGTCCGGTCTGGACCAAGATAGGAGTGATACAAGGTACTGATTACAAAGGCGGAACACGACGAACAAAACACCAGCACCACCCAGTCGGTGACACGTTTTAACGTTTCAAAAAATGAAACTGACCTCTAAGCAACAAATAAACATGCGCAAAAACTCGCTGCAACGAAACAGAAAACAATGTGAAAACACCATGCCCAACACAAATGCAAGGCGCATTATATCAGGCACTATACCAACAAATCACGAACTCCAGCAGTAAACACATCAACACCCGATGCGAGCACCCCATTCTCTTGCAGTCTGTTCCATTCTCTCGCTGTGGACAGGAAGAAGCATCATATCTTTGTCTTGCAAAATCTTTTGCAGCGCATTTTCTACAGCATGAAATAAATGAGTTTAATGAAGGAGATTTTGTGACAAATTGTAAATTATAATAAATAGTATGGTCGAGCGCAAAAAAAAATATCATGCTTCGGCTTTTACGGCACGCACAAAAGCTTGATACGAGTTGTTTTCAGCATCTTCTACAAGTTCTTGTCACAAACTCTTGTGCAATGTTGAACAAAAGGCATTTGCATCCAGTTTTAGCTTTGGCATTAAGAATGCGGCACTGCTTGCACTTTGATAAACCATCCCTAAGACACTAGTGATACCAAAAAGTCTAGAATGTCTGTGAACACAATGTGTTCCTTGGCTTTTTAATAAGGAACTAGTAATTTTTTAGCACGATTATTACTCTTGATCGTTATGGACCCAACGACTACTAGACCAGCCTTTGCCTTTTTTGTAACATCTTGCACTTCATGAAATCACCAATGTCCCTCTCAATTAGTCAATCATTAAGTGCAAAATTACTACATGCAAGCATGAAATGCATCACATATGCAAGCTATAGACGTTGACATTTATTTACTTCACATGCATGTTCAGCACATAAACAGTGTGCGAATGACACTTTGCTGCACAGTGACAGTTCAGTATTATAACATCTGTCTTTGATGTCAGTTCTACTAAGTTCTGTACAACGAAAGGTGAAAAACAGCTAGGCTATGTTAGCTGCAATTTTTTTTTAATTGTGTTATCCTGAAGGGAAGCTTTTCCCAACTTACTGACTCAGAGTATGAGAAGAAAGGCGGTTAATAATTCTTATCACATTCTAATGCGATCACCTTGTCAGTCAGCCTCTTTCTCCCCACACACAGGAAACGATTAAACATTTTATTTATTTATTTATTATTTATTTATATTTTACCCACAGTGCCATTTGGCATTACAGTGGGGGGGGGGGTGATACAGTAACACAGCGCATAAATGCAGGTAAATACAAAAAAAAAAGAGAAACAGCAGCCCAAGCATTCACAAAGTGAGCAAAGAATAACAGCCTTGACGCAATGCGCATCTATGTACAGAATTTGGGGTACAAGAAAGCCAACTGTGTTCACCCAATAAACGTGTATTTTGGGACGAAGCACCAACGCAGTAGACATGCATACAAAAAACTTCAAATGTGTATTTCACGCAGGTATACTGCGCATTGACAGGAAGACACAGGTATACACAGTGAAACGCACGAAACGAGGAAGCAGCGCACAGATAACGACGCACCGTCTAGCTAGGAAATGACGTGACATTGTTAAAAGCGGAATAAAAGGATTCATTTTATGAGATAGAAGTAACAACGGCCGGCGAACGGTTCCACTGACGAATAGTCTTCGGAAAAAAAGAGTCGCTGTATGCTGCCGTCCTGCACTTATGTCCAAGTACTTTTCGATCATGGTCAAGGCGTGCGGATACGTAATGTGGTTTGAAGATGTATGTTTCCAGTGGAATGCCAATGTGGGAGTAGTATATGTTATGGAAGAGTTTGAGCCTCAGCTTAGTTCTCCGCTGTTCGAGTGATTCCCAGACAAGGACTTTTTTTGCTATTGTTGCACTGAAGTTGCGTTTACATGACTTACCAAGTACGTATCGAGTATTACTGCAACATGCGGGTCCACACAAACAGGGAACATTTGTGTAACAGGTTGCTTAATTAGAATTTTCCACACTTGCTGGGTGCTCATGTCGACTAGTCTTCTGGTGAAGACGTGTTTCAGTTTGAGCATGGAATTAGTGAAAATGGCCTCATAGAACAATTTATAACTCTTACAAGTGCTCGTAAACATGCCTTAACACTGCGACCAGAGCAGTGCCAGCGAACGAGACGCCGCCGTACGTGGCCGCGGTGTCGCCGTTTCGACAGCTGAAGGCAGTGACCACACACGCCTTGAGTATTAGCTATGGATTCGCGCAACTCGCATTCGGCGCAAATGTCTAAGGAATAATCGTCCTCTCCTTTAACATCTCAAGTTGTCACGCTTTACTGACGGAGGCCGAACAGTGCTGCCGCCGTCATGTGAGAACGGTTGTGGCACATAGCCGAAGTTGTCCGAGCGAGAAATTGGTGCTTCTCAAGGAGATACACAACCTGCTTAACCGAATTCTTCAACTTCCACAACGCTCTAACTCTGCCGCCAACAAAATGCTCGAAGCATAGCCTAGGGTTGACCGTCGCAGGCAGTCTGCAAGCAGATCGCAACGGCGCTGTTTTTGCCGTTGCCTATACTTGATGGCACTCGGAACATGTTCCATCCCGTTGCAATGAAGTTTCAGCAGGTTGAGGCAGCGCACAACATCCTTTTTTCAGCAATGTGAGCGCCAGTATTAATGAAAGAAAGACCGAAACTGCACGTCTACAAGCAATGCGCACACAAACTAAACACAGACCAAACGACAGAAACGACCCGGAAGTTCAAATTCACCTGACAAAGCTGCGCCGTGACGCAATGTCCGCCGTCAGTTGGACACCACCGATGATAAGGCGGTTATGACACGCAGAGCGTGGCAATGTGTCGCCTGCAGTTCTTCGCGAAATACTCCTCGCTCTCTCTTTTAATGATACGCGCCGAACGTATGGCAGTGACCTATTACATGCGCTACAGTATCAAGCCGATATGGCTTGATACTGTCTGTAGCGCCTGTAATAGCGTTCAAACCCAGGAAAAAGCAGCATTGTTTTCTTATGCCTGTCTTGCTCTATCTTGGTTATCGTGAACAGAGAAAAGCTGCACGCAGCAGAGGGTTGAAAGGTTTTATTAGACACTTACCTAATGGCAACAGATTTTACATACACACACAAAGTACCCGAATATATAAGCGGTGTAGCTTGACCTTTCCTTGTGCGTTTGATGCGTTAATAACGGGTCATGACTCCACCGGCTTGAATGACGGCCTCCATTCTTTCTGGCAGAGATACGCAGAGAGCATCGATGAAGGCTGTGCCGTCTTGAAGATGTTTCCACTTGCGCTGTATATTTTCCCACAGTTCGTCAGTAGTCGCTGAGTAAAAGGAGAGCTTTGAAAGGGTAGCTTTCATACATGCCCAAATATGTTCTTTGATATTCATTTCCGCACCTTTCGCACACCACTCCAGGCTCCTTAACCCTAGTTCGTCTAAAAGACGAGCCACGACCTTTGCTGCATGAACTGGAGACAAGTCTTGCAGGAAAAGATAATGCCATATAATACCCATCTGGGCGTGGACCATTCAATGCATAGGGGATCATCTCATGCTCCAGCAATGTGCAATATGCAGCACTTGTAAACCTCTCAAAGATTCTTACAATGGGACTTAGCCCGTCCCGCGAAAGAGCCGCCCACACGTTTACTGATGCGCGTCCACGTGCGGCCACTTCCTTGATGTTCTGCGGACAGAAGCGGGTATTCTCCATGCGCCACGCTCTCTGCTGGTCCCCGCGGCTAGAGATCGTAGATTCATCGGAGAAGATCACATATTTCCAATCCTCCACCCTCCAGCTGCGGTGATCGACAGCGAAATTCAGGCGAGCAGTCTTGTTGGCAACTGTGAGAAGGGGCTTATCGGCGATGCGACTGCGGAGTGCGGCTTCCCTTGGACTTCGCCGTACCGTGCGGTCGCTTACACGTTCCAGTACAGCGCACGTCCTTCGCAATCAGAAATGACTTCTTAATGACTGCAGCAACAATTTGTAGGTCTTGATCCATCGAAGTGGCGCGGGGTCCACTTTTGTGCGGCGCACCCTTAATTCGTCCTTCATCTCGGTACGCTTGCACTATCCTGCTGTCTGTACCCAACTGGCAGCCCTTTAACGCAGCAGTGTTGCGCTGCGAGTAACCTTTTTTTGATACCTCAACTTCTTCCCGCTTATTCAACGGCACTCGAGACATCGCCGGGCGCCGAAACACACGACTACTAAGCGCGGCGAGTCATGGTCGGGTTTATGAGCTTTTGTCGCGTGACGTAGCCGTGACGTAGCATTTTACTTCTTGTTCATCGAAGATTCGAACGTTATGTGCGACTGGCCGAACGATAGATCATTTAAAAAGTTGACCAGAAATATTCTCTGCCGCATGCTTGCCACTATCTAAGAATCGAGTCTTACCGCTGGAAAAAAGGAACAAAAAAGGTTAATAGTGGCATTCTGCGCAGTACTACGGACAGCATGATCTACGCTCTGCGTGGAATAACCGCCTTATCCTTGCTAGCGGCCGGTGACACGCAATCAGCGGCTGTTTCGCAACTAGCGAGGCGGTTGTGCCAATAGTTAGCGGAACCACGGCGCCCTACCGCGGCCGCAGCGGGTCGCCCCACGTCGGTTTCGATTAGTTACTGTATATGCTACCAAAGGTAGCAGAGTTGTGCGTGTTTGATAAACGCCGCTCGCGACTCCATTGATAGAGCGCCATCACATGGTGTCCAAGCAAACGTGTACTGCGCAGAAGACGACGCTCGATGAGCAAAATCGTTCACTTTCGGTTCTGAACCGGTTTTACCGGTGTCGAGTGCTCCCCTGCCGCCTCTGTCCCCGATTCGAGACGGCCTGCAGCCTTTCTTCTCGCTGTGAGAGCCTCCTCTGAACGGTGCATGTTTTGCCCATCCGGCCAGAAACACGCGCGCTGATGACGTAGGCCGGCCGCCGCTGCAGCGAACTGGATTGACAGCCGGCCAAGTTCGAAGCGGATCCACTATCCAACGGCTGTTTACGTTCGCTGCTGTGGGGTGTCTAGCGTGCGTAGCTCACGCCTTTTGTTCGTTTTTTTTTTTTGCTAAAAGTTGCACTGAGGTTTCTTTACCGAAAACAGGCTGGACTTGCGGCTCTGCGATTTTTCGTGTACACTGTTGAAACGCTGAAATAGAGATCTGCAATGCGTATTTATCCCTGTTGGCATAAAACCTGAATGGCAAACCATTTTTAATCGAGGGAAACATGTTTAGGCATCTGATTGTTTACTTCAGATGGTAACAGTTGGATTCCCTCTTGATCTCGTAGAGGGAAATTTAGTTAATGATGATTGTTGTAGGATTCTTGACGTCTTGCAGATTCGTTTTGCTCAATCACATTGCAAGAGGACACTTCTGGAGAGGTTAAACTTTTATAACAATTAAAAGCACAAAGGAGGATACAAGCAAGGAGAAAACATATTTACACTTGACTGGCTCGCAGTTCTAGGTGACGAAACCAGCCCTCGGTCCTGCCGAAGCAGCGGGTTTTAAATCCTATGTCCCCGCCCTCGGTGGGAGAATAACCAATCAAGTACTATACAAACATCCACCCAATAACTTATTGGGGAAAGGAAAATACCACCAATCAGCAATTGGGGAAAGAAGGTAACTCATCGCCACACTGTACACATATGCACACTTTCCACCATCACGATTTCGGATAATTATGCTTTCCCGCTGCGAGCTTCGCGAACACTCGCTTTCCCAAAGTCCGGTTGCCGCCAAGTTCGAGGAACGCCATTTCAACTCATCTGTTTCTCGTCGTCGCTACTCATGCCTGCAGCTAGCGTGACAATATGTCAAAGCATGCCGCTGCAGACATGGTACAAAGAGCGACGCACTGTGGCGCGGGTCAGCCTCGCCGTACACACGTGCACACAGGATGCCGCCTAACGACTCAGTCCATGAGGGGAGTTTGAGGTCTCCTGTAATCCCCCGCCATTCGGCGCCTCCGTTCTCCCGCTGGGTTCACTGACCCCTTTCTGTGCGGTTGTGCGGAGGGCCCTAGAAAAGCCCATAATGGGCATTCCACTACGCGACCGGATGCGGCAAACAAACTTCAGCACCGCGAACTTCACTCCTCCCAACCAAGAATGTCACATGGACACTTGTTGTCAGTGGGACATTAAAGTTCAGCCAAGGTGTCCAACAACAAAAGTACATACACACGCACACACGCGTACGTCGGCTGTGCGTTCAGTCGACCAACACGCACACATGCGCCGGCTGTCCGGTCAGTACACCAGCACGCACACATGCGCGCACACAGCGGATATTTCAACCCGCACACGCAAGGCCGGAAACCAATCTGCACATTCCAGAATTCACCATGTCAGATCGGTGCCCCAAACTGGCAGAAATAAATTCTAGCCACCTACATCTCGAAACAACACTTGTTTCTTTTGAGCCTTGCCCAGAAGACTGGACCCAACTTCCGAATTATCCGGGAAAACACCGGTTCCAAAGGCTGCCGCCGCTATCAGATTAGTAGAGCGGACTGGCTCCCCGCGGGCTACGAAGATTGCTGCTGGCCTCGCGTCTACATTCTCCACTTTCAATTTTACATTTCGTTCAGGCCTCTCATCGGCTACTTCACATGCAGTTTTGCATCGAGATTCAAGTAGCGCTAGCTCTTCGTACAACTGCCCACCGATGTACGCTTCAAAGAAAATCGTTCCTTCCAGCCTTCTTTTCTCACAATTGACTCCATCAGCTTGCTTGCGCACTTCTGGCAATGAAACACACTGTCTCTCCTCCACGCTGATACCCACAGGGACAGATGCATTATCCCAATCCTGCAGTTCCTTATCACCTTCGAAAACCATTGCAGTGATCAAACGCGCGTTCCTTCCTTCCTCGGCATCAAATGCAGCCTCATCGCTCGTTGTTAACTCACAATCTGCTGCCAAAACTTCTGCAGCTATCGGACTGGCCTCAAGCTCTACCGGCGTTTTAGGTTCGTCTCGAATTTTGAAATGTTCTTCAAAATCAGCTCTCTCATTTTTATCATGTAGCCGCTCTCTTTCTGTCTGCTCTAACAGCAAGTGCGTCTCAAGTGTTACCAACTTCGCTACACCATCAGCTACATCTGCTGTCACTGCGCAGGGTGTCAGCTCCGGCTGGCTAACCGATTCATCTTTGGCAGCCAGCTTACCTTCGCCTGCAAAGAGTGTTGCCTCTATTCGCGCCTGCTCTACCTCTTCGTCGAGCATTACAGCTGCCCCAGAGTTTGCGTCAACCTGTTCTGGCCCAGTGCTGAACACCTGTTCACACACAATGCACTCATGTGCCTCCTGGGTCTGCTTTATCTCAGTTTGCTCTGACAGGCAGAGCTTCACAGGCGCGAATAACGCCCCTATGCCCTCAGCCATCTCTTCTGGCACGGCACACCCGATTGGGCCCTGCTGCCTAACCGCTATTTCGGTCCCTGAGGCGACACAGGTTTTAGAACGCTTACCTTTGGTACGCAAATCGCCGCATGTCTGGTCCTCTGTCTTATCTGATTGACTGGCCTTCTCAACAATCATCTCCGATTGGGAACACAGCCTCTCAGGCACCAGCATTTCCACATGGGCTACTAGTTTGCACACCTCTCTCCTTAGAACCGGAACACTTTGTTCTCGCTTCGAATTCGCAGTCAATCATTAGATGCCCAAATTCCATGCAGTCAAAACATTGAACTGCTGCAAATAACATCCCTCTATCAGATTTCGTTCCCTGGTTGAATTTAGATTGCATCTGTGCAAGTTTTATCTTTTCTCGCTCAATTTCGAGTTTCAACTTGCCAATTTCAAGCAGCTGTTCTGCCTTCTGCTCAGTCTCCAAACATTGCATTATGCCCTCCCGATCGTACCGCACGGCAGCCATCTCCCTTTTCCGTGCTGTCATCTATAGCACGAAAACACTACACCGACATGGTGAATTCGGAGGAAGCAGAAAGGTCTCCTACCTCGCAGGTTGCTTTCCTCTGCCACGGCAATCTCGTCGCCCTGAGTGACGACAGCGGGCTCCTTGATGCGGATGAGTTGAGTTGAGCCCCGGCTCTCACAGTAGCTCGCTGACTTGTCCTGCCTCGTTTGACTTGCTGGTCGCCTGGTTCTTCTCTTGAACCTCAACGCGGACGCCTGGTTCCTTCCGCAGCTCACGGACTTGGCACCTCCACGACACGTCGGCCGCCTGGCTCCTTCAGCTCCTCGCTGACTTGAGCCTCCTACGTCCCGTTGACAATGACCAGAAGTCTCCGAAGCTTTCAGCGTCGCTCTGACGCTGACTCACGTTCCTCCTTTAGGACGTACCGCTCTGCAGCTTGTCCACCGACTTGATCCTCCGCCCCTCCGTCAGATACCTCGAGCAGGAAGACGTAGCAAATCCTGTCGCGACTGCGCCAGTTGGATTCCGTCTTGATCTCGTAGAGGGAAATTTAGTTAATGATGATTGTTGTAGGATTCTTGACGTCTTGCAGATTCGTTTTGCTCAATCACATTGCAAGAGGACACTTCTGGAGAGGTTAAACTTTTATAACAATTAAAAGCACAAAGGAGGATACAAGCAAGGAGAAAACATATTTACACTTGACTGGCTCGCAGTTCTAGGTGACGAAACCAGCCCTCGGTCCTGCCGAAGCAGCGGGTTTTAAATCCTATGTCCCCGCCCTCGGTGGGAGAATAACCAATCAAGTACTATACAAACATCCACCCAATAACTTATTGGGGAAAGAATAACACAACCAATGAATGATTGGGGAAAGAAGGTAACTCATCGCGACACTGTACACATATGCACACTTTCCACCATCACGATTTCGGATAATTATGCTTTCCCGCTGCGAGCTTCGCGAACACTCGCTTTCCCAAAGTCCGGTTGCCGCCAAGTTCGAGGAACGCCATTTCAACTCATCTGTTTCTCGTCGTCGCTACTCATGCCTGCAGCTAGCGTGACAACATGTCAAAGCATGCCGCTGCAGACATGGTACAAAGAGCGACGCACTGTGGCGCGGGTCAGCCTCGCCGTACACACGTGCACACAGGATGCCGCCTAACGACTCAGTCCATGAGGGGAGTTTGAGGTCTCCTGTAATCCCCCGCCATTCGGCGCCTCCGTTCTCCCGCTGGGTTCACTGACCCCTTTCTGTGCGGTTGTGCGGAGGGCCCTAGAAAAGCCCATAATGGGCATTCGACTACGCGACCGGATGCCGCAAACAAACTACAGCACCGCGAACTTCACTGTAACGTTCATCCAGTTTCGAGTAAACTGTATTTTGGATGTTTATAGACCTTTTTCAGGTGCGCGCGGCCATCTTTCGACAGCAGCGACGTCTTGCGTCTGGCCGATTTCTCCGCCATGTTGGCTTGGGTGGCAGCCGCTGCAATACCGGCAGCGAGTACTCACCGCGCTGTTCAGCCTTATCCGAGTGTTGATTTTTGCATGATTTTCACCTGCAAAGTGTTGCACTGTATGCACTGAGCAACTGTGAATAAAATGGCCCGTGCTTCCGCGAGCGGCGACGCGGATGTTTCCCAGCAAGTTATGCCGAAAATCGACATTGGAGGTGCGCTTCTACGGAAGTGTGCGCAATTCATTTAACGGCTTTCTGGTATCTATAATGGAGACATTTATTAATGCGAGCACGAAACTTGCTTAGCGCTTCTATGTTGTAGTTATAATTATGAAAGAAAAACCGCTCCGTTCCGAGCTCACAGCAGTGTTGCTGTCAAGCGCTCAGGCGGTCTGCTCTGCGTTGCGCCGGTGACACGAACAGATTGAAGCTGCGTTCGACCGCGTCTTTCACTACATTTTCCCTCTGCACTGTCCTAAAAAACGACACTTTCTGTAGTGCTACATGGAGAAGGCACCGCTGGAGCGCATAAGCGCACAGAATTCTGTCGCGGCTTTTGGCTTTGCATAAATTTCTTGATTACTACGTACCAACGGTAAAGTAACTGGTGAAGCGTGCAAATGTAGGGTGGTCCACTCCTAGCGTGAACATGCGAGTGTGCGGCAGCGCTCTTCGGAGCGCTAGTGCATCCGTCGGCGCCGCGCGTCGAAGCAAAGTGTCGCAGGAACAAAGGAAACTAGATTTGAAGTTTCGCGTCATCTGACATTTCGTTAAACTCGGAAGAAGATGTAGTAGAGAGGCATGTGGCCTTCGAACGCGATGTAATTTATACACTCGAAAATGGTGCACCTGCTGTGACAGTTCCTGAAGGGCGTATCTGCTTGGTCCGTCTCGGGTGCGGCCGCATGCTTAATGCCGAAAGAGCGAGAAAGCGCGTGCGTGTGGTCGTGTGAGCACTGCGTGCCTGCTGATTGCAAGTCCCTAATTGGCACATTTTTTTTAAACAATCGGCACTTTGTATTATGGCGTCAGTTGAAAATAGTACTTAGTCGAAGCATGAGTTGTCACGATGCAAGGTGGACACGTCAAAGCTGTGGCCTTCAGTTTTTTAAGTCCTGCTGGTTTATCGGATATTTACTGCAAGCAAACAGCTGTGGCATTTGTGCAATGCATCATGGCTTTCAAGTACTGTCAAATAGCTTTGTTTACAGTGCCGTTGTCGTTAATAATCGGTCGCCAGTGTCGGCAATTATAAGAGAAATGTTTCACGTAACCCGCAGTGCTGCTGCATCATTTACCCAAATTATTACTTTATGTTTTGATTTTCCTAGGGTCACAGACGACACATATCTTAGCGACATCAGCAGTATGTGCTCGCGTGTAATGTATGTGTAGCTGAAACAGCGCGCAACCGCACTGCCGCCGTGGCTCTCTGTGTTCTTCACACTGCTCCGCTTCAAACCGCCTTCGCTCCCAGTTATTTAAACAGCAGACGACTGCGCAGTGGTTTCCTGAAGACCTCGTTTCAGCTTTAATCGCACATACATCCAAATCGGGCTACTACAGCTAAGCAACCCCATACAGTAAACACGGAGAACCGCAGAGAACGCACGGGACGCATGGACACCGCCTTTCCGAACCAGCGACGCCATCATGGGCTGATAATTTGCAGCCTGTGGGCTGCAGCCGAAGCAGCGTGCGATCTCTGAAAGTGTCATTCGCCCGTTTTATTCCTGGCAAGCCTAGAAATTTTGGGTGGGTGTTCGCCTCGTGCCCATCCTCGTGTGTGCTATGCCATTAGCTCCTGCAATAACCAACTCCATTCCTCGACGCAGCGAACGATCAGCATCGGTGAGTGCCATGCTCGCAGTTCACGCGTGTAGTTTTTGTCGCCGGTTGCCTGTAGGGCAAATGCGGCACAGTGTTGCATGTTAGAGAAACGAAAGCAAAATGTGTTTAAACACAAGATCGCGGAGAGCAATTAATATCTAGCTTTTCGTGCAGCGCAGTTTTTCATGAACGCTTTCGCTGCCTGCTTGGACATGACAAGTGTGACAGTTTAGATGCTGAGCTTGCGACAGAGTGCACCGTTTACAAACTGAATATTTTGGAAACAGCGAGTACATGACGGAAACTAATCCACTTCTGATGATTAGAATGTTTGTTTGCGGAGATACGCGCGATGAAATTGAAATTCGGCCCCTCCTGCCGCTTGCGTAGGGCTCTTCGCACTACGAGCGATACAAGCCAGTTGACTGCAAGCAATTCACAATCTCGCCTTCTCCGCTCCCGCCAGTACTCGCTGGTGCATAAATACCAGAAAATGTGCAATTACACGATCTAATAGGTTGGTACGCTAATGGAACGCTATTACCACTTACTGAAAGGCAGAATCGCCGCGCCTGTGTTGAGAATTTCAATCTCAATCGGGTCGCGGCACTCCTCAAGTCGCTGCGGTTGTTGTATCTCTGGCACGGTTATGCATAGTGTGGCTTTTTTTTACAATGCATTCGAGGCGATTTAAGTCGAATAATTTATTCCAATGCATGGCAGAGTTTACCGTCCTGTGCGTGCCGTGTATTTTTTCATCTTACGTTGCCATGGCTGCATTTTCCCTCACTTCGCAGCTGGGTAAAAGTTCATGTCACCGCTTCTATTCATGCCATGCTGTGCAAATTAAATTAGTATTTTTGCACTAACGACATGTTTTTTTTTTTTTTCAGGTGGCGATCCGCACACCCCCCGATAGTGACGATCATGTGGGGCGGCGAAACGAGTTGTGGCCAAATTTGGGAAGTCCTCACATAGTGTACTGCTGAATTAAAAGAGCTCTGCGAAGGCCGTCCAAATGCTGGATCTCTTAAAATTATGCACAGAGTATAGTTTGGTAACCCACGCGCTGCGCTTCGTTCCGCGCCCGATATTAGGCACAGGCAGTGGGTTTGTTTCTGTCTGCATTTCGTTCACAAAGTGCGCTAATGTTTAAGCTTTTTGTTGGCGCAAGCATTTTTTGTTCACCAACTACGTCCACTGCCAATGCAACTCGGGACTGGCGGAAAAGCGGTGAAGAAATGGACACCGCAGACGTGCTGAGGCCTTCGCATAACGTGGTGCGCGTACATACTGGCGGCGTTTGTTTTTTTTCTACTTTCGTCGACTATTTCCGCAACCGACAATAAAACAATGATGTCTAGAAGACGTTGCTGTTCCCTACAACATTGCTGCTTTAGTTGTACAGACGCAAACACGCGCTTGACCGGTAGCTAAGCAGCCGCGGACGTTGCTCCGCGCGCCGGATTATCAGCCCAGGGGAGGACGGCAACACTGGGGTGCCGCGCAGCGCACGTGTTTGAGAGTATTTCTCCCTCTCTTGCCCGCTCCTAGTAAAATGGTGTATAGTTCCGGCTCATAACTTTTTGCAGGGTTTGGCATTTAGTAAAGGAGACTATAAACAGGTTTTTTAACTCAGGTCCTGTGAATAAATGTTGCCGCAAAGATTAATGAATGCTGCATTTGCACGGCGTATTTAGAATACTGAGTCTGCCCTCAGGTTATCAGGTAAATAGTTCGGGGAAGGTGACTGTGGGAATCGCCTGCTGCCGCAGCTCACGGCGCGCGCTAGAGTACCGTTTTTTCTTGACTACATTTGTTTACTGAGTTACGCAGTCAGCTTTTTAGAGGCTTTTTGTTTGCGATCAATCGAAAAAGTGCTTTAAAAACCTCGGAAAAGCGCCCACGGTCGATCGATGATGCGCTAGGCATGTCGCCTGCAGAAACGGAGTGCGGCTTCGCCGCATAACTTCGGTTGCTTGGCAGGCAAGATGGCGGACCTACGCGCAAATCTGCTACCTTTGGTAGCATATACAGTAACTCTAATTTCGATGTTATTTCCCACGCCCTCGCGTATCCCTGCTCATATTGCTCACGGTACACTGTAAACAAAACTGTAAGGTATCGGTAGTGCGCGCGGGGTCATGGGGCCGGTCATTCTTTATCAGCACCCCGCCAGTGCCGTCTTCAATGGACCCCCCCACCACGCGACAGAATTGGGCGGTGGGGTGCGCTCGAGAGCGAAGCTCCGTTCCCGGAACGTGGCAGCTCGCGAAGGCGCCGGGAAGTACGGATGTCCCTCGCCCCGCGGTACCGATTCGCGCTGGCTAGGTAAAAGAGCGGTGAGAGCTTGGGGCTGAAGAGCCGCCACACGACGACACCCCCCCCCCCCCCCCTTGTCTTAATCCCCTCGTCTCAACGGACACCAGCCGAGACACAAGCTCGCGACGAACGTCTGGTTCGAAAAGGCTGCAGAATTCTGCTGGACGGAACGGAGTCATGGCGCCGTTGACGAGGGGGACAATAGAGATGAGGAATAGCCGGCGACAGCGCGGCTAGCCGGGAGCAGTGAAGGCCTGAGTTGGGTGACGCGACTGACCGGGTGTCGGTGAGGCGCCGGATAGCTAGTAAGCCTCCGGAATGCTGAGTCGCCTTGGCACGCGGGCCCGAGCTCGCAGCAGCAGTTACAGCGGGAACTGACCGTTTAAGCCCGATAATCCCCGATTCCGGGACGACGCCAAAGTCGAGGGTCATCGGAGGAAACCGATCGCATGTGCTGGCACGACTTTGTGTTTTTGTTTTATTTTGTTTTTAATTTTGCAATGGAGAGTGTGTTTTGCCCTACGGAAGCTGGAGGGCTGGCCATGCTCTCGATAAACCCAATCATGTGAGCAGCGTAACATGATTGGAAGCTACCAAATGTGGGCCGGGCCTTTAGGGCTTTAAAACCGGGCCCCGGAGCCAGAAAAAGGGTTCTGGGCTAAGGTAAGGTGCTATGCATCTTCGGCTATGCCGAGTAGGGGCCTTCCCTAGTGTTAGCCAGTTCCACTTTTTGTTGTTTGTCTTTTGGTTGCTTAATGTGTCTCCAGTCCCTAAATTTGTATGTAATGTAAATTTCTGCTCATAAACTTCAAGTATTCCCTTTATCCCTGCATCGTAACTAATCTTGAGACCGTCTCTGGCGGGGCACCTCTGGTGCAAGGAAGGAGAAAAACCCGCAATTTACTAAAACTATACCCAAAAGGGAGTATAAATGGTGGCGGCCACCCTTTTTACTTCATTTGTGAAAACATTTACTCTATGAGTAAGGAGTAAAAAGGTGGACTGTCCTCCATTTTACTCCCGTGTGGGAATAATGGAGTAAAAATGAGGATTTGCATGCTTTCACTCCAGTCTAGAAAGGAAGTTAATTGTGCCAAATACTCCACCAGTGCCGAACTAGACTAAAAAAACACCGTTTTGTGCAATCCGCCCGCAACTTATACGTCTCGTCTGCTTCTGGTCAGTTGTCCGATAATGGCGGTGAGTGAAGACCGCTTGGTTACTATCGTCGCTGGATCTCTGCTCACTGCTGCTCCTTCACGGGAGCCTGCCGCGGTACAAGATATTAGAGAGTTTTAGTTGACCGGAGCGACGGCCCCGCTCCGCTCGCGGTAGCGCGGTCAGCGGGAGCGGAGCGCTGGCACCGAAACCGTTTTTAGTTGCGCGTAAAACAAATTTGCCTTAGCGGAGGACTCTCGTGGCACCCTCTGCGCAACTCAACTAGAAGCACTACATATTATAAACTATACAGGGTCATCATTTTTTATTTGTGCTGCAAAGCATACTGTTTATTGTACTATTTTATATGCACCTGAAAATAATTTAGGCAGAAGAAATGTTGTTAACAAATATTGATGTAATTCAACAGGTCGGGTCTTCTCCATATCCAAAGAAAGCCAACCGCAGCTCTAGCCGAGGTTGTACTAGTTTTTCCCGACGTTTATGTAGGTCTCTCGAGCGATTGTATGTGTACGTATACGTACTTACTTACTTCTGCGTTTGCTACATTTAAAGAGACGATGCCAAGGCCGCGGAGCATCCTCGAGGACCCGTATCTATGTCCACTTTGAGGTGGACAGAGATTGAAGACATTTTATGTCTAGAGGTCTTCAGCGTGGAACGAAGGGGCCCACTTTCTTCACACGGCTTGTTGAACATCCAAGAGACAGACGACGGAGTCTTTCGCACGCTGTTTCGCTTCGAGAAAAGCCACTTGCGGAGGCTTCGGAGCGCGCTGCTGCTGCCCGATGTATTATACTCGGCTCAGGGAGTTCCGGTACCCGGTGATGAGGCCCTTTGCATAGCGTTGCGTAGATGAGCCTACCCGAACCGGCTGTGTGACCTGGAGCGCCTGTTCGGACGGCATTACTCGGTCATTTCAAGCATTGCAAACAAATCCTCGTCCATATTCTGGACAACTTCAAACACCTGCTGGACGATATGAACCACCATTCGTGGCTGGACCTTTCGGCTCTGGAAACGTTCTCTCAGGTAAACGCTCCCATGCTAGTTTCTTGCGAATATTTATAACAGGCCTTTTTTCCTTTCTTTTTTCTTTCCAGACCGTCCGTTCTAAAGGGGCACCACTGGAAAACTGCTGGACATTTATTGATGGTACGGCAAGAGCAATCTGTCGTCCATCCAGAGACCAAAAGCTTTTCTTTTCGGGCCATAAGCGCACTCACGCTTTAAAGTATCAATCCATTATGTGCCCTAACGGCATCATTTGCCAACACGACGGGTCGTATCCTGGAAGCAAGCATGGTGCTGGTAAGTTCAAGGCACTGATAAATGTATTCAGTGCTTAGCATCCCTGCCTATCAGTGTTGTCCATGCTCGAAGAGGTGCGAAAGAAAAAAATATGTTGAAAATATTCTGATGGTTAAACGTGCTTTAAAGGGGCCCAGAAACACAATCTTAGTTAACTGTTTTGCCTGTTGATTGCATACAGTGAGTTATAATGGTGCTATTAGCGTCGGTAATACCGCGTATATTCCGTTTTTTAATATTTCAATGTCCTCCCAAAAACAACTTCATGGCTCTGATGGTGTCGCCACACAGTGGCGGATTTTTAGCAGCGGATATGACATCACCTGGCGCGAGCTTGATGATCGGACAAACAGTAAATATACTGCAAATTGTGTGAATAAATAGAGACACATTTTGTCACCTGTCTGCGTTTTATACTAGATCAACAAAAACAACTTGTTTGTCTTAGATAAAAGCCCTGCAAAGCAAGTAAAATAAAAATACACCACCAGGGGCGCTCTGATATGGAAACGACGCTGCCAGTCTCAGCAAGAACGAGTTACAGAGAGCAGGCAACCATGGAGTACAAACTTCCGCGACGTGCTCTGGCTGGCTGTTTTGATTGGTTGCGCCAGGTGCCGTCATTGGGAGAGCGAAATAGGAGTGGGAAGCCCCGCCAAAACCGAGTTGAGGGCAGCGTTTTGTTTGCTTGTATTTTCAAATTTCTTCACTGAATAACTCCCGTTCCTGTGCATCGATTCCTGTAATTCTTTTTAAGTCAGCATCTGTGTGACATAAAGAACCCACCTGAAGTATAGCCGGTATTCCCCCAGGCAGTGTTTCGCAGCCCCTTTAAGTTATTGTCATGAAGGTACTCCCATTTACTACTCTTGATGAACAAATCATCTTCATGATGCAAAACCTTGCATTTGGCCTTAGTAGCTTAAGTGCCATAGAACACAACGAAAAAATCATCATGTACGTATCAAAAATTTTCTTACAAAATGAGCATATTTAATTTTCTTTCCTTATGACATTTTTTACCGAAAGACCTCATTTTTTGTCTTTTATTGTTTGAGACAGTGCAAAGCTATGACAACTTGAAACCGTTATATTTACTAACTTCACTTTTATTTTTAGGGATCCTGAGGGAGAGCTACATATGAGAAGCTTGAGAAGCTCGTCCAGGGCCGCAGCTACTGCATTTACAGGGACCCGGCATACCCTCTGAGGCCTCTTCTGATGAAGCCTTATGGCAAAACCCGTGCGACAGCCCAACAGTTGCCCTTTAATAAGGCCATGAGTTCTGTGCGGCAGTCAGTGGAGTGGGGCTTTGGAAAAATTGCCAGCAACTTCGCTTTTTTGGATTTTAGAAAAAATCAAAAACTTTTCAAACAAAAGTTGGAATGTATGTATAAAGTAAGCGCAATACTTGCCAATTGCCACACCTCCTTGTACGGCTCTCAAGTGTCCAGCTACTTCGGACTAGAGCCTCCAGTGCTCGAGCAATATCTTGCCCCTCTGCATAACTGGATTACTGCGGATGTGTTTTTTTTTGCATATGCATGCACACTTTACCTGTCTTTACTTTCGCAGTCCTGCTGTACTTTCTAATGCTACATGCATTTTTTTAAAGTAAATGTACAGAAACGGTGAGAAGGCAGAAAACGCACTGCTTTGCAAGCTGGAAGCAAGTACCTGTTTTAAAATTTCTTCCTGTCACTGTTGCACTAGACACCACAACAATGTTGAACAGTCTTCTGCACTGATTTCTTTAATATAACAGAACAATCATGGCAGTGTCTTCTTCTCAATGAGAGAAGAGAGTCTTTTCTCTTGGTCCGTCAGCATCTTCTCCACTTGCTGAAGGAGTCGCTCCCTCTCCTGTGTCCTGCATAAGGCTTCATGTGCAAGCCTTTCCTCCTGTAGTTTTATTTTTCTTTCCTCTAAGGCAAGGCGCCCTCTTTCTAGTGCGAGACGCACGTCTTCTTGCTCAAGTTTTTTTTTTTTCATTTTCGAGCTCCTTCATTTTTATTGTAAACTCGTAATCTTCTCGCCTTGTTAACAGCTCCATCCCCAGGAACTGAAGTCCACGAATCCCTATGAAATGGACAAAAATAATCACAAAAATCATTTAGACTCTAGTTCTAGGAGTTGTACATATATCAAACACTATCGTGAGTGCTAGCATACAAGGTGCTCATCATGAGTGGATAACATGAACTCAGCTTTGTGCAAGCCACATTTTACTAAGCTGGCTGCAGTTGTTCCACAAAAATAGGTTACTGTCTTTAATGCTAGCAGATGAAAGAAAACGTCTGTGGTGGACAGTAAATTTAGTTTAATGCTAGGTTTGCTACAGAATTGTACTGGACCAAGGTTAAGAGTAAAACAAAATAGATGATGACCATTCGTGCATGACCGGAGGAGGAATTGCAAGGAGTGGCAGACTAATTTTTGTTTAGTTCTCTCCTGACTGTTTGTCCAGTCGCCCCTGAGAATGTGCTAAGTTATGTCGTCTATATTACTATGCTTACTGTATTACTATGATGATTGCATCAGTGTGTGGAGACGTGCTTTTGAGCATGGTGTGTCATTATGTGTCATAAAAAGGAAAGTGATTCAGCGGTGTTTTGCTGCAGCCTCCTCATGGGTACACGTCAAGTACTATGTTGTGAACAACATGTCTGTGCCATTGAGTGTGAATGCACGGCTTCAAACTGTGGTGATCAGTGTGATGGCATACCGTATAGAAGGAAAGCGGTTCAAAGGTGATCAGCTGCAGTTTTCATGAGCACACGCCATGTCTTTGTCATCAACGGCAAGATTGTGTCAAAGTGTGTGAAGACGCAGGACTGAATAAGGTGATTAATGTAATAGTACACTAGCTGTTGCAAAGGAATGTGGCTTAGTGGTAGTTCACTGCAGCTGTGCGAGAGAGACAGTTTGGTGTCTCAACTGACTACTGATGTTCAGTCATCTGGTGAGACTCTGCTGACTTTTTGTTGTGCAACACCTTTCGTTTATCTCATTCATACCATTCAACACTTGAGTTCGGCTTTTCATAAAGTGTGTTTCACTCTGTAATAAGGTCTTGCTCTTACCAAAACCAGTGGCGACCTACTCTATCACATCATTGTTGCATGCACACTGAGAGTTTTGACCTTAAATACCAGTGAGCCTATTGCACCTCAAATCCAAAAATTTTGAGCATGAAATTGTGGCAAGTGCAGAGTGAGAATGGTAATAAATGTGTGTCGAGGTGTCCAGAATGGGTGCACTTCAGTTGGTCACCCCCCCACAACACTGGCACTTGGTGTTGGAATGCCTGAACTTGCTGCCATAGCTTCTCAAGGCCCACTTAATTTGTCCAACTTCTCGCCAGTACTGCTACGGAATGGAGCAAAGTTGCTTTTAAGACAGAACCATGTCTCAGACCTAGAACCGTTTCAGGATATAATCTAAATATTTGGTACGAGGTCATGCTCTACCAGCAGAAAGAAGAATGAATTTTATAACCTAATAAAAGTCCAAGCTATGGAAGAGAATTGATGTTTGGCCACACAGCAGCACTAAGTGCGAGAAGAAACATGAAAACATACAGTCTTTGTGAAAAGATTTTTGCCCAAGATTGCTTTTGAACTGTGTTGCATGCATTTCTTTGCTTCGCCGGTGTTTCAAATTTCTTCCAAGTGAGGCTGACATTTCTTCTCAGCCTTCTATTATTAAGATACAAATAGTTGCCATGAGAGGCTCATGATGTAGCATCTTCACTTTTGAGAGAACTGGATTCGTCCTTGGTCGCTTAAACATAACCTGTAGTGTGTAAAAATTTACTGAAGTGTGCGTGAAACTATTACTTAATACTGGAGACAACATGAGCACTGTTTAAAAAACAGAAGTGGATGGGATCTTTAGACCATTGCAAAGATTGTCCTTGCTGTTTCTATGAGCTGCAAATGCTCAAATTTCCTGTAACAGTTCATCAAAAGGAGCTGCAGTTTATGTTAAGCAATAACTTCGTCCGTATAACTTCCCACAGAGGTGTCTCTGGAGTATATCGTCTCGCTTGAAGTTTTCTAGCATCTGCACAGGTGGCTAGACTGCCAACAAAAAAAGAGGCTCTGAATAAATAATCACAAATACACTCAGTGACAGCACTTTTCGGCAGTGCAGCAGAAGCTAGGCAGGAAAAGGAAAGAGACGGGCCTTTTATAAACCTTGCACTGGCTGTTAAACTCCCCCCCCCCGCCCACCTCCTCAAATCTAGCTTGATCAACAAAGGCCCACCCCAATGGCACAGGGGCAAATGCTCGTTTTCCCTTTCCTGCCTAACCTCTGCTGTGTTACCAAAAAAAGGCCCAGAGTATGTGCTTGTCCTGTCTAGTTGTGTTGTGTTCACCTAAGCTTAACTTTATAATGCATTGGTTACGAGCACGTACGGAACATATAAATTTGACAGTTCAATGAACAGATTTCTTGATAGGTTCTCTGATGTGTTTCTCGTTTTACTTTTTGGATTGCTTTGCCCTAAGCGTCGTTTCGCTGGTCGCTGCCTGGGCCGTTCTGCTTGCTGAGGCAGCGGGTTGCCAGCATCTTCAATGGTGTCTGGTGGTTGTTGCTGTGGGACAGCAGCAGTATCACTGGGAGATACTGTTTGCTCCCCGTCATACATTGCCAGCAGCAGCTGCTCTGATGCAGATGACTCTTGTTGAACTTTTGGAAATGAAACAAAAGCAAATGTATTTGTCAGAGCAACCTTAACATTCCTGTGCTAGACATTGTGAATATTTGTACGATTTCATTTCAGCAACTGACAGGTTCCCTTAGTTTGTTATATGATTCTCAAATACTTTATTTTTGGTTTTAAGTTTCATTTTTTCCAATCCGGAATGTTAGCTTCGTTAATATTTTTTAAGTTCAAACATGTCACAATTATCCCCCATTATCGCACTGCTTAAGAAAAAACAGAAGTTTGAATATGGTTACCTCCCCTTGAGGGTAAGTGCCATGTTTTCACTAAGGTGATGAAGATTTGGCTATATATTCATGGAGTAGAAATGAAACTTTGGAGGATGCTTCTAATTACAGGTGATGTTACTGGCACAACAGAACTTTTTTTGTTGCAATGTTTTCAATGCGATAAGCATATAATATTGTGGGGAGTTTTCGCACTTTGGTGTGTGCCACGTGAAGGTTACACAAGGCCCGTTAATTACGACAGTATGTATTAAAAATTATTTTCAACACTAATACATGCACCCACAGAGATTCACAAGCATAAATGCTAGTGACTTCATATGAGATTAATAGTACATAGAAGCATACAAAATTGCAGACACTTGGCATGTTTGTTTGCTTATTCTGTCAACCTCTGACAAGGCTCTTACAGGAGCACGACTGCTGTAAATGCATAGCTGCCATGCAGAAATACACTGATGTTATACTTGCGATAGGAAGGTAAACAGCTAGAATAAAATTTAAGAACACAGTTTAAAATCACTTTTCACTTGCATTGACACAAGTAGCTATGACAGGGACCACCTGCTAGCTCTAAACATGCAACACTCCTCCTGTGATTTAGTAAATCATTCTCCAGTGACTAATACGCAAATTTTATGATTAACTCCAATAATCGCTCCACCCGCCGTAAAAAAAAGGCTGCCCTATGCTTTCACACATACACTATTTTGAAGTTAATTTCCCATCTCCTAGTACGTGCCAATGTTTTAAAATCTACCCCGGCTTGAAGTCATGTCCGCGTAACAACTAAGCAATCATATATCTCCATTCTTTGATTTAACTGAACGCTGGGCAGTCCCCCACCGTGGACATGCATGCAATTCGAGGAGAGGCAATCACCAACGAACGGGAGAAAACATGGAGACACTCACCATGCATAAACTGGCTGTTATCTTCTTCCGGCACATCACCGATAGCAACATTTTCGCATCCTGCGAGCCGGTTTTCTTGTGCTTGGCGGTTTGCTCCGGTGGACGAGGGGGACTTCCGTTTCGCTGCCAGTGCGGAACTGGCCTTTCTCGGCAGCGTTTTCAGCACATAACCGACATCTCGGACCATGTCCGAGATCTCTTGGAGCAGCTGTTCTCGTTCAGTGTACTGCTCCTCCGTTCTGGATCTCCGATGAAAGAAATGCGCGGTGCGCGCGAGAGAAAAAAAAATGCGGCAGTAGTTGCGACAGTGTTAGCGTGGGAATACATATGCTCAGTACACATACATAACTTGCCACTTACTTCCGAAGGTTGGCTCGGTCTTCTTGGCGGAAGTAGCCCACAAACAGCTCTGTTCGGTCCTTGATCGCACGAAGCGTTAGTTCGCACCCAACAGCGAACATCACGTTTTTCAGGACCGCTGTCCAGTTTTCAGGGCACTGGAATGGGTTTTGCGCACACACGTCCTGCAGGAGTAACAAATCTTCATCAATTCGGAAGCGTTTTCGCAGCCTCTGCTGCGATGAATTCGCATCGCTGGCGGAAAAAGCCGACGAGGAGCTCAGCATGCTTGACTCGCTGGGGGCAGCCATCTTGTTCCGCTGCCGGGGGCCGTCTCGCTGAGTTCGCTCCGCTAGGGTCCTCAGCGAGCGGAACGGGAGATGCGCTCCGGTCGCCCGCTCAGAGCCAAGCGGGGTGCGCATGCGCAGTTGCGTTTCCGCTGGCTGCCTGAGCGGAGCGGGGCCGTCGCTCCGGTCAACTAAAACTCTCTTGTCGCCGTTTTCCGCTACAGTACGCGACATAATTGAATTGCTCCTGTGAAGCCTCCAGTGCTGTAACCATACCTGACTTTCCTTTGTTTGTGTCGCCACCCCGTCACAGCCCCCGCTTAGGCCTAAATCTCACAGGCTTTTTTCAGTGTGGTCCTCGCAGTGTGTTGCAGCAGATTATGTGTTGCATTAACATGGAACTGCGATAGAACATAGTGTTAACGCTGAGCTCTTGATTGAGATCATGAGGCTACATTTTTCCTCAGTCATTACGAAAAGCCAAGCCTTACTGAAGTGAATATGAAAGCAAATACTGCCATTCCAAACTGCCATCAGGGCTGTTTGGAACTTTTCTCCTCTGGTTTTTAGTCAAATATAGCGTGGTGCATGACCGTGAAAACTACCCAGCGACTCCTTCTCAGTTTTGAACTACTGATTATAATGTTACATCCCTTTATTTACAAACATGGCCAACCAAACGAGCTCGTACAGCAAAAGGAGACGACAAGCAGACGACTCTCGCCGCCTACGCCGCCGCTCGGCTTGCAGACGGTGAATAGAATGCCTGACGCGGAGTTACGTTAGGGCAGCGCAGTGTCCCAAGTTGGGTTGCCAGCGGCCCGCAGAGCTACTGCCCGCTTCCGCCGCTGTCACTGCTGTAAGAATGAGCCTGAATGAGGATAAACATGCCGCCATTTTTGGGCTCTATTTCTGTGGGTAGTAAAAAATTTACTTTATACTTCAAAATAACTCCCTTATATCAGGGGGTAAAAAAACTCCTTTGCGGTGTGCGTTAGAGGACAAGCCATTTACTCCCTTTTGAGTGTTTTCTTGCTAACAGTGTAGTACACATATCTGCGAATATTGGACGAAAGACCATTTAATTTCGTGTGTTTTGCGCGGGGGCAGAGAATGGTCGTAGAGACATATTGGACGGGACTAAACACTGACCTTAGTCCGCTTTTTCTGATGTCGTAACGAGTTGGCCTGCTTTGAAAGCAGCGAATAGTCTCGATGAAACCTGTGTAAATTGTTTATGCATGAGAGAGCTCAGAAAATGAAATGATTGTATGAGTGATGCGCACTACCCAACGTAGAATGAATCTATGAGACCTATGAGGAACTAACACTGATCGAAGATGTTTTTGCCATCATAAGCGGCTGCATGCAGGCACTCTTTCGCATGCGCGAACAGCCAGCGTCCAGCAATTCAGAAATATGTAGCTATAAACATTGAACAGCATGCCTTTCGATTAGCCTGCGATAAGTTGAAAGCGAAAGGCATGCTGCCACCATGAAGCTTCCCTCCCAGATGAACCCCGCAGAAAATTTCCCCGAGCCTTCTTGCCGCACATCGTACTTAGCGTTCAAGAGTAATAAATACTACCATGACAAAAAAAGGCGCTTTTGTTGCTAAACGCGCGTGGAGGCGAGATAGTACGTTCCTACACATTTTATGGCTGGTAGCGTACTATATAAAAGCGCAATATAATAAGGGAGAGCGGAAGAAGACATTTTCGTACTAACTTGGAATGGCATTCTAGAGATATTTAAGCACATAAAGTGGCTTTCTGCCATCTGTTTCACTTCTGCAATGATGCAGGTTACGTTGATGTTGTGATAGAAAGTGTAACGGCACTCTGCTTTTTGTATTATACATGAGACAGCACGAAATCGGCGCTTTGTTGGCTTCGTAGTACACAAAAAATATTCTGTGGGAAAAATAGTTTGTGTCGCAACATGGTTTTTGTTTTCATTGTTGATTTTACAAAACAATGTGTGTTATTTTAACTGCAGCTAACAGACGCTGCAGTGCCTCGTGGAGTTAGGAAGAAGGCAGTCCGCGTTGGCACAGAAGGTGGTGAACGGGTCGTTAAAGGGGCCACGGCAGGGTCGTTCTTCCAATTACAGTTCTTTACTTCAGCGATTAATACAAGAGCCTCTGATTCAATTTACAAACTTTCGAGGCCCAGGGTGCACTGTATATTCGAAAATAATGCGATTGAAATTGAGACCAGCAAACTCCTCCCACTGGCAGCGATCACCATATTGAATGCTCTGTGACGTCACTAGGGTGTACACGGAGCAACGTCGTCTGCTATAGTTGATGCAATGCGGGAAACGAGGCCTCTTGTCCCCTGTACTTTCGCGGGCGATCGCAGTAGCAGCCGTCCCTCATATATGAGTGTCTAGTGCCGCAAAAGCGATAACAGTAACGTAGTTTTCCGCTAGGGTCCGGTCACACAAGCGTTTGCGGGTAGGCAGGCTGGAAACGCTGATTGGTCCAAAAAATATGACGTCATACGCGTGACGTCATAGGTCACGTGATATTTAGTGACGTCATGTCCGGTTGGGGACAGGCATGTTTTCCCTAGATTTTTCCCCACCACCGCTCGTCAGCGGACGGGGCTGCTCGCGAGGAGCCGAGAGGCGAGGAGGCAGCGTGCACTGCAGCGTTGCCTGCTCGGCGTGTCCCCGTCATGTCTTTCGACCCGCCGCGGTGGCTCAGTGGCTATGGCGCTCGGCCGCTGATCCGAAAGACGCGAGTTCGATCCCGGTCGGGGTGGTCGAATTTCGATGGAGGCTAAATTCTAGAGGCCCGTGTACTGTGCGATGTCAGTGCACGTTAAAGACCCCCAGGTGGTCGAAATTTCCCAACCCCTTTCACTATGGCGTCCCTCATAGTCTGAGTCGTTTTGCGACGTTAAAACCCCAATGAACCATAAACCCATGTTCTTCAGAGCCCGCGCGAGATTAAAAAGCGCACCTGTCGCGCTGCGCTGTCACACTGCATGCCTGCTTCTGTGCATTTCTTGCGGACTCCTTTCAGTCATACTTAGCTATACTATTGACCAAAAGGCTTCTTAAACAGTTATTTCAAGTTTTATTGCTATGTATAAAGAATATGTTTGTAGCAGGTGCGTGAGCCCGAACAAAAGAAAACTGTTTTTATTCCCCTTCAGTATTCCTGCTTATCGAGACTTGAGCATTTATATGTTGCAGTACAACTTTTTTCAGGCATCACAACTGATGTTTCGATGTGTTTGGTACATATTCATCTTCAGACATTTCATGTCTGTTGGGTAAAAAATATATACGAAATAATACTTGACTGCATCAATTGTCACTGAGGCAACTAGCATCACGTATAGCATGCTCTTGAAATTCCTCTAGCTGTTGCACAGAAGTCTGTAATTGACTTCATTGTAGCTTCATACTTGCACCATTTAAACTCTGCACATAGCTCTTTTTTCGCAAAAGGAAATGTGATTAGGTTTCTGAATAGAGCTGTGCAAGGGCCGCAATTTCGAATCCGCGCCCGGCCCGGGACCTAACCTACCGACAGGAAGCCCGGCCCGACACTGAAGGACCCTGAGCACGCTCTTGCTCGGCCCGACCTGCAAAGCGGCGACGACACAAAAAGTGAATTTCAGGAAAATGAGTTTATTTCAATGACATTCAAATTTTGACCTCGCATTCAAGGTCACAGTTTGGGATTATACACAAGACACAACGCATAAAGGTATAGATATTTATCACTCTAAATATGCAAGTTGTTCATTGATGATGGCTTGATCTAAACAAGAGCGGCGCTCTTTCATTACCAATCCTGCGGCGCTGAAATTTCTCTCGCTGCTTGAATTGGTGGCCCCAACGGCTAATACTTTCATAGCAAGAAGAGAAACGATTGAAGTACGAAGGGGAATGACAGACGTGGTGTCGTAAGCCATCGATGATGTGCCACGACAGGAAGACTTTTTGACTTGTCAGAAAATAAGCGAGCAAATAAGCGACAGGGCGACGCTATCCTGCGAATGCCGATGTGGCCGCGACGTCCCTGCTTCTGCTATTCACGGGAAGGCAGGGTGCTGTGTTCATTTCACTGACAAGCGATTACGGCGAAACGCAGCAACCAAGGCTGCGCCAGAATAGTACGAGCTGAGCCGTGGTGGAGGCGCCAGTGATATTCTTTTAATGCCATTCATGTGGTGGGGGCCCCCCCTTCACTCTCGCCCGCGACTATTGTCCGTCTCCCCGGCCGGAACCGGAGAGAGTAGCTCCTGC
Source organism: Amblyomma mixtum (assembly GCF_055824585.1). Lineage (NCBI taxonomy): Eukaryota > Metazoa > Arthropoda > Arachnida > Ixodida > Ixodidae > Amblyomma > Amblyomma mixtum. Next base: position 145,601,229 of record NC_143021.1, read on the forward strand.
CTGGTAGGCGGACAAGAGAGAAGGCTACCGGCTCTGTGGTGCGCTGCGAGTGGCGAGTGGAAGTAGTAGTAAGTGATTATTTATTGTGCATTTGATTCGGAAGATAAAAGAATATTTGCTGCCCCGGCATCTGCTATCGCGACAGGAAGCACCTGAGCTGGGGCAGCGAAATAAAGGATAGCAGGCAGAGTGTAGAAGTGAAAGAAAAGTGGTGAGGGGACAGTAGAAAGGACAGGGGGAGGGGTACACTTTCAATGAGTCTATTTACATAACTACAAGGAATAAAATATACATATGTACAACGCGCACGCGCGTGGAGCTCGGACCGAACGCTGCTCCGTCACACACGCACGATAACCAGATTAAATATACATATATACAGGTCGCACGCGCGTGTTGATCTGGGCGATGAAGAATTTAACCTTTTCCCGATGTGCTGCGGCGCGACTCCCTGACCCCGCGACTTCGCGTGCGCCGTACGCAGCCCTGCCTCCGCTTCCCAGAACCTTCCTTTCTTCTTACAAGGCGCCCAAAACTGGTTGCTTTTCCCCAACGTTGGTACTTGCCAGAGCCAAAAATGCGTTTCCAGCCCCAGCTAGCTTTTTTTTTTAGCGCTTGTACTATCCTCCCGTCCTTGTACATTCCCTCCTGGATGGTCTAGACACAAATCACTTCCTGCTGTGCATGCAAGACGCCCAGCGCACCACAGCCATATTCGCACTTCCACATATATGATACATGCTTTGCCCAACATAGAGCCCTGGGGATTTGGTTGTGAGTAACACCGTATGGCGCGTAATGCATTCCCATCAGGCAGAATTAAAATATGAGAAAATTCATCGCAAGATATATTTCCTTGTATTCTCCAAGTAAATTACTTCTATACTAACTCCTCCCTTCTGAAGTGACCAAAAGATAAAACAACTCAGCGTGTGAAAAAGGTGAATGCAAAAATGCACTACTTTTGTGCAAAATTCACAGGAAGTGTACTTAAATTGCCACAAGTGCATGGCCAATTAACGAAAAAAAACAAGGGCAAAGGACGGAGACGCACAACAGGAACACAGGACGACGATGTGTTCTGTGTTCCTGTGTTCCTGTATTCTGTGTTCCCAGTTCTGTGTCCCCGTCTTTTGCGCTGGTTTTCTTCCTACAATCGTGAACCAATTAACTCGCCCAGCTCTCCACTCTACTGGACCAATAAGGCATCAAGCTTCACAGTGCATTAGTGTTATATCTTACGCTACATATTTTCGAATTGTTTTTGCTGCAAAACAGGTATAAGAGGTCGGCATACACGTCTTTCAATTGCTTAGGAAGAAAGCAGCGCAGTCAAGAAAGTTACTCCCTCCTGCCAGTGAAAATTTAAAAAATGCGTTTTTTTCAGCGCCAATATAAAATCTTTGCATGCTGACGGCATGTTGAAATTTTCGTTAATGCACCGTAATAATTATCTCATGAAGCCCCAGCTCTTGTGGCCCAGGACGAAGAGTACGATGATTTATGGCAATATTTGAAGTGCATTTTTGAACCGAGTTCTTATTGCTCTAAGTTCTCCTAAGCAAATAAAACTGAAAATTGTGATAATTTTGATAATGCTTTATGGAGCTGATTGATTGATTGATTGATTGATTCAATTTTATTTGTCAACATTAATACAAGGCATGCTTGTGAGAACATCTGGATCCCTAGCTAAAAGCTAGTTGGGATCCATGCAATTCAGTTTCAAAGAAAATTGCAGGCATAACAAAAATTAATTACATACATATAAAAGCTCATGAAATTAGAAATACATAAATGGGTACATAGAGCAACAATATTCAGAACACCAAGCCTCTTTTACAAATACATACAAACGCACAAAAATACATGAAAAGAAAAAACGCTGGCTTCACTCATTTGTTATAATATTTTTTCAATAACTCAGGAAAAGTTTTACAATATTTGAGTTCACTTGGAAGCTTTGAGTTCACTTGGAAGCTAACACTACCAGGACGTGATAAATAAACAAAAAATAAATTATTTGATAAAGGCCTGTACACTGCACTTGTGCTGCTCATTTATTTCATGCTGTCCATTTTCTCAGTGCAGTGTCTTCTTTGATAGGCATATTTCTGGCTTATTACATACTTTGCTCCGGTTCACAATTCTTCTTTTAGCTATATTTCATCCACTTTCGTGCCATGATCTCTATTCAAACGTAATTTGTGTAATTTTGCTTTGTCCGGTCTCCTGCAATGTTCTAGTATATACGAATGATGTGAAAACCTGTTTCAAGCTGTTGCACTATAATTCAGTCTAACCTCCACGATCACGATCACCTAAGCCTTTCCTTATCTGTTGCCATACTTCTTTATGGAAACACTTAAAAACAAAGCACCATGATCTATTTCAGTATTGTTTTATTTGCCGATCTAATTTTTTCGAAGATAACATGGAATACCAACTCCCGTTTAATGTCCCCGTTCTCGTCTCGAAGTCGCGAATTTTTAGATGTGCGCTCAGTATTCTCGTTAGTGCATTTGTGCTCACAAGGGACTATAACAGCCAACGCGGCGAATACGCTAGATTTAATCCTGACAAATCGATCTGTCATAGTCTCACCTGCCAGGCATCAGCGACCACTTGCTAATGCACTCCGACATTAATCTAGCCACTCCGAACACTAACAAAAAGAAAAAGATAATAATACGAGACTACAACGGAGCAAATTTTCAGGCGATAAATAATGAACTATTTTTTTTATCGATGCTTTCCCATAGCTTTGGTGTCCGCAGCATTCAAACCAACTTGTTCACAGCTATAGTCACCCAACTCACAGAACAATACACTCCTGAACGCACTGCTACCACCCACTCAATAGCTCCCTGGTGTAATAATCTCATTAAACGTTTATCTAACAAAAAGAAAGCCTCTACCGCATCGTTAAGTTCTCGCCAACTAGTGAGTGATCGGACTTCGTATTCAGCGGCTTCCAACATGTATGTTCAGGCGCTCAAAAGCGCTAAAAGCACTTCCACTCACATGTAACCACCAATGTCAAAAATTCTGGCGGGTCATTAATCCTTCCACCGATGATAGTTTTGCGTTATCTGACCCGTTAGGCGACCCCATCCCTTCCGACGTTTGCGTCACTATTCTTAACCGCGCAATCACTCACAACTTTACACCCATATCTGATGTATACATATGCCTACAACTCACCACTTCAACTATGTTTTCATGCCACCTATAACTGTTGCTCCTACTGGTGTGAATAAGCTCACTGATGGACTCAGTGTTCATTCCGCTCCGGGTTATGACTGCGTTACTTAAAAAGCACTGCAGCTTATTCGCCCATTATACTAACCAAACTTTTCCAGCATTGACCAGTCAACGCTGCTACTGAGTGGAAGATCGGAAAGGTGGTTACAGTCTACAAATCCGGCAGCAAAGCATCCCCTATTAATTATCGTCCCATATCCCTTACCAATACTTGACCCAAAATGTTCAAACATATAACATTCTCCAACCTTGTTAACTTCCTTTCATTGAACAACTTTTTTATGTCAGCACAACATGGTTTTCGAAAACCTTACTCTTGCGAAACACAGTTAATATAGTTTACACATGCATTGCACTGTATACTAGATCTATCATCACTAACTGACTGTATATTTCTGGATTTTTCAAAGGCTTTCGACGATGTATGTCACAACCTTTTGGCTCACAAACTAAAACATCTGAATATTGACTGTAACTTATTGAAATGGATTGAATATCTACTTAATCGCTCACAATTAGTTTTTGCTAACGGTTATAACACCTGTTTTACAGAGGTGTCTTCCGGAGTTCCACAAGGTTCAGTTCCTGGACCCTAGCTACTGTTCCTGATTTAACATTAGTGATCCCCGCTCTCTTATGGATTCTCATATTCATCTATTCGCTGATGTTTGCGTCATTTTTAGAGAAACAACCAACACTAACAACCTTACATTACTTCAGTCAGTGGCGGTCACAGAGAGTGGTTTTAGGGGGAGCGGACAGACTGCTGTGTATAAAAAAAGAAAAAATAGAAACAACGATTTTTTATTTTATTTGCACAAAAATTTTTTTGCGCTTTGTTATTGAAAAATAAATGGCGAAAGGTATAGACGTTATACCATTACTCAATCTTTGAATGTTAACGTTTACGCGAGCAATATTCATTTCGATACCAGGGGAAACGAGTCGGCGTCTGAGATATCCCGCCACGACATGTCCACTAAGGTCCTAGCACCTGCCCGGACATTTCACCAGTGGGGTTAGCGGCATTCATTTCTCAGTTCTGGGAAGTGGCTTTGTTCCGCCCTCAGTCCCCTCCTTCAAGGCGGCCGGTCGGCGGTCCTTGTCAAGCCAGAAAGGGATGGTCCCCTCGCTGGCGTTGCTGTGTCCCATGGTGGGATAAAGACATGAATGGGTGGCTCCCCCCACCGCCGACGAGGTTGTTGGCCACCGCAACCGCAGGTGAATGGCACCGCCGTTGCCGCCGCGCCGGGGGCATGGCAAGACAACGGTGGCGGCAAGGCAGGAACACGATACCTCGACAATCACAACGAATTCTGCTCGTATAACTATCAACGTGTAGAACGTGGAATTGTGTGAAATAAGACACCCGCTAACAAGGTGAACGTACAAAGCAGGGGACTACTTGACGAGACCGCCACTGACTTCTGTGCGAAAAATGGTGAATGCAGCTATATATGAACAAATGCAAAGTCATGCGTGTATCTAGAAAAACTTCCGTCCCACCTCACTACTGCATCGATAACATTTCGTTGGAATCAGCCTCATCATATAAGTGCATCGGCGTCCACATTACTTATTATCTTAACTGGTCTCTTCATACCGAGAACATAATTGAAAATGCTAATCGCATGCTTTGCTACTTACGTCGACACTTCTTTAACGTTCCTTCCAATTTGAAACTACTGCTTTATCAAACACTAATACGATAAAAACTCGAGCATGCAACACGTGTATGGCACCCTGCTCATGACAACTTCATTAATGATCTTGAGCTGGTGCAAAATAACTCTGTGCGTTTAATCCTTGTTAACTACAACCGCACAGCGAGTATAACTACTATGAAGTCTAATATCTGCCTCCCATAACTGACATCGCGTAGAAAAGTGTTTCGTATCACCCTGTTCCACAAGCTGTACCATCATCCCGCTCTTCGTGATCAGCTCATCCCCCATACAATTTTCCCGCCGCATTGATCATAATCACAAAGTAGGAAGTATGTCATGCAACAGAAAATGCTGCTCGCAGTCATTCCTGCCGCGAACCTCATGCGACTGGAATCACCTTCCCGCAGAACTTGCCGGTACTGAAAATTATGAGCAGTTCCGCGTAGCACTAGCTAACATTGAATATTCAGGCGCTGTTTAATATTCATGTAATCAACTGTATTTTTCTCTCAGTTTTCGTATATTTACCATTCCCCCTGTGTAATGCCACTGGCCTTGAGGGGTAACATAAATAAATAAACAGAGTAATATGCAAGCCTCTCACACAACATTCACTAATATTTCTTTCTTTCTGTAATAACGATTTGTAGACAGCCTAAAGAGTCATATTTCACTGACGTGAAGGTTCATTTTTCACAGTCACAGTTCCATACTGTAGAGCGCAGGATAGCGCTTGTGCTGCATCGTTCTTCTGTGTGTCATTGTAGGCGCTATTGTTTGTTTTCTCGAGTACTATGCACCATGTACCCCAAACTGAAGTTCTTCTAAATCTTCTTTGATATTAGCACTTGCAAATGCAGGCCTTCTGCAGGATTTGAAGGAGGCCCAAGGAGCCGAGGACTAATTTTATGCATATGTAAATGTAAACAGCTAATCTATCTGTACTATTGTAACTTGCATTCTCTTTTTTGCTTTACGTGCTGTTCTTATATTTCGTGCCGTAGTGCTGAATGTCGTAATTTTTGTATGTATTATAGTGTAAATTGATACTGTACGTCTGCTGTCAGTTTTCTTTTTCTTTACTGTAATGCGAGATTGCAATGTTTATCTCTTATATTGTTTGGTGTACTTTCCGTGTTCTTTTAAAGTACCAACTTGTTTTTCCTACCTTCAAAACTGTCATCTAATGGTCCCCTGGGCCTTGTCAAGCTGTGTGCACAGCTTTTAGCCCAGGGTGACCAGCCAGATTTTTCTGGTAAATAAAGTGCATTGACAGATTTATTAATTCATTGATATGCAACTTACAAATGATTGGAAATGAGGGGAACATGTGCACAGGGCGGAAAGCGCGTGGTCTGCCAGGAAACACTGAGGTGGCCCCGAGAAGGGCCTTTAGTAAGAACGACATCCGTTTTGTGCCTCTTCACTAAACAGCGACGACACTGCGTGCGCAGTCCTCGTTTTGCCCGAGCTGTCGAAGCAATCCTTGTTAAAAAAACACACGAGGGAACAAAGTCGTGCTGTGTATGCAGATGCGATCGCCTCGTGGTTCCATTCACGGCGAACAATCACCCGGCAAGCCAGGCTTTTTCGACGGATTCAGGAAACGACTGAAAAGAACAGAAGTAAGGAGCGAAGAAAGGTGCACTGCTTACAGGTTAGAACACAAAAAAACAAAGCTAGGCGCTGCACTCGGTTAACCCATTCAACAAGGCGTGGCGTGAGCTTTAAATCCGATTTCGACAAGGCGTGAGAAGTCGCTAAAGAAGCAAAGGCACACTGCACTGGGTGAATGATATAGCTAGACTAAGCGCAAGTCATAACTTTTCTAAAGCCACACTGCACTCGTTTAACCTTGCAACGAGGCCTAGCGCGGGTTCTGATGTCTGGCGCCGATTTCGACAAAGAGAGGGAACACGGCCGCGAGATTGGATGCCCGCAATCTTCCAGGAAGCAATGAAGCGGCCCTGAAAAGGGCCGTTTGGTGCAGCTCTTCAACGTCAACCTACAGCGGCGTGGCGGCGAGCAGTAGGCCCAGTGTCCGCGGCGAACAATGACATCGGATTCCGAGAAGCATATCCAGGGAACGATGCTGCAAAAAAAAAAGATTCGTTACAAGCACCGCAATTTGGTGAGTCCTCAATACACGAGAAAACTTGCGACAATGTAGTTCACTCCTTACCTCGGGGTTGAGAATGCGCACGCCCGACAAGCGCGTCAGCGTGGCTGTCAAACAGCGGTCCTCAAAGCGCGCCTGATCCGGATCCTAGTAGTGCCGCGGCAAAAACTTTAAATACGAGTACGACACTAGCCACGTGCTACTGGCGAAACGGCGAAAGCCGCAAGCAAAAACTGCACAGAAATTTCAGCTGGCTGTCGCCGACGAGCGCACCACGCACGAACGCCATAGCTGCACACGCCTCGAAACGAGCGCGCCGAGGATCACGAAACGAATGCCCGCTCACCACGCACGCGCGGCGCTGCGGGTGCACCTAGCGTAACTTTAACCTAGCGATTCCCCAGGCGCTCTAGGGAGAGGTCGAGAAAGGTGCGCTGCCGCCACGTCCGGTTGAGAACGAGGGCGAAGTCAAAAAACGTCACGGAGAAGCGCATCCCATCGACCAATCAGCGTTTCCAGCCTACCTACCCGCAAACGCTTCTCCGGTCACACTAAGCCGATGCGACGTCGATCGACGGTCGGTGGGCTGGTCGGTATGCAGATGCCGTCTCTGACGCACCGGTATGTCACGCTGGAACCGACGACGACGCCAGCACGACCAACGACCGCGTATCGCAGTAGTGTTAAGAGTAAGCTTCTGTGAACTTTCGCCAGATTATTAAATTTCGGTGGACGGTGAACCGCCGGCCCTTTTGTGACGAGGCCTAGCTGAGTTCGCAGGATTCTTGAGTGCGATTTCGGCGATTGCGGAGAGTGAATTCGCTGCTCTTAGCGCGTTCAAATAGCCGTCGAGCGTAGTTTTGGCTACAGTGAATTCAAAGCGACGACTGCCTACATCGCAGAACTTCCGTACAGTATGGGAGAAGTGCCGATGTGACCTGGTCTGCAGAGCATGTGTGTTGAAGGTCGGCAGCAGGCAGCAGTCATCGGTGTCGACTGTGGACAACACATTTGGCAGTTTTCATTAATGCAAGTGGTGCGCAAACGTATTTCCAGGTAAAGTGATTTAAAATCAAGTATTGGTGACATCAGAGGAAGCAGATACAACTAGCAACAAGCTCCGTAGGTACGCGAAGCGTTTCCCAAGCAGTCGACAGCAGCATCGGCTCTTAATGCAGTGTTATCGTGGTGTGTAAACAAGTCAAACTACATTTTCTAAGCAAGAGTAGATAACATTTAAGATATGGAGAGGCCACCTTGCGTCATGCCAAGCAAACGATCAGTACTGTTTGAACACAGCTATGTAAACAACCTCAGCGCGGGGCTGCAGTAATCGTAATTTTCGCATTCCTAGCGGACTTAGCGCACGCAGAGTACAGTTTAAATGATGCACTATTATCTTGAAGCACTCATTAAGGCGGCGGCGACTTTTCGTCGGTGCGGGCAGTGAAACATTCGAGTCTTGTTGGCTTCTGCTAGCGGCTTGGTTCTGCAAACGGGTCCTACGAGCCGGAAGAAATGCATGTTCGACTTACATACACACACACACATGCAGCGGAGAGAAGCAGTCGCATTTGGCCCTTTTCTCAGCTCCTTTCGTGCTGTGAGCTTACTCTAGTGGCACCTAGTGATAATTTGAGTTTACTTATCGAACCGCCGAATAGCGGGAAAGAACAGCCAGCGACAGATCGCCACGCCGCTCACGGCGCACATCGGCGAAGGCATGCACGGCACGTGCCGTTTTTCACACACGGGAGCACTTGACGGCTTCTAAGTGCAAATAACAAAGCAGGGGTGCAGCACCGATTCTTCAATAACCAGAAAACAGGCGCCACGAACAAGCCCTCTTTCCCACGGATCACTACGCTCACGCGCTAAACTGAAGGCTTCCGAAAACAAAACTCGGAAAATGCATTTTATTTCCCTAAGCTAAAAAAAAAAATCGACCAACCGCCGTCCAGGGTGTGCGAGAGAGCACCTCAACGCAGCCAACAGCGTGCAGTCGACGCGGGTCGGGTATGTCCTTGTGACGTCAGCGATCAGAGTCTGCCTGACCAGCAAGCAGCTCGCAAGAGAAACAAAAAAAATTCATTAAAAAAATATCTACCTCACAGAACCAGCTGAAACTTCGGGCAATTGTTTACTAAATTATATGTAGTAAGCACGGTATACGCGAAAACAGGCTGTCATGGCCGCTTTAAGGCACTGTCTGAAGGTGACGGAGACGAACTTTTGCCACAGCTTCATCGTCTTCGAAAACTTACTCGCTTCCAAGCGAGAGAAGAAAGCGGGCACGAAGCTGTTCTTGTGTCAGCGATAGAGCGAGGTAAAAAATAAGCCACCAAAAGCGCCGTGCACAGGAACAGTTGCCAAGTTTCCAGGAATTAATTAAGGACAAATTGACAAAATTTCGTTCGGCCATGATTGACCTGTGCATAGTATTCAAAGGTGGAAGATAGTAGCAGGTCACTCCACCGATAACAAGGCAATGTCATTTAACAATACTGCAGACTGGGCGAGTTGGTTAACATACATCTTGAAAAATTTAGCGCGACACACAAGGACCGAAAGAGTAGACGACACGAGCGCTGACGAACAACTGGAAGTTTATTCGAAAACACGTAGAATTATAAAGGAAGAAAGTGCGATAAAATCGTTGGTCAAAAACCAAAAGAAGAAAACTAAACACAACAGTCACCGCCAGCTCCTGCTATCAAGACGCAAAGCACTTGTCCAGATAAGCTACCTCTTTTTCCCGTATAGTAACGGACGGTTTGGCCACGCACGTGTTATGAGCCTTGGCGATACTATATGCCTCGTAAATTTCCCTACACAACACGTTGTCATTCTTGTACTCAATCGTAGTGTTGTCAAGGATCGGCGAGCACTTGCTGGTCCCGAGATCCTTGCACTCACGGCAGTGCAAAACAAGGTTCGAAGACACCGGTTTCCTGCAGTCCAGTGAATTCTTGTGCTCCTGCAGCCGCACATTGATGCACCTGCCCGTTTGGCCGTAATACACCTTCCCGCAGGCCAATGGCACCTTGTACACAACCCCCTTTTCGCAGGTGGTGAAATCGCTGGCATGACTGGCAGTACATTCCCGCGGGGATTTTCGAGGCAGTGTCTTGTCTAGCCTGTTCCGAACTGCCGCGCACACTCTCCCGACCTTGTTATCAGCTGAAAAGACCAGCTGCACATCATGCTTAGCTGCAATCTTCCGTAGTCGATGAGACAGCCCGTGTATGTATGGCATACATGCAACCTTCTGGCGTGGCCGGTCCGCTGGTTCCTGAACCGAGGGGAAAGCCTCGCGCTTCAGTTTTAGCAATAGTCGCTCCGTAAGCCGGGCAAGATGCTTTTGAGGGTAACCAGCTTCTTGTAGTCTGGCCACTTGCCTCAAAAAACCTTCCTCAAGTCGGTGGGGACACGACTGCCTCAGGGCTGTGGTCATACCGGACATGGCTATGCCGTCCTTGACAAGTCTTGAATGCTGGGACTGGAAGTTTAGAAGGGGCTTCCCCGCCTTTGGAGCATACACCCAGCAAACATGCTGATTGGTTAACTTCAACTCCAGGTCCAAAAACCGGATACAACCCTCTCTTGGCACTTCAAAAGTGAAGTTGAGGCCCTGACCTCTATCCTTGAAGATCTTGAGAATATCAGGCGTCGTTCGGATGCTACTGGCCCCTTTGATGAAGACAAGGTAGTCGTCTACATACCTGAAAATTCGTCTTGTGACGTCCTTCAAATCAGCTTCCAGATTCCTGTCTACCTTCGATAGAAAAATATCACTGAGAATTGGAGCAACCCGAGAGCCGATACACACTCCCGAACGTTGAACGTACACCTTGTTTTCCCACATGATGAAGGTCGATTCTAGGTAGGCTGAAAGTAGCTCGAGGAAACTCTCCACCGTCATGCTGCAGGCGTTTCTGAAGGCGATCTCATCATTGTCTTCGACGATGCATTCCTGGACGCACTTCATTAAGGTAGCATGGGGAAGGGAATAGAAAAGATCCTCAACGTCAACGCTAAGTACATTACAATTTCCAGGGTTCTGCTGCGACAGGTACTGCACCACCGACATAGAATTTGGGACAAGGAAAGGATCGTTAATCCTGAGGGGTCTCAAATTTTTCAGGAGGAAACTCGACACTTCGTGCTGCCAAGTTGCTCGTTCAGACACCACTGACCGAAAAGGAATATCCGGCTTATGCGTCTTCGCAGTGAAGAACAGGTCAAGATGGATCTGCGTTGCCTTTTTTACCTTCTCGCACAAACCATCAAGCTTCTTGCCTTTTAACCAGGCAATGATTTTTCGCTTGGAAACGGCTGGCTTCAGACCCACTTCTTTGAAGTTTTTTAGCAGAGCCGATTTCGCTTTTTCCTGATACACCTCATCAGGGACGATGACGAAGAACCCTTCCTTGTCGGACACCAAAGGCCTCAAATTACTTTTTACCAAATGGTCCACAACCCTTTGGAACTTGCGATGGGACCCTGACGAAAACCTGCCTTTCCCGATAACAGCCTCAGAAGCTTCAGTCACAAACTTGTCCTTGTCCTTCTCTGGTACATGTCGAGCGATCATCCGCGGAATCGCCAACAGTTCGACTGGCTTCAAATCTGGCTTAAGACAAAACTTCGGACCAAGTTCCAGAATATGCCGATGCCTCTCCTCCACAGAACGGTCGCCAAGGGTCAGAAGCTTGCCCTGGGGTCTATGGGCCTCCCTCTTCCTAGGCAAAGTTGGTAGAATCGTCCTCCAGAGGAACTCCGTAAGTTGATCGGCGGTCCTCATCCACTCAGAAAGCAGCCGATGATACCGTTGGCCTCCGTGACTACCACAAAAGACCCGCAAATGATCCTTGTAAAAACGAGTTTGTCGCCACAACTCCGACGATAAGATGCGGCAGATCCTAGACGAATGGCCGGGAGAGGGCTGCAACCAGCCACAGAGGGCCTGGACATCACAAGGGCATAGGTGGTGTCGCGCATACCAAGAGGCCGTTCTAGCTCTGCATATACAAATAGCGATGAGAGCACACAGTACCGCTGGGTTATTAAAGTCGAAAGGTAAACATGAAACCGCCGATCAACTTACGGAGTTCCTCTGGAGGACGATTCTACCAACTTTGCCTAGGAAGAGGGAGGCCCATAGACCCCAGGGCAAGCTTCTGACCCTTGGCGACCGTTCTGTGGAGAGGCATCGGCATATTCTTGAACTTGGTCCGAAGTTTTGTCTTAAGCCAGATTTGAAGCCAGTCGAACTGTTGGCGATTCCGCGGATGATCGCTCGACATGTACCAGAGAAGGACAAGGACAAGTTTGTGACTGATGCTTCTGAGGCTGTTATCGGGAAAGGCAGGTTTTCGTCAGGGTCCCATCGCAAGTTCCAAAGGGTTGTGGACCATTTGGTAAAAAGTAATTTGAGGCCTTTGGTGTCCGACAAGGAAGGGTTCTTCGTCATCGTCCCTGATGAGGTGTATCAGGAAAAAGCGAAATCGGCTCTGCTAAAAAACTTCAAAGAAGTGGGTCTGAAGCCAGCCGTTTCCAAGCGAAAAATCATTGCCTGGTTAAAAGGCAAGAAGCTTGATGGTTTGTGCGAGAAGGTAAAAAAGGCAACGCAGATCCATCTTGACCTGTTCTTCACTGCGAAGACGCATAAGCCGGATATTCCTTTTCGGTCAGTGGTGTCTGAACGAGCAACTTGGCAGCACGAAGTGTCGAGTTTCCTCCTGAAAAATTTGAGACCCCTCAGGATTAACGATCCTTTCCTTGTCCCAAATTCTATGTCGGTGGTGCAGTACCTGTCGCAGCAGAACCCTGGAAATTGTAATGTACTTAGCGTTGACGTTGAGGATCTTTTCTATTCCCTTCCCCATGCTACCTTAATGAAGTGCGTCCAGGAATGCATCGTCGAAGACAATGATGAGATCGCCTTCAGAAACGCCTGCAGCATGACGGTGGAGAGTTTCCTCGAGCTACTTTCAGCCTACCTAGAATCGACCTTCATCATGTGGGAAAACAAGGTGTACGTTCAACGTTCGGGAGTGTGTATCGGCTCTCGGGTTGCTCCAATTCTCAGTGATATTTTTCTATCGAAGGTAGACAGGAATCTGGAAGCTGATTTGAAGGACGTCACAAGACGAATTTTCAGGTATGTAGACGACTACCTTGTCTTCATCAAAGGGGCCAGTAGCATCCGAACGACGCCTGATATTCTCAAGATCTTCAAGGATAGAGGTCAGGGCCTCAACTTCACTTTTGAAGTGCCAAGAGAGGGTTGTATCCGGTTTTTGGACCTGGAGTTGAAGTTAACCAATCAGCATGTTTGCTGGGTGTATGCTCCAAAGGCGGGGAAGCCCCTTCTAAACTTCCAGTCCCAGCATTCAAGACTTGTCAAGGACGGCATAGCCATGTCCGGTATGACCACAGCCCTGAGGCAGTCGTGTCCCCACCGACTTGAGGAAGGTTTTTTGAGGCAAGTGGCCAGACTACAAGAAGCTGGTTACCCTCAAAAGCATCTTGCCCGGCTTACGGAGCGACTATTGCTAAAACTGAAGCGCGAGGCTTTCCCCTCGGTTCAGGAACCAGCGGACCGGCCACGCCAGAAGGTTGCATGTATGCCATACATACACGGGCTGTCTCATCGACTACGGAAGATTGCAGCTAAGCATGATGTGCAGCTGGTCTTTTCAGCTGATAACAAGGTCGGGAGAGTGTGCGCGGCAGTTCGGAACAGGCTAGACAAGACACTGCCTCGAAAATCCCCGCGGGAATGTACTGCCAGTCATGCCAGCGATTTCACCGCCTGCGAAAAGGGGGTTGTGTACAAGGTGCCATTGGCCTGCGGGAAGGTGTATTACGGCCAAACGGGCAGGTGCATCAATGTGCGGCTGCAGGAGCACAAGAATTCACTGGACTGCAGGAAACCGGTGTCTTCGAACCTTGTTTTGCACTGCCGTGAGTGCAAGGATCTCGGGACCAGCAAGTGCTCGCCGATCCTTGACAACACTACGATTGAGTACAAGAATGACAACGTGTTGTGTAGGGAAATTTACGAGGCATATAGTATCGCCAAGGCTCATAACACGTGCGTGGCCAAACCGTCCGTTACTATACGGGAAAAAGAGGTAGCTTATCTGGACAAGTGCTTTGCGTCTTGATAGCAGGAGCTGGCGGTGACTGTTGTGTTTAGTTTTCTTCTTTTGGTTTTTGACCAACGATTTTATCGCACTTTCTTCCTTTATAATTCTACGTGTTTTCGAATAAACTTCCAGTTGTTCGTCAGCGCTCGTGTCGTCTACTCTTTCGGTCCTTGTGTGTCGCGCTAAATTTTTCAAGAAGGCAATGTCCCCGTGTAAAACGTGAAAAGAAAAAGAACAGCAGGACTTCGCGGTCGAACATCGTCACGAATTGGGAATTCGTGTGCAATGAAAGGAAGACACGCGACACCAAGTCGAGACTGCATGCTGTGTCGGCAGGACACATCTATCCACGCCGTGGGCCAGATGGGTGCTCGTTTAGAAAAAGCCGCTGGGGGGAAGCCTTCATCGTGGGCTCGTCTAAGGAAGGCAGTTTTTTTGAATATGAGAGCAATGTTGCCGTATTTGTCTTCTTGGGAAGGCAATGCTCGAAGATCCAGCGTATAAAGAAGCTGACATGAGGCTTTTCTATGGCTGGCAGAGTTGCTCTGATCCTGACTCAAGAAACGGTTCTGGGAACTAAAATAACGTTCTTGTTTATTTTGAATATGCCGTAGCTTCGAAATGTTTCTATTTACACTGTCAGAACTACCCCTGGTTGTATTAAATGACTTGACGTAAAAGAAAAAACCGCTGTACTATGAACATAGAGGAAAACAATGTTCAGAATCCCAATATAGCCTTAATACCCTACTGACTGCAGTTCATGAATATAAATATCTCGGTGTGATTCTGACAAAAGACTTCAGGTGGGACACCCACACAAATACATCACATCTAGTGGCCTGAAATAACTATTATTCCTTAAAGATGCTTTGGGCAATCACCGCCTGATGCAAAATTACTAGCCTACAAAACGTCCATCAGATCCACCCTAGAGTACGCTAACATAACTTGGTTTCCGTTTACTAAAGAGCCCATACACAAACTACGGCGGGTGCAAATAAGGCAGTGAGATTAATCTTTATTAAATACAGATTAACAGATCCTCCAACTCAGCTATTTATGAACGCTAACATTCTAATTCTACAAAGCAGAGCCATATTTAAGGCAGAAAGCTGGGCTAGTTGGTGTTTGGATTGACAGGACCTAGTAGTAGCGCTAAAGAAACAGGGACGACAGGGTAGACGAAGAGAACAGAGAAGCTAGACATGAAATAATTTTATTCTCGAAAGGAACCACGAATTTATAGGTGACAATCAGGAGCACTAAAATCAACAATCGAATCGCATGCTTGATGGAACTTCCCGATACAAGAACTTCAAATCTTTAGTACACAGATAAACGTTTGGTTTCCTCACACACGACTACCTTTCCATGTGAATAAGAACTTCCAATACCTCCAATACCTCCCGCTCCTTCTGGTCTGCATTTACAGATATCACATGTGTCTGCTCAAACAAAGGGGTACAAGTTTTTTCACCATACTTACATCGTTTGCAGTGTGCCGCCAAGTGTCCAGGGCCTGATATACCAGCTGCCAGATTCTTGTGCTCCATGAGGCGAACGTTGATACAACGGCCAGTTTGGCCGATGTACCATTTTCCGCAAGATAATGGAATACGATAAACCACATTGGTCCTGCAGGCCATAAACGGCTTCCCTTGCTTGATCGGGCATGGCAGTTTCCCGTTGCAGTCATCATTTGCAAAGTTTCCCAAGTTTGTTGGGTGCAGTAAGCACTACCCTGATATTGCCTTTCACGGCCACCATTTTAAGGCAGTACGTAAGCTGGTGAACATAGGGCAGTGCCACGCATATTGCCCGTTCGTGAGCTTGTCGCTCAGTCGTCAGCTTATGGCCCCCAGCTTTTATCTTGTGTATCAGGCTCTCGGCGATCGATGCCACCAGTTCCACAGGAAAACCTGCGCCAGTCAAGCGACCCACCTGCTTTTGGACACCCTCTAATCTTGTGCGAGCAAGACTTCCGTAGAGCTGCAAAAAGGCATGTCTTAGCAATGCCTCTTTTAACCAATTTGGAGTGCGCCGAATCAAAACTCAAAATTCAAGAACCATATTAAGTGACAAGCAGACGAACATAGATACTTCGAGCTGCATTACTTACGATACAACGAGGATAAAAAGGCATAAGCATTCACAAACACTCACCGATCAACCATTTCGTACAGACAGCTTCAAATTTTCGTATTTTCCACGAGCCATAAGTAATCGGAATAGCATAGATGGATCAATTCTTAACAGTCCATCAAGTGATAGCTTTGCGTGATTGCTTGTGAATTATTAATAAGAAAACATCATTACAAAAACTGTATCATTGTTATTTTCATTTCCTCGGAGTTTTGTCTGTGACCCAGTCCTTTTTTTTCAAAATGTTTAAATATTATGCATATCTGTATTTGTAAACCCCTTTTTTCTATTTGCGCTTTATTATCCTGTTACCCAAACCACGACAAGTTGCTGTTAACACAAACGTGTTGCCAAACCTGGCTAAATCTATTGTGTCACACGTACTTGACAATATTTTGT
This sequence comes from Amblyomma mixtum, assembly GCF_055824585.1. Classification (NCBI taxonomy): domain Eukaryota; kingdom Metazoa; phylum Arthropoda; class Arachnida; order Ixodida; family Ixodidae; genus Amblyomma; species Amblyomma mixtum. The sequence goes on from NC_143021.1 coordinate 145,617,977, forward strand.
GCCCTTCATACAATACTTTTGGATGAGATTGGCAGTACCTGTAAATAAATCGATAATTCTTACCAAGATTATGATATAGTCGCAACCACTATGTCTTCGTGCATGTAATGATTGGATTTGGTGCTTGAATTACAAATGAAGGACGCCGCTTTTTTCGTAAAGAATAAACATAATCAGAAACGGACACAACAAGCGGTTACTATTTTTTTACGAAACTGTTTCGAGAAACACGTAACATTCGCAGTGAGAGGGAAAATAACATTTGTTTATTTCGCTATTCATACTTTACATTTCACAGTAGGGGACATTTGAGGGTCAGAAATAAAACAGAATTAGGAGTTATTTGTGGGCAGTGTTTTTCTAATCACAGCTGTTGAGAAAGAAGCCTTCATACAAGTGTTTTCATAGGAATTTCTATCTAACGTAAAGGTACTCCGCAAAGAACTGAAGAGAGAAATGGAGCGTACAAGGGCGTTGCCTAACACGAAGTTGCAAGGGATGGCCCGTGTCCGCGCTCAAGCGTGATTCAAGGCAGCAGCTCGAACTTTATCCGAAGCTGGTCATTATCTACGTACCCGTCACTGAAGAGATTTTGGAGCATAAAGCAAGGATTAGAGTAAAAAGACTTGTTCCTTGATGTTGTTGGCTTTTGAATACGTTGGTCAGATGGAAATGAATCCTCTACCCACACATGCTCTTCTATTCCTCTCGGATGAATTACGCTCATCCGGATCTTGTGCTTGAAAGGCCACTGGACATCATCGTCCATATCGCCCTTCTGCAGAGTGTACTTGAAGTGCAGCTGTACACGCATCCCCCGACAAACGATCCTGACTCCAGGAGACATACAGTAGCCGCGAAGGTGCATCTTCTCGCTGTCGTAGTCAGCCATGCCATCTCTCACCGCCTTGTCTTGAAGCGACTTCACTCCTTTCACAAAAAACTCGTACGTCTCTTGTGGTGCACCTTCTCCATGCAGATTGGTGACGGGCTGCAATGGCTTTTGAACACTGTCCTTCAATTCAGCCTTGACTTGTTCAATGCTAGCTGCAATCTTCGACAAGACGTCTCGAGTTCCGCTCAATTTATCGTTCAGTGTTTTTTCTACACTTTTTATAGTTTTCAAACAAGTGCTAACTGTATCGCTGCATGTCGCAAAACATTGTTTGAGTTCAGCGTTCGACGACGTTATTGCCTCGTGGTTCTGTCCTTTTAAAGATATTAGTTCTTCACACAGTGTCTCCTTTAGCGTGTTCATGCCATCAGAGATTTCGCTCAATCGGACCCCATGCGTGCTGATATCAGCAGCCATCGGCCTCAGATACGCTGTGGTTTCAGCCGCTTGCCTTTCGAAGGCTGCTCTAAAAGAAGTCCACGATGCTGCCTCCTCCGTGTGAGCCGGTGGAACTTGGCTTTCGGATGCGAGAGCTGTCGAAGTGTTGCAAGAGGCCGACCGCAGGTGCTCGCACACATGCCTGCAAAGAACGCTGGCCGAGCACCTGGGACAACGGACGGAGTGGTATTCACATTCCAGCTGGAAATGCCGGACGATCCGTGAAGCAGCTGTCCCGTACTGGCAGCCACTCCCTTCATTCCAACACTTCACCTGCAAGGATACAAAATAAGTCACTTGGAGAGATGGTGAGGCTATCTGGCGAGGGACGTTTTTGTGCAATTCTCTGGGTGTAGCGAATATAGAAATGACTTTCGATATTATGCGCTCTTTTGCAGGCCTGAGAAATGAAACGGTAAACGCGAGAGATATTTTGAAAAAAGAATCAAGTTCTCTGTTTCTACTGTATAAAGAAGATGAATCGTTCACGTTACTCAGTATGTTATATCGAAATCATCAATAAAAATATTGAAGTCTGTAGAAGAGGCAAAATTGTTTGCCTAACCATTCGTCGAACATCTTTGAAAAGATGGGGCTCTGACTGTGAACTGACACAGCATGTTGGAAGAAGGTGTGTGACATGGGAGCCGGGAGAAATGTCCCCAGGAAAAACGTCCCCAGAAGAAACGTCCCCGGAAAAAAGGTTCCCGGAACATACATCCCCGGAAAAAACATCCAGATTTGCGAAGTAGGAAAAAATGTCCCCAAACAGCGGAGCAAAATCTATCCGTCTAATACTGGAAGCCTCAGGGACCTTGTTGTTCAGCCACCGTGTACTGTGACTTGCATTTGCCAGCACAACTTATTTGAAGTTGCTAGCCGAGAGCAGCACACATGGTTCATGGATGGGAACTTCGATCTCGCATCCAAGGGATTCCTGCAGCTATATTTTATTCTTGTACCACACGGCGAGGGCGTTGTATCAATTGCTTACGTCTTCATGATAAGGAAAAATCAGGAGGCCTACGAAGAGCTGTCCAGGTCACTTCATGACCGGTGCGAACTCCTTGAAATGGCTCTTTACCCGGACTTCGTTATGTGCGACATTGAAAGGCGACCATGAATTTAAGGCGACCATTCAAACAGACCTACACTCGTTATCAAAAGTAGCATAGCTGGCCTCTATTTGAAGGCAGTATCTCTGCTGTTTCTACCGCTCCCTCCTTTATAACAGAAAGCCTCAGTTCCCATAGCTGAATGTAGTCTGTACCGTTGATGGCCCCTAGCGTTTACAAACAATTATTCTTGTTTGTCAGCTCTGTGTGATTACACACAATATCGTTAAATGTTTGTGGTGTGCAGTTCAGGATGTTATTCGGTCCTTTGTTTCGTCTTCCGGCTCAATTATGTTTTGGCCTGTTTCTTAAATTTATAGTATCGTCACTTATTTTGTTTTTCTCATTATTCCAAAACATTCAAGCAAGACTGCACATTCAGCATTTATATTGCTGCCAACAAGGAAGGCACTCATCTTGAAGTGCGCCATCTGAACCTCCAGCACAATCACGCCATCACTGAAGAACTGTTCAGGCACCTGGCCCAACAAAGGCGACTGACGCCCGACTTGCAGGAGAAGGTGCGTAACCTTTTGCGGCTCAAGGCTAATAAAGTGCTCGTAAGGGAAGAAATGCAGAATGAAAGTGGAAATGCTGTGCTCCTGAAAGACAGCGAATATAGCAGCTAAAGGAAGGACGGCTAATACAAGAAACGACGTACCAGAAGTTGGGCGTGTTTTAACTGAAAAATACAAATCAACTGTACGCCTCCTTACAGATGAGAATGATGAACTGCAGGGAGTGTTTTTTCAAGACAATCAAATGAAGAAGTCATTTCAAGACTTTCCAGAGGTGCTCTTTGTAGATGCAACATACAAACTCCTCGAGACCAAAATGGCTTGTTTTTTGGTAATTATTGACAATGGCAATGGGGAAAGTGAAATCGTAGGTGTTGGGCTGTTGACAACAGAAGACGGCAAGCCGATGGCAAGCAGTACGAGTCACAATGGCTGACAAAGATGTAAAAGAAGGAACCATTGTGAAAGAGCTTTTCCCATCATCTGCACTGCACATATGTGCATTTCACACATTGCAGGCCGTTCGCAGGGAAGTGAGCGTGCAGAAATTAGGCATTACGAGAGGAGAGCAGGACACAGCTCTGGATATCCTACAACTCATGGTGTATGCAAAGAACGAAGAGGCTTATGAGGAGCTTTATGCCATGCGGCAGACATCAACAGCATCTTCAGTAGTGAAGTACTTTGACACCAACTGGCACTCCATTCATGCAGAATGGGCAATGGGCATGAAATGGGAGTTCGGGAACTTTTTCAATGCAAAAAAATAACCGAGCTGAAAGCATGAATGCAAAGCTGAAGCAACTTGTTGAACGTTTCAGCTCTCTTGAGATGTTTGTTGAAAAGTTCTTTTCAATCATCTATGCTCAACGAAGTGGAAAAACGCATAAAGCAGCTGTTATGCTACAAAAGAGAAGAGTTGTGCCAAATGAAGATGAGGCCGGTGAACTAAATTCAAGGTTGTTAACACCGTACGCCTATTCTCGCGTTCAAGCGGAACTTGCTGTATCTATCGCCGTAAGGAAGAGTACTGATGCACTGACTGAGGCAAGTAAATTCTGTGCTACGGTGGAACACTGCACATGCCCTTTCGGGAAAGCTATGTTGCTGCCTTGTCGCCATATTTTTGCCCTCCAAAAGTCTGCAGGTCTCTTAAAATTTTACAGAAACCTATGTGCCCAACGGTGGTGTTTAGATCAGTACGTGGAAGGTTGTGGCATGACAGCCACTGATGATTATGGTGGACAGGCAGTGCAGGTGAGCACTCGTAAAAATAAAAAAATTCTTTCTGCTCACCAGAAATTTAGAAAGGCAGCAGCCATTGCCTCTAAGCTGGCAGACCGTGCATCAGAGGGCTCAACAGCAACATTTACAAGCAGGCTGAAAGTTCTAGAAACCATTCTGGAATGTTGGAATGCTGGGAATGAAGTTACCATAAATGAGGTAGCACAGCCGGAACAGTGCAATCAGCAGGAGTTCTTCGATAATTCTGAAGAAAGTATTCAGCGTGAACAATTGCAGCAGGAAGATGTTGAGACGCCGATTGCACTAGGCACTAACGCCGGGTCAGATATGAGCAGCGCGCATCTCTCGCATAAAAAGGGTCCACAAGGCAGCTCTAGCTCTGACACTACTGAGGTTGCCCGTCAAGGTGAGCAGGGAATTGTTGGAAATTCCAATTCATTGTGTACATGTGCTGAAGCAGAAACGAGGGGCATACATTTGTCACGTGAAGACGTCCTACATGGCACAGCTGACACTGCTGCGTCTTCTGGCTGCCAAGCTAAAACCGTCCAAGGTGCAGACACACTGGATATGATTAAAGCGCCAGCTCCAATGAGAAAGTGTGGTCGGCCAAAAGGGCAAGTTTTGACCGTCATTGGCTTGCCAAAAAAAACGAAAAAGGACTGACAGGCCTTATGGACAGCTTACTGTGAGGGAGACGTGGCAAACAGGGGCATGAAATGCAGCTGATGCTATGAAAGGGAAGCTTCTCGAAGATTCAGTCGAGCAAAGGCCCGAATATGTCTACAGTGGTATTCGCGACGACTGAGTGGACATCAACTTTGTGCGGCGTTACTTTACCGAAGATGGATGGCAAGCTGTGGACATGGTTGTAAAAATCAAAAAAGAGCAAGAGTGGAAGTGTAGTGAGTGTAAGACAGATTTAGAAGATGAAGACTCAGTAAGCTGTGACTAGTGCCTGGCTTGGAGTCACCTGCCCTGTGTTGGACTAAACAGCCAACCAAAGACCAAGTTATGGAAATATACAGTCTGTAGCAGTACAGCGACAAATCAGTAATTGTCCTTGTATTTGCAATTGGAAATTGTGTGAATAAACTGAACAAACTGCCCTCATCAATCTAATCCTCCCTTGTAATGTAAATACTTTTTGAGTGGCAGACTCGCTTTACTTGGTCGTCACAAGACTTCTTTTCTATGCAGGCTGCCTAAAAAAGGCACATGGCGACGTAATTTACTTGGAATAAAATTCTGTGCCACCGAGGATGCTTGTTTCACTGGAGTGTCGGTACCTCTGTAAGGATATCACATAATTAAGGCCATCGCTTTTTTTTATGTGAACCGAGTACGAAACAGTCAACCTATAAATAGGAAACGGGAAGCACTACCGCGTGTGACGATAATTTGCAGCGCGATGCGCCCAAGGCCGCTGAAACGCGTTCTTCAGGTTATTGTTTAGATGAAAACTTCGCGCAACGCCTAAAAATGCTAATAATAATAATACTATTTATTAGCACTTACGTAGGAAAAAGAAAAGTACGTGAGGCAACATGTATGGCTGAACCGAGAGGTGAAAAGCCCGTAGCGTTCCGTTCAAGAGGTCGACCACATAAACTGCTGAAACGCTGATACCATGAACGCTCAACCGGTGGTAGTAGTTTTATTAAAATAATAAAAAAGGTAGGAAGAGATGTTCAGGGTTCACGGCTGCCTGGAGAGAGCAACAAAATCTTAAATTATCATTTGATCACGCACAGCCAATGAAAAACTAATGCCGAACCGCTGCCGTGAAAATTGCGTTGCCGAAATTTTCACGGCTGCCGGGAGAATAAAAAAATCTTATTCTACCGGCAGTTAACATGTGACCGTGTACAGCCAATCAGAGGCGAGTGGGAGCGGAATTCTCACGGCTGCCGGGAGAATGGCCATGCCCTAAAAAAAAAAGCCCAGGCATCTACTTCTTTTACATACTCGCTTACCTGTTTTCTCAGCAGATCGTCAGTTGGGAAGTCTATGAGGGAGACGTCATCCTCCTCGAAGTGGTTGCCGTCCAGAGGACACTGGTGCGATCCGTCCTGGCCGCACTGGTCGTAGCAAGACTCGCACAGCACGTGCATGCAGGGCAGTAACGCGGTCTTCTTTCGCACCAGTCCGCATGCGCTGCACACTCGGTTGGCAGGAAAAGGCTTGAGGAAGGTCAGGGGCCTCCAGTCAAGCTCTGGGCAGAACCCAACCAGCGTGTACTGCCGGCTTGCGCAAGCCATTGCCAGCACTGTACGACGTCCGCTGCGGCGGTCTCACAAGGAACTGCTTTTCCGCCCCCTGAAAAAGTGGCCTAATCTTGCTCCTAGCTGTCGTCAAGGCCGCTGTCACGACTGCATGAGCTGACTCACGTCCGCTGACCAAAGAAAGACGGTAGGTTGCCACGATGCACGAGCAGAGACAGAAGCGCCGACGCGCCGCAATGCGTTCGGCTGGTGCGGTTTTGCTTCACGAATGCCCAGCGTGGGTCCGGCCAAAGAAAATTCTAGATGTCTCTGCTCCGGCGCTTAGCTTTGAGCTGCACTCTCTCCCTCCTCTCTAGGCTCGTCAAAGCGGCTTTGTGCACGCTTTCTTCACAACCTTGCCTCTTTGCTGAAGGCGCTTAGCTTTGCGCTGTACTCTCTCCCTCCTGTCTTCAAAGCTCGTCAAAGCGGCTTTGCGCACGCTTTCTCTTGGCCCTTTCCCTGTTGCCGAAAGGGGCTTAGCTTTGCGCCGTGCTCTCTCTGCCTCTTCCCTTCTTGGCTCGCCGAAGCTGCTCAGTGCACGTGTTCTCTTCGCCCTTTCCTCTTTGCTGAAGGGTGCCCAATGCCTTCCCCCTCGCCGCTACAAGCGTAGGCGGGTAGGTAGGCAGGAAACGCTGATTGGTCAAAAAATATGACGTCATACGCGTGACATTAAAAGGTCACGTGATATTTAGCGGACGGGGCTGCGCGCGAGGAGACGAAGAGGCAGCGTGCACTGCAGCGTTGCCTTCTCGACGTTTGCGCGAGGAGGCAGCGTGCACTGCCAGCACTGGAGCGTTGCCTCCTCGACGTTTCCCCGTCATGTCTTTCTATCCGCCGCGGTGGCTCAGTGGCTATGGCGCTCGGCCGCTGACCCGAAAGACGCGGGGTCGGTCCCGGGCGCGGTGGTAAAATTTCGATGGAGGGCAAATTCTAGAGGACCGTGTACTGTGCGATGTCAGTGCACGTTAAAGAGCCCCAGGTGGTCGAAATTTCCGGAGCCCTTTAATACGGCGTCCCTCATAGCCTGAGTCGTTTTGCGACGTTAAAACCCCAATAAACCATAAACCCATGTTCTTCAGAGCGCGCGCGAGATTAAAAAGCGCACCTGTCGCGCCGCTGCCACACTGCATGCCTACTTCTGTGCATTTCCTACAGACTCCTTTCTGTCATACTTAGCTATGCTTTTGACCAAGTGGCTTCTTACACAGTTATGTATTTCAAGTTTTATTTCTATGTATAAAGAATATGTTTGTAGCCGGTGCGTGAGCCTGAACAAAAGGAAAAAGTTTTTATTTTTTTTAATGCTTCAGTATTCCTGCTTATCGAGATTTGAGCATATATATGTTGCTGTACAACTTTTTCCAGGCATCATAATTGATCCTTCGATATGTTTGGTACATATTCATCTTCAGACATTAAAGGGTCAGTCTACTCACCGAGATGAGTGTATAAATAATGGCATATTCTGGTAGTTGGCACCCTATAATATCAATAACGTGGGGTCTTCGCCCGGTTTAGGCTGGAATTTATATTTTATTTCCGCGTTAAAAGTCGCGTAAAAAAGCATGGTGGCGACCCCATACGTTCATTTTGTTCAAGAAAGTGGTAGTCTTTTTTTGTAGAAGCATAAGTGAATATACTACGTACCATTTCTATGCCCCAATGTCAGAGAAATGCACGTTTTGTTCTAGTAAACTGTAGAAGGCGTACCGCTCGCTTTTTCTGTAAATCACATGAATATTTATAGTTACACGTACGCAAAACGCAGGCACATTCCCACTTTTAGTTCAGCGTATGCTAGCAGAGACGCAAAAATAAACAGCCTATAGTGGCGCCATCTGGTCGTCAGGACGGCGGCAGAATCATCACTCTAATTATTAAAATTAAGCAAATTTATCTCTTATATGTTTTCTTATAGGCGAGATGAGACGAAGCGAAAGACAGGCGCCCCATTTATGGCCAGTGAACGCACTGAAAAAGGCAGCAACAACGAGAATTCAGTCCGAAGCGAGAGGTCCACTTCGACGGGCGCCGCCATGTTTGTCGCTGCGCGGCGGAAATCCAGATGGTTGCCAGATGAGACTACCATCTCATACAGATGTGTTCCCACATTAATAAATTCTATTTTAAAATGTTCTACCGCACTCCTTGGCACCACAGCTGGCTAAACGGTAATTTGAGTAAAGAGCTATCGCGGTTGCCGCAAAGAAAATATGGTCGATAAAATTCAGTAGACTGACCCTTTAAATGGCTGTTGGGTAAAAAAAAATATGAAATAATACTTGACTGCATCAGTTGTAACTGAGGCAACTAGCATTACGTATAGCATGCTCTTGAAATTCCTATGGCTCTTTTACAGAAGTCTGTAATTGGCTTCATTGTAGCCTCATACTTCCTCCATTTAAACTCTGCACATAGCTCCTTTTTCACAAAAGGAAGTGTGGTTACGTTCCCGAATAGAGATGTGCACGGGCCGCAATTTCGAACCCGCGCCCGGCCCGGGCCGTACCCTACCGGCAGGAAGCCCGGCCCGACACTGAAGGACCCTGAGCATGCTCGGGCCCGGCACGACCTGCAAAGCGGCGACGACACAAAAAGAGAACTTGAGTTCATTTCAATGACATTCAAATTTTGACCTCGCATTCAAGGTGACAGTTTGCGAATATACACCAGACACAACGCATAAAGGTATAGATTTATCACTTTATATCACTTTATATGCAAGAACAAGTTGTTCATTGATGATGGCTTGATCGAAACAAGAACGGCGCTCCTTCATTACGAATCCTGCGGCGCTGAAATTTTTCTCGCTGCTTGAACTGGTGGCTGCAACGGCTAATACTTTCATACCAAGAAGAGAAACGCTTGAAGTACGAAGGGGTGTGACAGGCGTGGTGTCGTAAGCCGTGGATGGCGTGCCGCAACAGGGTGACTTTTTAACTGTGAGAGGATAAGCGAGAAAATAAGCGACAGCACGGCGCTATCCTGCGAATGCCGATGTGGCCGCGACGTTCCTGCTTTGACTATTCACGGGAAGGCACGGTGCTGTGTTCACTTCGCTGACAAGCGATTACGGCGAAACGCAGCAACCAAGCCTGCGCCAGAATGGTACGAGCCGTAGTGGAGGCTCCAGTGGCATTCCTCTACTGCCATTCATGTGGGGGGGGGGGGGGGTGCCCTTCGCTCTCGCCCGCGGCTATTGTCCGTCTCCTTTGCCTGAACCGCAGTGAGTAGCTCTTGTCGGGGAGACAGACAAGAGAGAAGGCAGCCGGCTCGGCGATGTATTGCGAAGCGTCCCATCGTTAACTTCGCTGGATACCGACAGTTGCGAGTGGAAGAATTTAACCCTTTCCCGAGGGGCTGCTGCAAGAAAACATAGACATCTCATTCTAAAACAGCGCAAAAAAGACACGGACCTGAAGAAGAGACAACCACCAACTCGCCCAAGCTTCTACCATAGACATCTCGCGCGGGTAGTGACAAGTAGTTCTCCTTGTCGGCCTCGGTCAACGACCAGTCTTCTAGCAATACCGTAATTCATTCGAAACGCTTCCCTGGACACCGTGACCCCACGACCTCGCGTGCGTCGTACGTAGCCCTGCCTCCCCTTCCCAGGACCTTCCCCTTCGCACTGCAAGGCGCGTAAACTGGTTGCTTTTCTCCAACGGTGGTACTTGCTGGAACCGAAAATGCGTTTCGAGCCCCAACTAGCTTTTCTTTTTTTTTAGCGTTTGTACTATCCTCCCGTCCTTGTACATTCTCTCCTGGATGGTCTAGACACAAAGCACTTCCTGCTGTGCATGCAAGACGACCAGCGCCCCATGGCCATATTCGCACCTCCACATATAACACACGCTTTGCCCAGCTGAGAGCCCTGGGTGTTTGGTTCACAGTAACACCGTATTGCGCGTAATGCATTCCCCCCCAGGCAGAACTAAAATATGAGAAAATTCATCGCAAGCTATTTTCTTGTATTCTCCAAGTAAATTACACCTATACTAACACCTCTCTTCTGATGTGACCAAAAGATAAAACAACTCAGTTTGTAAAATTGGTGAATGGAAGAATACACTACTTTTGTGCAAAATTCACAGGAAGTACACTTAAATTGGCACAAGTACATGGCCAATTAAGCAAAAAAAAAAACAGCGCAAATTACGGAGACGCAGAACAGGAACACAGGACGACGCTGTGTTCCCAGTTCCGTGTCCCCGTCCTTTGCGCTGATTTTCTTTCTACAATCATGCACCCATTAACTCGCCCAGCTCTTCACTCTACTGGACCAATTAAGGTGGCGGTCCCACTCTGACTATGAGCGGGAACCATTTTTGGTGATATTTGTACGTCGACTGTACCTCGCTCGTTCACTTCATAAATATGGTTCAGATATCTCCGAAAAGCAAGTTTTCTCTGCTTTCAAAAGATGCATTTGGTTTAACGATAGCTGCAAATTTGTTTCAACTGGAAAAGAAAACGCAAATGCAGTTGAGCTGGCAGTTGAGCTCAACTTGTCTCAGGAAATGCAAAATTGTGAAAAACCTCTTGCACCTAGAGAAAAATCTTTCGAGATACTTTGAGATCTGATGCTAGTGAGCGTGGGTAAGCATTTAGAAGTACGTGTATAAGTTAGTTTATTAGCCACGCATGTTTGAAAAGCATAAAAACAGAACAATGTAATCAGCAATAAATTTTGGGATATGCATTGTACTGCAGCGAATTTTTGCACAGTTCGAGATCGTCTAATTGCTCTTCCTTTCTGAAAATATCATTCATCTGCCTTGTTTAGTTTAAAAGTTATTCCTGATCAAAGTTAGCGTTTTTTCGAAATAGTTAAAAACAGAATGCTATACTGTTCAGGTAACCAGCACGTGGCAGTTCTGAGATTTTGCGTGAAGAAACTCCTTTAATCTACGGCTTCTGGGGAATGTGCAATGTATAGTTGATTTTAGCTACCTTTTTTGTTCTCCTTATGAAGGGCAAAAGCTCTGGAAACGTTCCGCGGCTTCTTTCTTTCTGGTAAATATACTCTTAAAATGGCAGTCTCTCATTCTTTTAATCAACTTGTAACAATTACCAACAACAAAGTCCACAATATACAAACAATAACAGCAATAACGCAGCGACATGCGATAAAAGTAGATAAATGTAGTAAGCAGCGCCATCTGCAACAATGCTTGTGTACTAAATAATTACAGTTCAAAAAAAATAACGAGTGTGGCGCTGCTAAACATTTAAAATCAGGAGGTGTTCACGAGAGGGAACGATATCTCTACGATGTTTGCACGTTTCCCTCCATCTTGCCCTCTGTAGTGTGTGTAGAACATGGTGTGACCCTTTTGGAACCATAGACCGAATAAAGGAAGCCCCGCTCGCTTTGGCTTTGGCAAGGGACAGGCAGAGGAAGAAGCATGAGTAAATTTCACAAGTTCTTTACCTTCCTTCCTCGCACCAGAGGTACCCCGCCAGAGGCGGTTTGTTTAACTGGATTGGATTGGATTGAAAAACGTTTATTGTCAGCACTGAGCCCTAGTGGGCATTATACTAGGTGGCTTCGAGCCCATGGCTCTTGGCGACCTTGCAAGCCCACTCAGTGGAAGACTGAAGCTGTTCTTCGCACCAGGGGTGCCCCGTCAGAGACGGTCTTGCGATGAGTTACGATGCAGGGATAAGGCGAATACTTGAAGTTTATGCACAGACATTTACATCACATACAAAATTAGGCACTGGGGACATATTAAGCGGCAAAAAGGTAGAAAACAACAAAAAGGTGGAACTGGCTAACACTAGGGGAGGCCCCCTACTCGGCGTAGCCGAAGATGCATAGCACCTGACCTTAGCTCAGAACCCTTTTTCCGGATCCGGGGCCCGGTTTTAAAGCCCTACATTTGGTAGCTTCCAATCGTGGTACATTCTTCATATGATTGGCTCATCGAGAGCATGGCCAGCCCTCCAGCTTCCGTAGGGTAAATAACCCTCTCCATATCAAAATAAAAGCAAAAACAAACAAACGCATAGTCGTGCCTGCACGTGCGGGGTTCAACATTCCCTTGCAAAAATAAAAGTAAAAACAAAAATGAAAACACACTCGCGCCAACACATGCGATCGGTTTCCTCCGATGACCCCCCGACCTTGGCGTCGTCTCGGAATTGGGGATCATCGGGCTTAAACGGTCAGTTACCGCTGTTACTGCCACTGCGAGCTTGGACCCGCGTTCCTTGGCGACTTAGCCTTCCCCAGGCTTACTAGCTGGCGCCTCCCCGACACCTGGTTAGCCGCGTCATTCAGCTCAGGTCGTCGCTGCTCGCGGCTAGCCACGCTGTCGCCGGCTATTCCTTATCTCTATTACCCGCCTCGTCAACGGCGCCCTGACGCCGTTCCATCCGGCAGTGCTTAATCCTCAGGAATTCTGCAGACCTTTCGAACGAGACGTTCGCGCGATTTTGGGCCTCGGCTTGTGTCCGCTAAGACGAGGGGATTAAGACAGGGGGCGGGGTGTCGTCGTGTGGCGGCCCTTCAGTCCCATAGTTGTCACCGCTCTTTTGCCCAGCCAGCGCGAATTGGCAACGCGGGGCGATGGACACCAGAGCGGCCCGGGCCCTCGTGCGCGTGCCTCGTTCCAAGAAATGTCATTCTTCGCTTCGAGCGCACCCCACCGTCCCGTCCCGTCGCGGAGGGAGGGGGGGGGTCCATTGAAGACGACAGCGGCGGGGTGCTGAGAAAGAACGACCGGCCCCAATGACCTCGCATGCACTACCGATACCTTACAGCATGCGAAACCACCCCAGCCAGCACCTCCCCCCACGCACGACGGGGACTAGCAGCCGGGTTTGCCATGGTTCGCTTGTAATCCTCTGAAGGCAGGCGCAGCAACAAAAGAAAAGCCTTCACGCAGCGCGGGTCAAGAAAGGACCGGACACATATCTCAACATCTCAACCAAGACCAGTCTCGGGTCGCTCGGGGGCAAGGCGGGTAGACACTTTCTCAGTGATCGCCTCGTGGTTCCATTCGCGGCGAACAATCATCCAGCAAGCTCGGCTTCTTGGACGGATTCAGGAAACGGCTGAAGAGAACAAAAGAAAGGAGCGCACAAAGCTGCACTATATGCAAGTTAGAGCGCAGAGAAACAAAGCTAGGCTCTGCACTCGGTTAACCCATTCAACGAGGTGCAGCGTTAACTTTAAAGCAGATTTCGACAAAGCGCGAGAAGTCGCTAAAGAAACAAAGGTACACTGCACTGGGTGAATGATGTAGCTATAGGCCAAGCGCAAGTCATAACTTCTCTAAAGCCACACTGCACTCGTTTAACCCTGCAACGAGGCCTACACTCTTAGAAAAAAAGGTAGTGAAAACGTAGTAACGGCTGCTGTTACAACCTTTTTTTAACCCTTACTACCTATGTACTATGTTGCTACGACCTTGTTACTACCTCGAAAGAAAATTAAGTAGTAACAAGGTAGTAACTTCTGCTGTTACTACGTTTTTTGGCAGTTACTACACTTGTACTACCTCATTATAACCCTGGTAGTATCCATTACTACCTTGATCTGGAAATGGATGATCGCAATATGCACATGTACGTATACTAACATTCCCGGTGACATTGCTACTCAATGCCCCATGTTTTTATATAATGAAAAGGGCTTCCTAATCGGCAGCAAATCTAACAAAATTGCCAGTGCTGTTTTTTGTTTTCAATACAATATAGGCAGCGCGTATGTGTTCCATTCTTTAGTTTGATTTCTTAATTGCACTTTTTCACCAACCCCAAGCTATTGTGCCTGACTTGTGCTCATTTTTTCTTCTGGTTTACTACTAGATGCACAAAAATGGGCGTTGAGTTTCTGATGTCATGTTCATGCACTCCTGGTGACACATTAGAAAGTCACCACGAAGTCAGGTATTCATGTCTTTCGACAATAAAAACTCAGCAGAGACTCTTTTTCGTTAACACAGAAGATTTCCTTATGTCATTGGCCATCAGCCACTGAAAGGTCCTTCTCAACAACATTGTTGTCCCGTGCGAGAATGTAGATGCTGCTGCTACATTTACACGCAATGAAAAGAACTAGAAACAACTGTGGCTGCACATATCACGGCACATAAGTTGGCAAGTTAACGTCTGGTGGCGAGGATTCCAGCTACAGGCAGCAGAAGTTAAGCTGCTGGCTTATGCAGATGATGTCGCGGTGTTCACAGTGAACCGGGAAGGTATAACCGAGGCCGTGGCATGCGTAAAAGAATTCACCAAGATCACCGGTAGTAAAGTGAATTGGTCAAAGTCCCTGGGGCTTTGGCACGGAGAATGGCCAACGAAGCCAGGCAATTTTGCAAACGTGTCCTGGGTGACGACCCCAGTAAAGTACTTAGGCGTTCCACTGGACGGTTATCGCGATAGCGATTCGTACTGGATAGCACAGACGCAAGCCACGCGTGAAAAGGTGGAAAGGTGGAAAGGGCGACACCTTTCAATTTTCGCAAGGGCCACAGTGTGCAATCTGTTTTTTATGTCTAGGCTGTGGTACGTGATGCAAGTGTTGCATTGTGCAAGGATGAACGTACAGAGACTGCACCGGATCTTTGCCGTTTTTGTGTGGGCTGCGGACTGGGAACGCTGTAGCCGGACCAATTTGTTTAGGCGGGTGAAGGATGGCGGCCTGAGTCTTGGACACTTATTTCTGCGGCAGATTGTAAGCAGATTTTGTTTTGTGCGCGATGTAAGCGATCCGTTTTTGCGCACTGTGTGCCAATTAAGGCTCGGAAATGCACTGCCGGACTTTGTTGTCACAACCGAAAGTTTCTCGGGACGTATTTTTGGTTACTTTAGAGAGGTTGTCGCGAGTGTTCGATTCCTGTCTGTTCGATTTTCGTATGAATATCTATCTTCTGTTAGCAGGAAGAAGTTGTATAAAGATTTGTGCGATGTAGTTCTTCCACAACCTATGTACAGGGTCTTATACAATGGAGGCCAGGGACGCGACGTACTTAAGCGTGTGAAGGCGATGCAGGTGCCGCCAAGTGCAAAAACTTTTTTCTTTAAATTACATACCGGAACACTACCAGTAAAGGAATTCTTGGAAAGGAAGCAGTTATTTCTACCTTGGGGATCACATTGTTTAATTTGTAAACAACCAGAAACAATAGACCACGTTTTTTTGCACTGTTGGGAGGGGGTATACTTTTGGGACATCTTGCAACGGACTTTAAAAAAGGAATTTCCGCTTGACGCTCATGGTATTCGGTACTTGCCTGTAGAGAGTGAGGATGGGACACCATTCGACCTCATTATGCTAATGGGCCTCCATTGTATTTGGCGCTCCAGAATGGCAGGATATCATTGCGATCCTGATGCACGGCCAGCACGGATCTATTTTCGGGAGTGCATGCATAAGTATATTGAAGTTCAGAAACTTGCTCCTGAAGCTCCCGAGTGGCTCGAAAGAGTCGAGCCTTTGGTGACGCTTAAGGAGTTTTAATATGATGAAGCCACGCACCCCCGGGCGGATAGTGTTGTTAATTATTGCTCATTGTGCTCTGTAAGTGTATTTGTGTACTGTGGTTCTTGCCGAAGTCAGGCAATAAATAAATAAAAAAGTGGCGTGGCGTAGTGGTTAGCGTGGTAGGTTCGAAAGTATAAAAACAGGTTAGAAACTACTAGAGGATAGAAAGTCAAAGGTCGGTGGTTCGAATCCTCCTCAAAGCAGGCATTTTTTTTCTTTTTTGTTTTTGCTCTAGTTTTTTTATTTTGGCTCTTATTTTGCGCTATTACTATCTTATATGCATAAGATTCTAATGTCAAAAGTCATTAGATTATTTCTTAAGGTGTTTTCTCTCGAGAGGTAGTAAATGTTACTGCCTCGCAGTTACTACGTACAGTTACTGAGAGGTAGTAAATGTTACTACCTTGCAGTTACTACGTACAGTTACTACCTAGGTAGTCATATATGTGACAGTCGTTACTACCCCAAAATGTAGTAACCTCAACTACCTTTTTTTTAGAGTGTAGAGCGGGTCCTGATGTCTGGCGCCGATTTCGACAAAGAGAGGGAACACGGCCGCGAGACGGGCTCCCCGCAATCAACCAGGAAGCAATGAGGCGGCACTGAAAAGGGCCGTTTGCAGGAGCGCTCCAACGTCAATGTAGACCTACAGCGGTGTGCAGTAGGACCAGCAGTATTGTGCCCTTTTGCTCCACACCGACGGCACCGGATCTCGACGTACAACTCTACTGGTCTTGCCCTTGAAGCCGAAGCGATCCCTGGTCCTTGTATCTTGACGAAGGCCGCGACGATAATCTTAGACATCTGATCGATGCCCCGATCTCTCGCTACGTGGTATCGTTCCGGGGCGAACAATGACAACTTCGGCTTCCGAGAAGCATCCAGGAAACGATGCTACAAAAAAAGGTACGTTACAAGCGCCACAATTTGGTGAGTCCTCAATGCACGAGAAAACTTGCGACATTGTAGTTCAGCGTTTACCTCGGGGTTGTGAATGCGCGCGCCCGACAAGCGCGTCAGCGTGGCTGTCAGACGGCGGTCCTCAAAGCACGCCTGAGGCGGATCCTTGTAGTGCCGCGGCAAAACTTTAAATACGAGCACGACACTACCCACGTGCTCTTACAGCAGTAGAACGAAGTTATGCTATGCACGAGGTAAGTGGGTAAGCCGTACAGCACTTCACGAAGCGAAATTTGAGATGATTGTGCGTATTTTACACAAAATGCATACCCTTATGTGGCTGGTGATTTCTCGCTGGCCATCTCCTCTGTCGAGGTCGTTGCCGCCAACATACAGAACGTCAAAATCGGCGCGCCGAGAGCGCATCTCTTCAGCTAGGCTGACAGAGTCGTGACCGCCAAAGCTTGAAGTGCACGTTCTTACTAACGGCGAAAGCCGCAAGCGAGAACTGCGCAGAAAGTTCAGCTGGCGGTCGCCGACGAGCGCACCACGCACGAACGCCATAGCTGAACTCGTGTCGGAACGGGTACGCCGAGGTTCACGAAACGGGCGCGGCGGTACAGCGCTCTGTAGCGTCGGGCGCACCTAGCGATTTCCCGAGATGCTCTAGGACCGGCCGAGAAAGGCGCGTTGACGCCACGTCCGGTTGAGAACGAAAATGAAGTGGGTGAAGCCAAAAAAATGTCAAAAAACGTTACGGAGAAGCGCGCCCCATTGACCAATGGGAGAGGACTTCACCCTGCAGTGGGCGTAGTCAGGCTGAGGATGATGATTTTCAGACGTAGTAACTTCGAAAATTGAGCCGGGCGTCACACGCCGGAACAATGAGGCGATTACTGACTTTGCCTCACGCGCGTCTACATAACGCCGCTAGCTGTTGATGTGTTTCCAAGATAATTTGTTGCTTTACGTGACCGAGGTAGGGCTTTACTGGGAAAAAAAAATATATGAGTTTGGATAGCGGGTGCTTTACAAAACACTGCATGCTTAGCGACTTACAACGAAAACTGTGTTGTGCTGTGTTGGGTTTATTGGCGCATAAGCAGCTAACACAACGAAAACTGGTCAGAAGTAATATTACACGCGCAACATACGAAAAATATTTAGCAATAGAAAAAAAAACTTACCTCACTCGGCCCAGAGCAGTTATCAAGGATTGCCGTCTCTCATTCTCAGCCATTTCATACCAAAAAATTCCGGACAAAAGCATTTTCGACCGCGAAAAAATGTATCAACGCATTTTTCTCATATACTGGAAGATTTCATTATAGCAATCTCCCATCGAGAGGCTTGCATTTTTTTTCCTATCGACGTTTTTCCTATCGACAACTGCTCGATACGGGCGATGAAAAAATTTTCAGATTTTGCTACATCTAGAAAGAACGGACCATAACCTTCAATATTTCCATTACTGTACCTTTAACTTTTCCAATATTCTAACTTTTTTTTTCTACAATGTAGGACATGTCCAGGAACTGCACGGGCAGCTCTAGGCCATTGGTGTTCAGAGAGATATTGTGACAGCACCCATTACAACCAGTTTCTCCATTCTTTGAAAGAATGCAGCGGGGGCAAACTTTAGGTGCACTTCCCTGTAACTACCGTAAGATGGGATCTCGAGTGCTGCAGTGGACTCTTAGGTTTTTTCTGTGCCCATGTGTGCGCATTGCAGAGCTCTGCTCTGGCCGTAATTTGTTGATTGGGCCGGACCCACGCGAAAACCTGACCTACTTTTCCCAGCTCTTGAACTGCACAAGCCCGACTCAAGCCCGGAAAGGACGCAAAAACCAAGTGCGCTTTTCGGTAACTCCAAAGGATTCTTGTTTCTACCATGTACTTGATGGAACCCAGCGTCGCAAATCAAGCGCGTGGTTTTTATTTTTTTTTAATTCCTAGCGTCAGACATGACGCCAAAGGAGATATCCAAAGCGGTAATATTTTATGTTTTAATTTGCGCCAGAAATGATTGTTTCGTGTTGGGGGTGATAGTGAAGTGCATTGCGCATTGTCTGCCGCGTCCGGGTTGGCGGTAAAAGCATGTTCATTGCGGGTTTCTTTTTCTGCCCGCCGCACAACTGCAGAGAAAGGGGGTTAAGGCCCATTCACACTTGCGAGTCGCAAAGGGCACGCGACGAGCAGTCGCTTGCGACCAAGCAACAGCTCGACAACACCGTTGTTCACACTTGCAAGCGCGACCAGCGGGTCGCCTTCTCGTTAGATTTTCGTTTGAAGCGAAAACTCTCGGGAATCACGTTGTTTGCGCGCTTTCGAGAGTTTCGTCTGTTTTGGCCGCGCCTCCTGTACTCGCGCTCCGTCGTCTGAACTGCTATTCGCAATGTACTAGAACGACCCGAGCGAAGATGAGGTTGTCGTGATGGTTTTGATGTGCACCGCGGTCGTACAAGCGTCATGATGACAGAGGCGCGCTTCTCTGCAGGGCCGACCTACCAGCCTGCAGTATGCCGGCCGCCGCCGTCAGAAAAATGCGCCAATATTGCTTGTTCGCGTTCATACCAAGCCCTTGGGTACAGAAATGTAAAAAATGAATCATTTTTGAAGATCGCTGGCCACTACCGAGTTGCTGGTAGAAGTGATAACTGCGACACAAGCAAATTTCTTCCCATAGCCGCTTTGCTGCTACTGCTGCTCCATGCGGCTCGACTGTTGTCTGCTAGCCCCGCTGCTGAAGGCGTCGCGGAAGTCGAGCATGTCTTGATATTATTATAATACGAGGCCCACAATAAAGCGGTGACGAAAGCAGCATCTTAAATACTAGCGCTGGCCAGGATACGAAGCGCCCTCAGCCGCGATATCGATATGAAACCGGCTAGGCTTAGCGACGACTAGGGCAGCCAGCTGGGAGCAGCGCAGGTCGTCGCCCGGCGCGCCCGCGAGCGGTGTCGTTGCCGGAAGCTTGGCTCGCTCGCTGATTGGTTCAGCGGTTTGCGACTCGCAGTCGCGAGGCTGAAAAATCTAGCAGCGAGCGACTGGCCCCCGACTGTCGCTTTTCGACCACGGCGACCGTTTGCGACTGTCGCTTTTCAGGCCCGTTCACACTTGCGAGTCGCAGAGGTCGCGCGACTGTCGAAAAGCGACAGTCGCAAACGGTCGCCCTGGTCGAAATGCGACAGTCGCAGGCCAGTCGCTCGCTGCTCGATTTTTCAGCTTCGCGACTGCGAGTCGCAAACCACTGAACCAATCAGCGGCGCTTCGGAAGTTGACGAAAGCGTCACCTACATCCGGTAGTTCATTCCCGGCGGCAAGATCAAAATCGGCGTCACACCAGCGTGGTCACTCAAAAGATGGAGTACTCCGCAGAGCTGCTCATCAACGCTGTGCGCGAGTACAGATTTTTGTATGACAAACACCACCCCGAATTTAAAAACCGAACTAAAAAGGACTGCACATGGGAAGAAATTGGAAGACTATTCGGCTTAACCCGTAAGTATCCCGCGTTTGTTTTTTAGATGTGCTCAGTTCGTATTGTTGTAGCATGCATGACGAGGGCAGCATGTTTTTCCTCACAAGAGCGCGTGCTCATGTTTACACACGATGAAAACATATTCCGAACTTGATTTTTCCTTCTACCGCTTGGCGTTCGTCCCCGTTTCGCTCGAAATCGGAGAAGACTAGGGCCGAGACGTGTGTTTTTACGCTCGCGTAAAAGCGTGCATTGTGTGCACGTAGACACGTGCGTTGGCTACTGCGAGGACAGTGTACGCTCGGCCTCTTATCTTTTTTTCTCTCCCCGCGCCTTGTGAAACGCTTGCTCAGGTGCAAGTTATTATTGCTACGCACTTCCATGCTCACCCAACTGCGGTACTTCGACGACAGCACAAAATGTGCACAAGCGGAACATGCACGTGCATCAGCATCTCCATGCAGCACAAAGTTCTAGAGATAAGCCACAGCAGTGATTACTTGAAAGAAGCAACACTTTGAGCTTTCAGGCACAGTCAGACAAAACAAGCTGAATGCACAGCGTTTTTTGAATGATGATTATTTTATTTGCCATATATATTCATGAGAACGTTTTTATCTTCCAGGCACCCAGGCAGAGAAAAAATTTAAAAATTTGAAGGATATCTACATTAGGAAACGCCAGGAAATAAAAGAAAAGCAGAAGAGTGGAGCTGGGGCGGCAGATATCCCTACTGTGAAATGGCCGCATTTTGAATCCATGATGGAGCTCATGGAATCTTCACTGCAGCCTGCACTGTGAGTTTAATTTGCTGGTGTAATGAGAACTTTTGCAACACTTGATGTAGAAATACATGTGAAAAGGAGAACAGAGCCAGAACAAGCATAATGTGACTTTTACAAGGCCAAAAATATGGTAGTTGAACAACACGGGCATCTCATAGAGCACTCCATTGAACAAACGCAGGCACCTCATAGCATGAAAGTGATTGTTGGGGTAGTCTAAGCAGAAAGGCTAGTTTAGTGTTATCAAACTATATGCTTAGTCCCTCTAGCAGTATTCTTGTTACATATCTACACTGCTAGCAACATTAAGCTGAACGCTAGGATTTCTTTTGCTAAGGCAGTCAATGTCCAAGTCACATGTTTACAAGTCACCCTCTCATCTGTGCCTCAGTGCATTGAGCAGTAGTACTGTTATCTCTGCGTGTAATCAAGCAGCTGTATTTGCTTTCATGAGAGTGGATCATGAAATGTTGAACTACATAATTTGTTTTTCCAGAGTCCTATGCAGTACAGAGGAAGATGGTACAAGGTGAGAAACAAATAGGCCACTAAAAAAACAACTAATCTTGCGCAAACAAATTTCACAAGCAACTGCACTTGGTTATTCAAAAAGTTCATTCTGGTGTAAAATATGTACGTTAATTTCTTTTCAGCTTTGTCCATGCTGCTGATGACGGTGGTGAAAGGTTAGTGACAAAAAAGAGGCTTTTTAGGTACAACCTAAGACCTATACCGCATGGTATGGGCCTGCCAAGGCAACATGGAAATAAACATGATAAATGAACTGCCGATTGAGCAGCTGGCCAACTTAGGCCTGTGGAGATGGATCGTGGGCACCAGTCATCGTCAGGTCTCCACAAATATATTCGGCTGGACGTGCTCAGCCAGGCTTGGATGGAACAGCGCTGCGCCGGCCTTGCAGTTAAGCAGCCATGAAAATCCAGTCTGCGCGTGCTTGGCAGGCGTACTGGGACAGTCGTAGTCTTCGGCTGCCGGACCACGATGGCACGCTTCAGGGCCCCCCCTCTAGCGATGAAGCCACGAGCAAGGTGTGAATGGCGAAAAGCGGATAGGCTTGGCGCAAATCGTACGCGACGAGGACTGGCACGGTCGGGAGGGAATGCAGCGGCACAGTTAGCGATGACGTCGGTGTCAAGATGAGCAGGTTTAACGCGGTCAACTGAGATTGTGTCCTGCCGGCCGTTGATGAGCAGGAGAAAGTGCTTAGGAGCACGCCGGAGCACTTGGTACGGACCATCGTATGGTGGCCGTAAGGGCGGGCGTACGGCGTCGTGGCAAACAAAGACGTGAATGCACCGCTGAAGGTCGGAGAGGACGTGGACACGACGGGAATACTGGCGTTGACGTGGTGGAACTACACTGCTCATAGCGCTACGTAGGCGGTAGGCGTAATCTGAGACGTCAGCAGGCGTGGGTGGTGAGGGCTCGAAGAATTCGCCAGGGACACAGAGAGTAGTGCCAAACGTTAGCTCTGCTGCACAGGTAGAAGAGTCACTGCGAAGTGCAGTGCGGAGACCAAGCAGGGCGAAGGGTAGGCGCTCAATCCATGGTGAAGGAAAAGCGGACGCCATAAGTGAAGCTTTCAGCTGCCGGTGAAAATGCTTAATGACACCGTTGGAAATCGGGTGGTAAGAGGTCGTCTTGATGTGATTGACGCCGAGGAGCCGAGAGAGGTTAGCAAATAAGGTGGAGTCAAATTGACGACCATGATCAGTCGTAATGGTGCAAGGGACACCGTAGCGGCTTATCCACAGTGTGATGAGTGCTCTTGCGATCGACTCCGCCGTTATGTCCAGAGGGGGCATCGCTTCAGGCCATCTCGTGAACCTGTCAATGCAGGTTAACAGGTAGCGGTGGTTCCCGCAGGTAGGAAGGGGACCGAGAATGTCGACATGCAGATGGCTGAAGCGGGCGTCCGGGGACGGGAACGTGCCAAGCGGCGTCGCAGTGTGTCGATGCACTTTGCTTTTCTGACAGCTCAGGCACGCGCGCGACCAGCGGCGAACGTCGACGTTGATGCGAGGCCAGACATAGCGAGCCGTGACAAGGCGCTGTGTTGCGCGAATGCCAGGATGGGCCAAACAATGGAGGGCATCAAAGACGGTTCTTCGGTATGGTGGAGGCACGTAGGGGCGAGGGCGACCGGTTGATGTATCACAAACTAGGAGAACGGCGCAGTCGATTCGCCTCCACAAATTTGGTGACTCCGGACTTCGCGTCTTCGTTCTCTGCTCCTGCCCTGCGCTTTGCATCAGCCGCTTCGCTAGGCCTACCGCTGGCCGGAGCTCGAGACCCCGCCTACCTTCCATCGTGTAAGCCCTGGCCATGGATCCCTCCACTCCTGTGCCGTCTCCGTCGCCTCGCACGCTGTCACTTCATGAGTCCGCGGTCTCCGCCCTCAAGCTCCCCGACTTCTGGTCATCGGACTCGGAACTTTGGTTCCTCACAATCGAGGCCTTGTTCCGCCGGCACCGCATCACGTCCGGGTCACCAAATTTGTGGAGACGAATCGTGGGCACCAGTCATCGTCAGGTCTCCACAAATATATTCGGCTGGACGCGCTCAGCCAGGCTTGGATGGAACAGCGCCGCGCCGGCCTTGCAGTTAAGCAGCCATGAAAATCCAGTCTGCGCGTGCTTGGCAGGCGTACTGGGACAGTCGTCGTCTTCGGCTGCCGGACCACGATGGCACGCTACAGGCCCAAAAGTACAGCAGGAGCAGAGCTTTGAAAGCAGTCTTTTTTTAAAGCGGTCTTGTTTAAACTGTTGCCATCAGCGAAAACAAAGAACATATTCATGGTGCCTTTGCACAGTCTGTTATCATGCTGCTGCATAATTATCCTTGATCTCTGGCATTGCAGCTCCACGCAGGCAACGCAGGAGGGGCATGTGGAGCTACTGCCTCAGGCCACTGGCAGCGATGCCGAAGGAGAAACCTGGGAGCAAGAGTAAGTAAAATTTGCAATACCCTGGTAGATTTTCACATTCTTGTCGTCCACCTACTTTGCACTAGGTTGTGTTCTGCTATAAATTGCACGTGCAAGAAAAGTGCCCTAATGATACTCGTCTTGCAGATGCAGTCCTGACGTGCATGAGCAGGATGCCGCTGAGCTGACACCTGCAAAACGGTACGTGGGCAGAGTTTCTGGCAAAACAATTACTTTGCTAAACAGGCGGACCAAGACAAGTTCTTTCGTCTAATGAAGAAAACTTTGTATTGCATTATAGGCCACGCACGTCGCAGAAGAGAACAACAGAAAATTCTGGGTGAGTTTTGCAATCTGATCATTACTGAGAGTGTACATGTTTGTGTTCCCAAAGTTGAAGGCATTTGCAGTAAGGTTAACTGTGAGACTGCGGTTTGTCTGTTGCTCTCCCTTGTCCAATCTCTTTTGCCCATGATTTCCTTCCATGACGGTTGGTGAACTGACTAACCAGTTTGCACTACACTAAATTGCTTGGTCTGCAGGAATGCTGGCGATGACGTCATGAGGGCTTGTGTGAGCCATTTGGCTCAGATTAGGGAACAGCGGCAACAGCGGCAACAGCAGAGGGATCCCATCGGACTTTTTTGTATGCTGTTGGACGCCCGCATGAGACTCATGCCACAACACCTGGCTGAAGACCTCATGCACAACATTGAAGTCATGACGTATAGCCTGCAGGTGCAGGGCAGGATTGAATAATTAACATACAGACTGTTCCGAAATTAAAGGCGCGCTGTAGAACGCTGCTCACAGCTAAACCAGTGAATTGGTTGAGCTCAAATTTCGTGCAGAAATGGCATTTGGTCGGCAGAATTGCTTTCTACCACATTTCTTTGAGGTACTTGCCTGAATCAATAAGACGAAGTCGGATATTCCCATAGTTTGCAGCAACGATGAAATGAAATGGGCCAGTTTCTCTGCGATTGTATTGGTGGTGTCGTCTCGTTGTCGGCCATGGAGATTCGGCAGAGGAGGTGGGGCAGAGTTTTGTGGGAGGTTTTGAAGGTGCTCTACCCTAAGAAACTTCAAACTTGGTGCAGTTTTGGCCAAACTAAGCCTTTTGTGGTCATTGATAAAGCAGTTGCTGAAAAGTCTTCAAACCTCCCACAAAAGAACCCCCTCATTTGCCTAATCTCCATGGTTGACCAACGAGATGGCACCAGCAGTGCAATCACCGAGAGAGCGACCCATTTCGTTTCGTCGTTGCTGCAAACTATGGGAATATCCGACTTCTTCTTATTGATTCAGGCAAGTACCCCAAAGAAATGTGGTAGAAAGCAATTCTGCCGACCAAATGCCATGTATTTGCGATAATTGAGCTTGAACAATTCACTGGTTTAGCTATGAGGTGCATTCTATGGAGCACGTTTAATTGCGGAACACGCTGTAGTGTTGATGTGCTTTTATTTTTCATTAACTGCAAATGTTTTATACAAATGAATGTGCAATTGCAACTCAGTCATTTTTTAGGTTCCTTTTTTAAGCGCTACAATGTAATTTATAGTACTCAAGTTAACATATGCTAATCCAGATTTTATTGTATTGAACCGCAGAAGTTCCCATTTTTAGCCCTGTTTTACGTGACATGACTAAACTGTGATATTTTTTGTGCTTTTATTTTTCATTAACTGCAAATGTTTTATACAAATGAATGTGCAATTGCGACTTAGTCATTTTTTAGGTTCCTTTTTTAAGCGCTACAATGTAATTTATAGTACTCAAGTTAACATATGCTAATCCAGATTTTATTGTATTGAACCGCAGAAGTTCCCATTTTTAGCCCTGTTTTACGTGACATGACTAAACTGGGATATTTTTTGATCCCAGTCCCACATAGCCCGAGTCGCTTTAGGAAGTTTAAACCCATAAGCCATCACCCAGCCACACTTTGTGTAAGGTTGGCTGTAGAATTGTAATATCACAGTCGAGTTTTCTGGGGCTTGACGTCCCAAAGCAACTCTATAAGGGACGTCATAGTGGAGGCAGGGATTGAACCTGCATCTTTTAGGTCAACAGTCTGGCACCGTAACCACTGAGCCACTGCGGCGACGTGACTGCCCTTAAAAGTACAAGTTGATATCGATGTGCCTAGTATTTATGTTCCTGTTTATTTTTTGTGATCAATGTGATTATGTGATATTTTTAAAATAAGGAACCGATAAAAATTACCAATGGCTTTTTACTTACAAACACTTGTGCAATCTTCATCTTCAACTACTCACTGCTAATGTTACTTGCACTTAATTTATGAATGACCTCACTTCATGCATTGTTCTTATGAAAGAAGCTCATATTTTCCCTCTTCATGTAAAAGTACCATCTGTTGCAAAAGTTTACAGTGTGCTATACCCTTAGAAGCAAAGGCATGGAGGACTGTCAACTTTTGCTACAGACAGTACATATTTTTATCAAGCAAAACATCATCTTGCAAGCACTTATTGTATAAAATAAAATTCACCATTGTGTAACCCACCTCTGGTTACTCGTGATTTCCGGTCACCATTCCATGTTGCCACGGTACTGCACCTGCCGTGACGAAGTGGTGCGTGAGCTTTTCACGTACTTGCTTGGCATGCCTGGGAAGAAATTGCACTCAAGTTATATTTCATTATCTTGATAAGCCAACTCCAGTGCTGCATGTCACACAGTGCCGAAATGCTCCGAGCCTCTGATGTGTACCATTATAAACGAGGACTTCTGAAACTGGGTTCTACAGAACCCTCTAGTTTATTGGGTTACTTTTTTCCTTTGAGATTTTCTGTACATAAGAAATCAAAACAAATTACATGAGGTTTAGTAAGTTGAACAAGTATGATTGACAATGCCGGACACCTAATGTATGCGCCTGTTTTGGTGGCACATGTAGTGCAATGATTGGAACAAACAGCTGTATAACAAATCACATACCGTGTTGCGTTGCAGCCTGTGAGCCTTTGAGCCCTCAAGGCCGAGCTGGAGTCGTCACTCCTCCAGCTTCCAGGACAGAGGCGGCCCTCCCAATCTTCAGCGTCGGCAGAGCCTGGCGGGCAGTACATGGAGGAGGATTCTGCGGACTCTTTAAGGAGATAGTTGTGCAGCACTATGCATGCACCAACATATCTATTGATGTTAACTATTTTTGCCTTAAAGGGTCGCCGCAGAATCCTCCACCTCTGTGCCAGGATGCCAAACGCATTTTCGATGATGCGGCGTGCCCGGCTCAGCCGATAATTAAAAATCCGGCGCTCGTAGTTGCACTGCACCGCAGTTTCATGCAGGGCTGAAGACAAGAACATGAGTGATGAAGTATAGAGAACATTTGCATGCACTTCTCAGTCGCAAGCAATGCACTGTGAGACCAAACAGTCTACTTGTTTGCATGGGAAGCATGACCTTGGAGCCTTCACTGAAGCTGAAAAGTTTCAAGCATGAAGAATACTTAAGGCTCATGCTGCTGCCAAGTGTAGAAAAGTTACTGCATGTGTATTGTTTTTTCTAGTACTCCTGCCAATGCACACCTAGAGCGGCATTTCTGTAATGTGATTTCGATACACTTGTTAACAGCAAGGTCACCGGTTTACAGGAATGAACCACAAACGTCCTAGTTAGATGAAAAAGTGACACTGCAAAGGCTGGGCTGACAAATTTGTGGCATGCAACACAAAACTCTTAGAATGCTTTACATGGCCTGTGTTACAGCTTTCTTGAAATGGTAAAATATGACAAACATTGATGAAACTAGGCATGCAATATTTGGAGAGGAAAAAAATATTGAAAATTCAGATTATGACAGATGCACACTTCACTGCTTGATCATGCCAGTGACATAGCTCTTTACGTTTTAAGTGCATTGAAACTTCAGATGTGGTCCTCTACCTCGTCTTGGAAAAGGCCGAATCGTGTAGTCCTTCAGCGGGAAGGCCTCGTCCCCCACGAAGAAATAGGGCAGCGGCCCCTCACCACCTAGAGGCCTTGCAGTGGGAAAGCCCCACTCGCCACCAGCAATCTTTTTTTGGAGCGTCGACGAGGCGAAAATTCCGCCATAAGAGTCGCTTCCAAAGTGCCCCATTTCAACGTAGAGGAACCTGTATGGAAGATAGTTTGAAATTCAGTGCAGATTGAGTAGCAATGAATGTGTTTCTGACAACTGCTCTAATGATTTGTACCTGTAAGTTATGTTTTAAAGGTCACTACATGTTGCAGTTGCTGAGAATGTGCACTTTGAAGGTTTGAAGGTTTATTTCCGCAACTAGGTGTTGCGAGGACAGCCAGGGAAAAAGCTGTATAGACAGCTTGAGAGGTCCTGGCTTCCTCTTACAGTGCAGCATTGACGGCGGCGGAATAGGACATCAAACAAATAGTAAGAAAAAACTCGTATGTTCTGTACATAGAATGACACATGTACGTTCAGTAAGCAGTACATTCTGCTTGTAAAAGAAAAAAGAACTATATTAGGTCAAAGAGACTATAAAGGCAAACACAGGGAGGAGAAAATAAAGGACAGCAGAACTGACAGGTGCACTCAAAATGGTAATAGCAAGAAAACGAAGAACTACACGAATATTTGGGGCAATTCTTTCAGAGAAATATTGGAGACATCAAGATTCTTGTGGCAGTGCAACTGGTTCAGAAGTGTCGGTAAGGTATGCTGCAACATTTGTTTGCCATAGTTTGTACGGCATTTCTTAACATTCCAAGGCTCTGCTGCGCGGGTATCATACACAGTTCTGCTTTGCTCTAACCTAGCAAGTGTAAGTAAGAAGTCATCATTTTTGATTATGGCTCAATGATTTTATACATGGATTGAAACCCAAAGGGCTTAAACGAAATGTTGCCCTCTGCATGGCATTGAGATTGACAGTGTGTCTTATTTATTCATCGCTACCTGATAGTCAGCAGTCATGCAAACCTGTGGTCGGCCTCATTATTAAGAAGGTGTCTGCAAACTGAACATGCCAAGATTGTCATAATAGAGAGCCTTACCTGCAGTGTGCATCACAAACAGCAAGCAACGACTTGCTGAATGATCCTTTGTAATTTCGATCTGCACTCCCAGAGTTGGCAGGGCATTCAACCAAGACATGCTTGCCGTCAATGGCCCCAACGCAGTGTGGCATTTGCCACTTTTCTTCAAAGTCAGCTGCGATCTGCAGAATAAAGTTTAACGGATATACTTCCATTCATCAAAATGAATTGCGTTGGTCACTCATTAGTTGTTCCTGTGAAGTATTCCGGAACACCATGTGCAGTAACAACCTTTGCCTGCAGAGCACAGCAACAATAACATAATTAATATAATGAAGCTTACTTTTAGCCACTCGTCTGCCACCTGTGGATGCCTTAGGTAAAGTGGCTTCAGCACATCCCACAGTGCCTGGCAGACTGTTGCCACGAGGCAGCACGCAGTAGACCTTCCTATCAAAAAGTTGTAGGAAAGCTCCCTGAGGCTTTGACCCGTGGCCAGGAACCTGCCAAAGCAATGACATAGAAAGGTTGAACAGCATAGATACTCACTTCACTGGGAAATTGATTTACACACCACAGATGAACTGTTTATACTTGACTATTTATAATGAAAACAGTGCTCACTACTATGCAGCATGAACTCATGAAACAGATCAATTCAGCAAGCATTGTGTTATGACATCGGAACTACAATTGTTATACGCTATACATGAGAAAAAATGTTACCATTTTTCTGACAACGCGGGTTACCTAATTGTCATGGCCAAACGGTCAGCCGCTGAAATGGCACTCCTGAACCTGGTGTCCCGCACAGTTATAGAACTTCGCACCAGATGCAGGAGTGTGTCGAAAGTCCGAGGCGGCATCCGGAGAAAGCTGGAATGCGTAAAGGAGAAAAAAGGATTGAACAAGGAAGGTTGCAAAGTTGTGCTTTGCGCCATAAAGACAGAAATGAAAACTTACTCTCGGTAGTATTCTTCATCGTGCGCCCGCAGCTGCGGTAGCAGGCGGCTTGCATGTCCGGCGACATCCAGCGATCGGAGGCATGGTCGAACCCACCAGCGACGCCGTCGCCGCTCTTTCTGTGCCGTACGCGCGCGCGCAGCAAAAGCTTGCGCGGCCGCAGTGCACATCAGAACAGCGACGACGTCTTCCTCCTCGCTGAGGTCGCCGTAAAACATTCTTGTGTTGAGCCGAGGAGCGATGCAACAAAATGTCTCGGGACAAGCGCGAGCAGTGACTGGCGCGAACCGCAGCAGACGGAAAAAGGGCGCGTACAACCGCATTCCTGATGGTTCTCGTTTGGGACGAGAACAGAACGAGAACAGAACGAGAAGGCGACTCGCGTAGTCGCCTTGCTAGTGTGAACATCGGTAGTGGCGAGCTGCTCCCAGGTCGCATGCGACTGCGAGTCGCACGCCCTTTGCGACTCGCAAGTGTGAATGAGCCCTTCGACCAAAACAGTCGCGCGACCTCTGCGACTCGCAAGTGTGAATGGGCCTTTAGTCACGCACACTACCCATCGGGCTAAGAGAAGCCGGACAGCAGACAATTCCGGGAATGTGGGAAAAGGTCAAACACCCTCCGGGAACGTATACGGCAGGTCGAGTCCCACTGTGCCCGTTCTGTGCCCGCGTCGCGTGGCTTTTGTCCCACGTCTGTGGCGGCGCGCGTTGACAGCTTGAGGCGCGGCCAACTGGACATTGCCACGTAGCTGCAGGCATGAAGACAGTTTGTAACAGACGGTACTAAATAGATGGGTCTTAAGGTGGCTTTCCTCGAACCTTGGTTTACCAGAGGTTGAAAAAAACCTGCACCGTGGGGAAGCGTGAAACTCGCGGGAGGAAGGGAGAATCCCTGGAATTATTGATGGTTGAAAGTGTACATATTTGTACAGTGTTTGTCGAGATGCGTTATCTTCTTTCCAAAATCACTGATTGGCTGTGCTGGCCTTTCCCGATTGTTGATGTTTTTCTTTTCTCAATGATTTAATGGGTGGATGTGTGGAGTTACCTGATTGGTTATTGTCCCCACCGAGGGCGGGGCATAGGGTTTAATAGCAGCTGTTTCGGTGGCACCGATGGCTGCTTTCCTCACGTAAAACTACGAGCCAGTCAAATGTACATAAGTTTTCCTTGCTTGGTCTCTGTGTTATTAATTGCTAATAACAAAGTTAACCTCTCCAGAAGTGTCCTCTAGAAAAGTGATTGAGCAATATCGAATCTGCAAGACGTCATGCATCCTTCAATAATGATAACACAGTTTTCCTCTACATGATTGAGAGGGAAACTCAGCTGTGATGAAACGTTCCGGCGATTCTCGGCAGTGGATATAAGGTGGCAACCAAATTGGCCGCGCCCTTTTTGACTCGTTGGACGTACACTTCGATCTTAATTTTTACGTACTCGGGAAATGGATATAAAATAGAATGTCTCTCAGTATTGCCACCGTTTCGCTCGAGAAAAAAAAGTTGCAAAAGAAAAGCAGTACAAGCGAAAGATAGGAATCAAACTAGGGCGACAATTTTTGTTTAGCCTAAAATTATCGTGCAAGCGACTTGTGCTGTTCAAACTCCCAATACCGAGAAGGCAGCGAAGAAAAAAAAAGCCAAAAATAAGGCCAGAAAAGAACAGAAAACTGACGGCGGCGGGTGGAAGGGGGGCCAAGAGCTTTTCATGAACAGATCGAAGGGTGCCGGCATGTTCGATACTGTACTGTCCTCGTAGAACAGGGAAGAGTCGAAAATTAAGCTTCCCCACGCTCTCCCCCGAGTCCAAAACAAAAACTTTTTTTTGTGTGTGGTAATGAAAAGGCTCTCGTCAGCTTCATATAAGCTGAACTCCGTCGCCGGCAATTTTAGCAGCTGGGGGCTGCCCAGGCTGCCCTGGAAAATGAACAACTGCATAAAAGCTTTTGCTGTATGTGTGCAAGGCGTGGTTCTGACTTGTGGAGCCCAATCTTTGACGCTGGGCGAGTGAAATCGAAATGATCTTGTGAAATGCGATTTTCTTTATTTTTCGTCTTTTCAGTACAGTAAGTGGATTAATTTCTGCTTGCACGCACCGATTTCAGCAATCCTCCCGCACTGATATCTGGACAGCATGAGGTATCCTTTCAACCAAATACTACGATTTCCTCGAAGAACTTCTCGATAGCGCTTTTTCCCTCTAAAGTCCTATCGTTTCAGAAGGGCGTGCGCTACAAAATGGTTCACAAGTTAGCTGCATACTCATTCTTCCACGAACAACAATGGAGAATAGTCTGGTGCAATGTATGCACCCCCTATTACCACGCGGATGCACATGTGGTCTCCGCACGCACTGGCCTCAAAAACACCACGCTGGTTTGTACAACCTCCTTTCAGACAGGGATTATGTGCAATGCAGAAGTACGGTTCTGCACTGCAGGCATATCCTCAGGTCGATCATTCATAGTATGGTTAGGATTGAAAATGCAACCCCCCCGAGCATCGTTATTACGCGGGGAAATCCTCTACTTGCGGCCCATTCCAGACATTTTCCTTTGCGTGAGGAAATCACTCGATCGTTTGAAAAACTGTGATCCATTTACCATGCCATAAAAAGTACTCATAGTCGCCACTTGACTCCAATGTGTTCATGCAGAGTCACGGACACGTCACTATCAAGGAAGACCAAATATTGCTAATTAGACACCATCCAAGACTATTGTCAAGGCAGACTCGTCATTGTTACTTAGATACAGTCATCGGCGCGCCCACAAGAGAGGGGATGGGGGAGTGCTCCCCATCAATCACCTAAAGGTTGTTGTACGATCGTTTTTTCGGCGGATCCGCCAGCGAGCGGACCGCTCGCTTTCAGCCTCCGCCCGGGCGTGGAGCGGAATGGTGTTGTACGATCACTTTTCTGCTGGCGGACGAGACGGATAGTTCGAACGTTCCGATTGGCGCTCCCGGCAGTGCCGCCCGTCTAATCGCGAGCGGTGGTACAGGCATGTGTTTGCAGCTAAACACGCAGATATCTTGCGGTATAAATTACCCATATTATTGCGGCGTATTGAAGACAATATCCGTTGCGTCAACGTTTCTTTTGCTGCGGGATTTTCGTCGAAGGTAGAATGGTGGTCGTCTGTGATTCGGGGTGGGACGGCACGGATCTCGGTTCAGACGACCCTGATGGCCGCGAACGAATTCGGGACAAAACTTTGCAAGATCGAAGGTAAGTCTGCTCACCTGAAGCGATGTCGTCGGAAACAATACGTGTTAGGACCATTTCTACCCAAGAGACTGAAAAACGCGTCACATCGCAATCGAGTACTCCTCCTCGTTCGACGCTACGTTTTCACAACGACCCGTGATTCCTGCCCCAAAATAACAGAATACTGCCTGCTCTGATAGTTAGGCTGCCCCGACGATTTCACACCGACGACGCGATTCTGGCTGCGAATTCTCGATCGGGCCAGGCTGCAGTACAGGCTGCTAACAACCGTCCGTAATTACAATCGGTATAATCACATTTTTAATAGTTAAGATTGCGTACTTAAACTTTTTAGTCAGTTATTCAAAATAGCACACTGCAGTGTTTTTGCATAGCCGACGGAGAAAGAAAATAATTGCACTTGCAGCCTTTCCCAAGCATTTTGCACAGTCACTGTAATTTGTAAACGGCCTTCTCCTTGGCTCCCTCTGTTAATGCAAAAGACTTACCTATTTAATATATAAAGTGTGTGTGTGTGTGTGTGTCTGAATTGTGCATGCATTTAACATTCACAATTCAGCACATCACTGCTGTCAAACACAAATGCTAAAGGACAGGATAAATTATGTTTTCAACTAGTTGGAACAGGGAAAATCAGTTGTAATTAAAGCAGTTCTGCATTTCACAGAACAGTGACACTGCAACAGCAGTGATTTATTTTTGTCATGTTTTTCAGGCGATTATTAAAGCCAAAATAGAAATAGCACTATGTAGCTGCAAAGGGGCTTAGACGTGCATCACTGGGCTAAAAGTGTACGGCTTTGTTCTAAACAGTGACAGCGGGCCATCAAGCTGTGGTTTAGCATTCCTTCCTGAGCTCATATTGCCGTTACACAAGCCAGAATGCAGTGCTGAAAACAAGTATGGGAAGTTCTGCTAAAGGCCATTTCATTGTTGCCATGTACAAAACAAGCTGGCATATACTCTGTGCAACTCCAAAGCATTCTCAAATGTCGCTGTGTATGAAAAACAAAGTGGGTGCCTTTGTATTCCATAAAAGTCTGTACATGCCATTCTCATTAATATAAATACAATGATATGTCGGAGCCAGTTAACTGGATTGCAGGTAGAGTAAATGTAAGAACCAATTTGGAGGGTTTAAGGGCGACCCACATGGAGCGAACTTGCGCTGCGGATTTTAAGCGGCGCGGCGGAACGCGGACGCACCGCCGCTGTGCCGCACCACAAGAGGCGGAAAACGGGCGGCTGCCGCCAAACCGCTGCCGACAAAAAACAAAAAAAAAAGATTTGTAAGCTTACTCTAAAGCCATTGTTTATTGGAGGGCGCATTCTCACTTTTTAGTTGAGCGTATGCTATCTCCCCTCTCCACTCCACCCCCACTCGGTTTCACCCTGCGCGCCGAGCCACCGGCAGCTGCTGCAAGCAGAGACGCAAAAATAGACTCAGCCTATAGTAGCGCCATCTGGTTCTCGGAACAGGAACCATTATTGTAAACAAACCGGCTCTCCTCTTAAGCCTAGAAGTGAGAGAATCGTCACTCTAAATAAAAAAATAAAGAAAATTTATCACTTATAAGTTTTATTATAGGCAACGCGAGACGAAGCGAAAGACCGGTGCTCCATTTACGGCCAGTGAACGCAGTGAAAAAGGCAGCAACAACGAGAATTCAGTCCAAAGCGAGGGGTCCGGCTTTGAAAGGCGCCGCCATGTTTGTCGCCACGCGCGGGCGGAAGCTAGATGCGGGAAGAGAGCGCCCTCATTGGTCCGCGCTGACAGCTCGCATTCGCCGCTTCCGGTGAGCGGCTGACCTTCGGGCGAACGTATCTAGCACTGCTTGGTCGGCGGCGAACGGTCGCCGGCGGCCGTACGCAGGTTTTCCGCGAGAAAACCGCTCCATGTGGGTCGGGCTTTACATGCATGGGCGTCCGAAGTGGGGGGGGGGGGGGGGGGGGGGGGGGGCAAGGGGGGCGGCTGCACCCCCTGGAAAATCACTCACTCGAACCGCGAGTGATGGCCGCACGCCAGGGGCGGCGGTGGGCTCCTCCAAAAGAGTAAAAGCCGCCCCGCTTCCACGCTTTTGGCTCGTTCACACTTGGTCATTCGGCGGCGAGAGCGAGCGGAATCCGCCGCCGCCGAAACGCTTCGTCGTTCACACTCCTCCCGGCCGTCCGGGCCAGCATGTCGCCGCTTGACAGTGAACTCTCGTTAACTCCCGAGAATAACGAGGTATCACGATATCTTTGCTGGCGCCATCTGACGACAGCCCGAATAACCTGTTATTTTCGCGCGCGCGCGCCTCTCTGCTCACCCGTCTCCGCGGCTGCTCACCGGTCTCCGCGGCTAGAACTTTTGGGCTTTCGCGCGCGCTGCTTTCGTGTTCGTAGTACGAGCCTTGATCAGCAATGGCAAATTCTGAAGAGGAGGAGATTCTCCTGATACTTCTCGCAAACTCGCTGTTGGCCGCGCGCCAACAACAGCGAGTGCGGGAGGCGCCTAAGAAGAGACGACGACGCTGGTGGGTGCGACCTGCGATCCTACAACGCGATGAGCTCGGCCACGCCAGCAAGTTGTTGCCACTTCTTCGTTCCCGCGACGTGGAATACTACCGAGAGTAAGTTTGGACAACACTATGCATTTTCTTTTAGTGTCCAGGTTATGTTCAGTTTAGAAGTGATCGAGTGAATAGAAGAAGCAGTGAATAAATAAATGACTAAACTCTAACTCGCCGCGGTAGTGTTGGGCTGCTGATCGCAAAATCGCGGGTTCGATCTCGTCTGGGAAGGCCGTATCCGGTGAAGGCAAACCACAAAAACGCAGGTGTGCAATCCGATATAGCGCAGTCGAAAAATGCTCAGATGGTCTAAACTAATTTCATCGGTATCCATCTATTACGGTACCGCGTAGGGACGTCAACCCCAATACAATAAATGGAGAGACGCCGCAGTGTCTGTGTTGAAGGCGCTCTACTACTGAGTAGGAGCACCCGTGTTGGAACCCGGCCGGGGCGGCCTTGTTTCGATGGGAGGCTAAACTTAGTATGCGCCCGTGTGCTGTCCCTATGTAAGCGCACGGCAAAGATTCCCAGGTGGTCGAAATTATTCCCGAGCCCTCCCTTACGGCATTTCCCTCTTCTTTCTCTCACTTCCTTCTCGATTCGACACCCCCCCCCCTCACCTGCGCGTTTCAGGTGTGACCAAAAATGTCTGCTATTTACAGCACCTTTCCTTTCTGACAACTAGTTATTGTTCATTCCTTTGTTACAGCATATGGCAAATTATTGCTTTTGCTTTATTTTTCAGTTACCTAAGGATGCCTCCAAGGGTATTTGACACCCTCTTGGAGCTGGTTGGACCTGCAATCAGCAAGAGGGACACGAAGTTTCGAAAAGCAATCCGGCAGAGCACCGACTTGCTCAAACTGTGAGGTAATAGCTTTTCTTCAACAAATGCATTAGTCCGTACACTATCATCGAAGACTGCTGCATTGTGTACATGCACATGATCTCATTGCTTGCATGAAATAATTCTTTCTTCAGGTTCTTAGCTGCCGGAGATACAATGCGGTCGTCGTCCTTCTGTTTTTTGAATGGCCGCTCCACCACTTGTGGGATTATATCTTCGACATGCCAAGCGATTTGGGACATCCTTGGCCCGATATATGTTCCGGTCCCAACAACACCTCAGGAGTGGTTGCAGGTAATCAAATAACTGGGCATATTCATGGCTACCACACCGAAACTTCTTTACGCTTTCCATCTAACATCCCTAATTTTCAAGCATCTCAGCTTGCTCCCTGATTGCTTTACGTATGAGAGTCAATTATTTCTTTCACCTCTTTTTTCAGATTGCTCACGACTTTGAAGAGCGATGGAACTTGCCACATTGTTTGGGTGCAATTGATGGCAAGCATGTTGCCATTGAATGCCCTGCTAATTCCGGCAGCCTCGACAGAAATTACAAGAACTTCTTCAGCAAATCACTGCTTGCTATCAGTGATGCTTACTACAGGTACAACTCCTTGGTAGCAAACTGTGCTCTTTGCATGTTCATCAACAGGTCCATTGAAACGAAGAGCTTACTTCATTTATATTTTTGTCAATGTTGCCTTGCATAAACACCCATCACGCCCACATGTAAGGATAAAGAGGTGCAAACTTCCTTATGTGCGATAGATGCTTATAATGAACACATGAAAATAGCTCTGTGCATTGTTGCAGTGCTGTACACACTGTATCATGCATTAGCTGCCTGCCAACGTGATATGATTGAAATTCATGCACAAGTATAAGTGTGGTGTGAATTGACTTGGCGTGCCTATGAAAGCACTTATATAAAGTGCACCATTTCACATCTTCATTTGAAGTTACATAAACATTCTGTGCCTGTTGTTTCATTTTTCAGGTTCATTTATGTCGAGGTTGGACACTTCGGGAGCGAGTCTGATGGCGGAGTATTTGGCCGCAGTACCCTCCACGAATCAATTCAAAGCAACCAGAGAGGTCTCCCACGTGATGCGCCACTGGGAACAGCAGGCAATATGCCTTATTTTTTTGTTGGGGATGAGGCTTTTCCCCTGAAAACGTGTATGATGCGTCCGTACTCCAGGAAAAGTAAGCTTCATCAATATGTTTGCATGAGTACTTTGTTGCAGTAGCAAAAAGCACCAATCTTTGAAGCTATGCTTGAGCTCTTTTTTGACAAGCACTATCATGAAACATTTAGGCCGACATGCGTTGAAGAAAGTGTGAAGTGGGATTCACCACTTCCTGTATTTCGTTCGATTTCTAACCACAAGAAAGCTAGCCAAAGGTGTTTTCCTCCGCTTTCTCTGCAGCTTGACAGCAATGTGCATGAGAGCAACGTTTAAAACCTGGCACCAGCTATCACTTAGTGGTATAATGTACTAAATTAGTAGCAGTGGTAATCATGAGCCTGGGCGAGCAGTCATACCGATGCCTCAGTGACCCAGGGCTCGCAAACCTTCTGGCTGGAGGTGCACAGTAGCCATTGCAGCAGAAAAATGGGCTGAAGGCACTGAAACAAGAAGAATGTCTGCCCGACGGAATATAGTGCTAAAATTGACCTGCGATATGCTAGTCCCACATATTCAAGGCTCATTTCTTATATAATAAACTTGTTCATTCCAAAATCATAGCTAACTTTCTTGCATGAAGGTACTATTGCAGTAGAAAATATTACTTGGCCCAATATTATGACATATTGGCTGACATGTCACTGATATATGCTGTCCATGCTGGTGTTTCATCAGAACTCTGTAGTGAATTGCTGTTGTCAGCTTGTTAATTTTTAATGTATTCAATTGTTCTCTGCTCATGGTTCACATTACAGGCCTTCATCCGCTGTTTGCCGCCAGTGGTTCTAGTGGACCACAGCCCGGCAGTCAAAGCGCTGCCCCAAGTGCTTTTGAAGAAATGCACCAGAAAAGAATGTTCAATTACCGTCTAAGCCGGGCTCGCAGGGTTGTGAAAATGGCCCAGAGGTGGCGCATTCTGCGTCGCCCTTTCAAGGCAAAAGAGGAGAACATCAGAAAAATAATATCGGCATGTATTGCCTTGCATAATTTCCTGATGAAGGAGTCACATACTTCTCAATCTTCATATTGCCCGCCCGGTACAGCTGACAGCACTGATTGGCAAGGAAATGTTATTGATGGAAGTTGGAGGGCAGAAGATGGTGCAAATTCTGCATTGAGGGGCTTGCCCCACTCTGGCAGCAACTCAACCAGGTACTAAGAGCTTGCAGCTGAATGCGGGTCTTTTGCATGCCGGTGTTCAGTAATTTTTTCAGAACTGTGCTTGCATGTTGTTAAAACTTGCATCACTTGCTTCAGTAACAGTGTTTCTCTATTTGACGTGTGTTTACACCACATTTATGTTACAGGCTTGCGTATGACGTAAGGGACAGATTGTGCCGGTACCTTATTAGCGACGGCAAAGTACCATGGCAAGTGTCCATGATAAGGGGGAAATAAGATTCAGCAGGTAAAATATCACATTTTTATTCGCAGATGAACCGCTTCACAGTTGCAAATAGTTGTCATGCTTCACAAGTTCGCCTCCTATTTTCATTGTCATGCATGGCACCTAATTGTGCTCAGGTGAATATAATATATTAGGTAACATAGACTCAGGAAACATATCACAGCTCTGTTTAGAAAATAACTGCAAAAGATTTAATTATCAAAGAGTAATGCTTCCCTCATTTTTGGGTACATAACATTGTCGATCTCATGCATGGCATCAAGCTGCTGCACTTTGCTCAAACTTCGCAGTTTGACAGCGAGTGCCATGCAATAATGGTGTGGCAGATCTTGTGTTTGCTGTTCCGACTTCATTGATGATAATCGTTGCAGGC
This sequence comes from Amblyomma mixtum, assembly GCF_055824585.1. Taxonomy (NCBI): domain Eukaryota; kingdom Metazoa; phylum Arthropoda; class Arachnida; order Ixodida; family Ixodidae; genus Amblyomma; species Amblyomma mixtum. The sequence goes on from NC_143021.1 coordinate 145,657,639, forward strand.
ACGCCGAAGCTACTTGCAGATGCATATCCTCTGAAGAGCTGGAAATATAATTTTTGTGTGTAAATTACAGTTAATCCTGTTTGAAAGCATTTTCACTTTACCTTCCTGTGGTGGTCGCAAGTTTATGAGCCTTTGCTGGCTTAGGAGTGCTAGAAAGAAGACAGCAACTCAATTTAGCAAAATTTCATAAGTACACTACATGAATAGCAGCAGGCTATCATAAGGAAAATACCTTTCAATGTCCAACTGAGCGTCCAACTCGGCATCTAGCCCAGCTTCCAATTCGCTCCTTTGCAGTGACCTACGATGAAGACAACATTGCTGTTTTACCATTCTGTAATGCAGTAGTGACCAGTTTTTCTTCACCTTTCACTTTCCGCACTTGCAGGTCGTGTAGGTCGAGGTGGTCCAGCTGGACTTACAGGAGTGTGAAGGAGCTCCTGTGACTGAGGCTCTTCAATTGCTTGAGTAGCCTCTGTATGTGCAGTTCTGCAGCAGGATCACATCATCATCATCATCAGCCTGACTACACCCACTGCAGGACAAAGGCCTCTCCCATATCTCCAATTAACTCGATCCTGTGTTAACTGCAGCCATGTTATCCCCCGCAAACTTTTTAATCTCATCCGCCCATCTAACTTTCTGCTGCCCCCTGGTATGCTTACCTTTCCTCGGAATCCAATTCATTACCTTTAATGACCATCGGTTATCCTGCTATCTCATTACATGTCCTGCTTGTTTCAACTGAGGTGTCACGAGCTCGTGTGTGTTCCCTGACCCATTCTGCTCTCTCCCTGTCTCTTAGCGTTACACCTATCATTTTCCTTTCCACGGCTCACTGCGTTGACCTCAACTTCAGCTGGACTCTTTTTGTTAGCCTCCACATTTCTGCCCCATATGTGAGGATCAGTAAGATACAGTTGTTACACACTTTCCTCTTGAGGCATATTGGTAAGTTGCCATTCATAACCTGAGAGCGCCTGCCGAATGCACTGTGCTCCATTCTTATTCTTCTAGTGATTTCAATCTCGTGGTCTGGAACTGCGGTCCTGCAGTAAATGTATGTATTCACTCATGCAGTATCATGTAGTGTGCCATGAAGCAAGCTTGCATGCACCAACCAATGCTTTAGACAAGAATCCTTGCATCGTGGCTTAACTCTGTCATGAGTTCCTGTTCCTTTCTTGTCCTTGCTACCAAAAAAACTAATCATAGCAAGTGGCTTTCGTGTTATGCATGCCTTTGGGTGTTGGCACTTTTGTAGTTTGACATACTGTTTTAAAACAAACTACATTCTAGCAAAGCAAGAGAAGAAATTCTCTGCCTATTACTTATGTATATAGTTCAAGCCTGTAATTTGTAGTTTGACATACTGTTTCAAAACAAACTACGTTCTAGCAAAGCAAGAGAAGAAATTCTCTTCCTATTACTTATGTGTATAGTTCAAGCCTGTAACAAAGAAATCTTTTTCTACACTGAGGTTACTTTTGACTCCACCTGATGCCTGTAATGACAATAAACGCTTCTATTACCCCCCTCTATTGACATGTGAGTTGAAGGTAAAGTGTGTGTTCAGTTCAGAGTACAAAAGAAAGCTTTGGCTTCAAACAGTACTGCAGACCTACTTAACACACATGTAGTGAGTGCTGTTTAATGTGAAAGGAGTGGTGAATGCCTACCTGCTTCAGGGCATATTGAAGTTAGTTACGTGTACAGGCTTTGTCAAATAAAATATATAGCTCAAATGATCTGACTTGCTTTCGTGCTGTGCCATGCGGCTTCTTTGCCGTGATCTTCCGTGTTCCAAATGTCTAGTAGGGGAGACAAACTTTTGTTTGCACACTGAATTCATTCTGGATCTCCAAGGGTTCAGCATGCCCCAAAACACGCCTCAGAAATGAATCATAGGGGCTGTATATTGTTAACAATGGCTGTATTTGTGTCCTTCAGAACATGCTTCATGTGAGGTTCCCATTCATATTAACGCTCACACAGTGCTAATAGTTGAAAGTAGTGTTATAACTCACTCTTGTACAGTGGCAAATCTCACATTGCTGCAAAGGCTGAAAAAGTTTTAAGAAGACAAAGCATTTATTAGCCAAGTTCAAGCACAGCAATACGACATGGAGTCTCTAATATCTTGCACAAGATATAGAGTTGCATTGAAAAAAGGGGTGTTCTGCATCAGTGCATTCGCGTGAAGGCACTTCATGCTACAAATCAACAGGACCATTCAATATGAAAAGGAAAACCATATTGCAGAAAAAGAAGGAATTTTTGTTAATTCATATTAAATTCGAAAATTAGTTTCCAATATTATACACAAGGAGGAAAACTAGCTAAGAAACAGGAAAAAGTGTGCTTGTCACACATAATGATAGAGTAATAAATAATTGAATGCCCAAACTTCGATTCATATTGAGAGAGCCTGTTGTGTCAGTTCACTTTCGGTAGGTTACCTAAAGGGGTTGTCAACATGAGAAAAGCATTCTGCTGTAGTATTGACAAAACTGCAGTAACATGTCCACAGTAATGTTAGTGGTGTAGGAAAGTACATTCTCGTTTCTCTGTTGGAGTATGCAAACCCTTATCTGAGGCATATGTCCCTCAGCTACTGCCCAATTCCAAAACACGCAACAGATTTCAAGACAAACAGCATGATTACTGAACTTACATTGGTTGCCGTGAAACTGGCTCTATAATAGCCATCATAGAGTCAAAATGTTTCCACTTTATGACTGGAATGTCATTCCTTCCTGCACCACTTTTCATTTTGTTTTTTATCTGGTTGCGGCACTTAAGAAAAGTGTCTTTTAAGTTTTTAAATTTCTTCTGGCAGGTCATCCCTGGAATAAAGAACTCATGTTCACACTATTTCTTAGCTATATATGCATGCAATGATCTGGTTTTGCATCGATCCACAAACATGCAGCATATACCATAGGCATGGCAGTGACCGTAAAGGAAGCCTTGGCTGCGCGAACATTGTAAATCGGCAGCAAAAGTTTACGGGATGCATGCTCTCAGAAAAGAAATTATTCTAGCTCTGCCTCGTCACCCAGTCCCGTAGTGTTACCAGCTGACGAGTGTGCACGTCCCCTCATACGTTGAGACATTTCAGGTGACGTAGATTATGTGGCGATACCGAAATAATTTTTTTTTTACGCGTACTCGCGTACCGCAAAATTTTCCTGGCGGTTAGCGGATGGTTAAAAACACAAACGTGCAATCTGGGCTTCGCGCACAACCGCGATGACAGCGGGGGCGCGTACGCGTTCTGCTGTTCGCAGTGATTTTCATCGTGATTGTACATTCCACAACACATGCAGTTGGTTTGCGGTTCTTGAATGTATTGCACTTAAAACTTGATGTACTGATTCGTTTCCGCGCGTTTGGCGAATTCATTGAGCTTTCGAGGAAAGGTACCCAGCCAAGCAAGCGTAAGCAGAACACCATCCGCATTCCGAGAGACTCAGCTGTGGGCGAGCCACAGGTTTTTATGCATCGTTATAATCCGGTAATAATAAGTGGTTCATCTGAGGAAATATTCGCCTGCTTGCTAACAAAGTTTTCAAGAAGCCATTACCGTTAGCACGCATATCGCGGCATATTACCACTTCACCGAAGCTACGCACGCCATCGGACAGCCTCATCGGGCAAGTTTGGTGACGGGAAAATGCACACTAAATCCCTCGCAAGTTCATGGCGTGAGTAACCCATGCACTGTGGCAACAAACTGGGACATACTCTGTGCGGGCATAGTAAACAAGAGATGCGTACGTACCGCTCATGCCGAGTTCGGCGCCGATCTTGTTCCAAAGGTCATCCTTTAGAAGATTGTTCTTGTGTTCTGGATGCCGCTTGTCGTACAGAACCGAATAATTTTTCACTGCGTCGATGAGCATTTCGGTTGTGGCTGGAGATACGGCCATGGAAGCACTCGCGCACACCGACGCCATATTGCAAACTGCCGGAGCCCGCGGGTGCCGTCCTATTGGCTGATGGCAGTCGGCGGATTTTTTCCGCCGGCGAAAATCGGTCCTTGACCGAACGGGCATTCCGCGGCGTATTTCGGCGGATTCTCTCCCGCGGCAGCGGATTCCGCTCGCTCTCGCCGCCGAATGCCCAAGTGTGAACGAGCCTTTTGGGTCACGTCTGCGAAGTGCCGCGTCCGGCCACGCGTCGTTGCAGACATACAGCGGCACCGGCGAGCATGTGTTTCGAGCCGTCTTGAGATGGGTGCCTGTTTCTTTGATCTCTAGAGAGATAGCGACACGGAGGCAGACAGTGCAAACCCCGGCCACCGATGAATTCTTCAGGAGGGAGGGGCAAATCAGCCGTGTCCACCCCCGCTTTGTCGGGCTGCTCAGGGGCAGGCGGGCGATGAGTTGGTGCCGCCGCCGCTCGCTGTCTCCTCCGATCCACGGGAGAGCGCAGTTCGGTAGAAGCGACGCTTTCAGAATCTTCGGCAAAGGGGATTAGCTGCTTTTGTTCACGGCGACGCAGCCTCTAGAGGCTCCCCCACACCAGCGTTCCTTGCGTCTTCTCCGGAAACGAGCGCCTTTGGTCAACGCAGCCCTATGGCGCCTGCCTGGCTCGCCTGTCACCTCTGGCTGGGCCTCAAATCCCAACAGCGCCCATGTAATGTGCGATGTCAATGCATGGTAAAGAGACCCAGGTGGTCGACATTATCCGGAACTCTGTACTACTCCGTCCCTCATAGCCTGAGTCATTTTGGCGCTCTGAACCCCATAAGAACACACAAAACAAATTTTCTGACCGGAGTGGCGAGTGTCTTTTCCCCTCGGAAGTCGCGCGGCGTTCCTTTCACCCCCAAAGTGCGTATTCGGGGATATTGCGGCAAGTAAGCCCTTGCATGTGTGCGCGCCTCTGTGTTTGTGCTTCGTTGTTTTTAGTGGCCGGTTGTCAACGAAGCTGACAACAACCAAGACAGCGGACGAGAAAACGACGAGCGGCGAGTAGTGTGTGTGCAAATACTCGACTGTGCGGTTGCGCGAGCAAGATGGAGCGAGGTGTATGAAGCTGCGAGCGTGAATTTATCTTGTAAATAAGTTTTCGTTGTATATATAGTCATCCTTTGTTTTCAACGTACGCATTGAACCGTTTTTCCAATCAATGTGTGTATATTTTTAACTCTACCAACCCCGAGGAACTCCATAGACAGCTTTGTCTCGCGTGGTCCCGAATGATGGACATTCGACGCTTCTTCAAGCGTCAGCGGTTGTCTGACGAATCGTTATCCAACTGCGCCCCTGCAGATTCTGGTGTGACATGTGACAACGGAGTAGCATTTGAACAGAGTGATGCAAGCTTTCATCACCGGACAGTAGCTGATGTCGTCGACTCCATGGAAGGGACATTGTCAACAGTGAGTTCAGGTGATGCAGCAGGCCGAGATGATTCCACTTCTCTTTTCTTGGGATTGAAGTCCAGGTTTGACCCGAGCGATGCAACCTTTCATCACCGGACAGTAGCCGACGTCGTCGTCTCCATGGAAGGAACTCCACCAGCGAGCTCCGATCACGCAGTAAGCCGAGACGATTCCCTTTCTCCTTTCTTGGGATCGAAGTCCGGAGACAACATCAAGAAAACAAATAACTTGCCTCAAGAATATGACTTAGGAGAGTTTCTAGGCAAAGCTAAATTAACTCACTGGCATACCGGACTTTTTGAAGTTACGTCTTCCTACTAAGCCATGGTCGCCAAATGTTACGATTTTTAAGAAGGATGTAACACCTGGAAAGAGGCCTTTTCGACATCAATGGCTGGGAGATTACGCCCCCTGGCTTGCGTACTCAGCGACAGCGAAAGGCGCTATTTGTCGTTTTTGCTTCATTTTTCCTCCACGTGTTCACCGGGGTACTCAAGGAAGTTTTATCGTGCGCGCTTTCAGTAACTACAGAAAAATGCACGAGGCGTGCAGGGATCACGTAAAATCCCAATGGCACCAGGAGGCAATGACGGCCTCACAGAACTTTATGGATGTGATGAAAGGCAAGCAGCTACCCGTCGTACAGCAGCTGAACAGAGCACTGCACGCGCAAGTTGAAAGGAACCGTGAGGAACTATTTCCAATAGTTTTCACCATTGTCTTTTGCGCGACGCATGACTTGCCAATTCGCGGCAAGCAGTCCGATAGTGGAGTCTTCAATGATCTGCTTGACTTTCGTGTAGAAGCTGGAGATACTCTACTTCAGGAGCACTTCGCTTCTTCTGCTGGCAATGCCAAGTACACTTCTGTCCACGTCCAGAACGAGATCATCACAATCTGTGGCGACATCCTGAGAGAGCAGATAGTTACCGAAGCTAACAAAGCGTTTGCTTTTTCCGTTCTTGCTGACGAAACTGCAGATATTTCAGGAAAAGAGCAGATGTCTATAGGCGTTCGCTTTATTGACAAGGCGGGAGCCGAAGTGTGCGTTCGAGAGCAGTTTTTGGGATTTGTAGAGCTGGAGCCATTAAACTCCGCTTGCATCGCCGCGCCAATCTTGAAGCTTTTCACGAATGTCGGGCTGATTCTTTCGAACCTCGTTGGACAGGGGTACGATGGATGCTCTACAATGGCTGGAAAAGAAGCTGGAATGAACAAAATTATACAAAAATAGTTCCCGAAGGCACTATTTTTCCACTGTGCAAGTCACAAACTAAATCTCGTCATCAACGATTTGAACGACGTATCTAAAATACGAAACACAATTGGGATAATCAAACAAACCACAAACTTCTTCCGCGAGAGCGTGCTCCGGAGAAAATTGGTGCCCAACATTCCGATGCTGTGTGAGACAAGATGGTCTGCAAAATACAAGTCTATTAGGATCTTCTCTCAGCATTACGTGGCCATAGTCGAAGCACTCGAGGAGCTCGCGTCCACGGAATCATGCTCGAATGCTGCAACTAGACAACGAGCTCACATCCTCTACTGCGCAACAACAAGCTCATCTTTCATCGTCTGCTTGCATATTGTAGCGAAGTACAGCGCTCGGCTCGAACCAGTTACGAACGTTCTGCAAGGTGTATCCATGGACTTCCATTCTGTGCATGACCACATCACTGAGCTGCAACGTATTTTTCGCGGCCACCGGACAAACGCTGTAGAGGAGTTCTCTAACATCATGAATGGAGCAAAGGAGGCAGCCAATCACTTAAATGTCGTGATAGCTGTACCAAGACAAGTCTCTCGTCAGGCCCACCGAGACAACTACGGGATTCAGTCGCCGGAGGAATACTACCGTGTGGCAATGTATGTGCCGTACTTGGACTCCTTCACTGCTTCTTTAGTTCGTCGCTTTTCTGAAAGCAGTGAGAGGAGCTTCAAACTTCTCCAGCTGCATCCATCAAAAATGAAGCACTTGAGCCGTGTTGAGTTCGCTGTTCTCGCCGGAGAACTCCAGTGCTTTTACGGCATCGACAACTTCAAGGAAGAGGCCATCTCTTGGTACGAGATGTGGTGCAACAAAACTGGGGACCCATCAGAAATAACTTACTGCGAGCTTCTACATCAGGCCAAGACATTCTTCCCTGGTGTTGCAAAAGCCATTGAGGTGGCTCTGGCTTTGCCAGTTACTACCTGTACGGTCGAACGCTCCTTCAGTACGAGGAGAGTGAAAACGTGGCTAGGTTTGGTTTATTTTATGGAGTTTAACGTCCCAAAGCGACTGAGGCTATGAGAGACGCCGTAGTGAAGGGCTCCGGAAATTTCGACCACCTGGGGTTCTTTAACGTGCACTGACATCGCACAGTACACGGGCCACTAGAATTTCTCCTCCAAAGAAATTCCAGCCGCCGCGGCCGGGACCGAACAAGCGTCTTTCGGGTCAGCAGCCGAGCACCATAGCCACTGAGCCACCGCGGCGGCAAAACGTGGCTACGCTCAACGATGACAAACGACAAACTTTGTATGATGAGTGTGCACCGAGAGCGTGTAATGAAGCACAGAAATGAATTTATCACCCGTGTCATCACGCAATTCGCCCTGAAAAATCCGAGGCGTCTACAGTTGCTGTTCAAGGAAGACTGACTGAGTGACTGTCGTTGCGTGTTTGTGAACATATTGTGCTGTGTGCTGGTAATCAATCCGGGTGAGTCAAGAACCCGTATGCAGCAAGACTGAGCACTCTTCTCCACGAAGTGATAGTATCTTTTTGCATTTTTTATTAATTTTAATTGTTTCTTTGTTGATAAACTCCAATGTATCTCTCCTAGCCACGCTTTAATTTGCTGTTTGTAATTTTTCTTTCATTGTGTATTTTACTTATTTATTTTATTTATATATAAATAAATAAATTTACTCCGCAAATAGTGCCTTTTTGCTACGAACATAACCCCCCCCCCCCTCCGGCGCCAACAACCAATGGGCCCCCCCCCCCCGTGCAAAAAATTCTGCGGACGCCCTTGTTTACATGGCCACGGCTCCCAGCTTAGGCTGAGAAAGAATACTTCTATAGCCAGGGAAACAGGGTAGGATGGCCATATTATCTGGTTATCTCGAGCAAACACTAATATCTCAAGCAGAATTTGTAAAATTGGATTTCCAATAAGGGAACTATGATGTGCAATAAAATGAAATTGGAGATTAGCCGTTTAAGTATGTGACAGGTATATATGCATATGTTCTCTGATACAGCCTTAAAGCAATGTCTAAAGTTATTTTCACTCATCAATAAACTGTAGAATGGCTGAATGCAACGGTGGCCAGTTCCCAAGGTAGTAAGCAAATGTGAGTATTGCTAACTGTTAACTGATGCTCATATCACTTAACATATGCTGAATTTTAGAGTGATATTAATTGCTGACTATCAACATGTTCAGCTAAGTACGCCCATATCACTGCCAGTGTGCATTAAAAGAAAAAGAAACTGAGGCATTGACAGGTAACAGAAATTTGGAAAAGGCCAATATGAAGTTACGCCGGAGAATGCCAAAGAAAAACAGAAAAGCAGTGATGGCTTTTGTCGTTTCTGGCATCTCTATACTGCAACTTGAAGTTGACGTGTTTTGTGCTTAAAGGTGCACTGAAGAGGAATCTGAACTCGTCTTTTTGCCGCGGAAACTCGATCTACCCGTTCCGAGCATTCCTAGAAACCTCGACTTATTGCCCTGTGTGGCCGATTTCCCTAATTAAATCGAATTAACGTCCGGCTCCCGCCTTTATTTTTTGTACGGTGGGCGGAGTGGACCAACGCGTGGAGTGCCTTTAAGCCAGCTCCGTGGAGGCATTGCTTTCGCTTTATTTTGTTTTTTATGTTTCCATGAATAAATAGTTTCATTCGCAGATAATATAGCCCCAAAATAATCCCGTAGAAATAAAAATACACGCGGACTATTTGCTTCGACGGATTACTCCGTATTACTCCGCCGATGGCAGAGCGACAAGCCGCCACGGGATTGGGTGAAAGGCACTCCACGCGTTGGTCGACTCCGCCGACCGTACGGGGAGAATTACAAAAAAAAAGGCGGGAGCCGGACGTTAATTCGATTTAATTAGGGAAATCGGTCTGGCGGCGTTACCTGTTTTTCGCCGTATGTGGTGCAGCACGGCGACATCGCGTCGGCTTTCCGCCGCGCCGCATGAAATTCGCAGCGTCTGTTCGCTCCATGCGGGATACAAGCGACGTTTTTTTCGACGACATTCGCGCGGAAGAAAATGTCGCGGCGGCGCGACGCACGGCTGGACATACATGGAGCGTTGAAGCGGCGGCGCGCCGCCGCGTATCCCTCGACGCGAAAGCAAATGCGATCAACCATTCTGTTAAAATCAGGAAAGTTTCACTTCGACACCATTGTACAAATTTTAGCACGCGCGCTTAAGTATCTATAAAGATTTGCGTGCTCGAATGCATGCCGTCGCGTACCTTTGGACGCCCGCTCAGCCGCGGACACCAGCGGCTGCGGTTTTCTTCGACACATTCGCTTCAGGGAGGGAGCGCAGGCACTCCGCCACAAGAGTCGGCCGTGTTCTCCTAAAAAAGTGGTATTTCAAGTCTGGTGAAGCGTTTATTTTCACGACAACAATATTTCCGTGCCAAAAACACTGCGTAGCTCGACGGCCATGGCGGCCATGTTGGCAGCGGCAGGCAGAGGACCGGAAGAGCGGGCTTTCTGCGCTGCTATTGGCTCGCTTCAGCCGCCGGCTCCGGTTTCACCGGACGCCGCGCGTCAAAATCTAGCCGGTGACACCGCCAACGCGTAGGTCTTGCGTCGATTTGAAGAAGCGCTCTGTCAACTCCATCAGCGTCGATGATTACACAATTCAACTCGGGAAACTGTCGCTGACCGCTGCTGCACGCTGGGGAAGTTCGCAGTCTCTCTGAACACTTGTAATATCAATATGTGGCCAATATAATATGCTTCGCGGCATAGCTGCCACCACTACAGCCACGACCTATGACTCGCTCCCTAGCGCAGTCGACGGACGGCCATCTTTCCCCGGCAGAAGCGCAGGCAGACGTCACGTAAAAAGCAGCCAATCGCTGCAATCCGGTTGCCAGGCGGATCCGCTCATCCGCCCGAAAGTTGAAGTTGACCAACTTTCCATCCGCCCGCCGGATCCACCTGCCTGGGGGATCCGCCAAAAAGCGATAATGCCCTATGTTTCATTATCCCGGCATCTCTTCGTCCTTTTGTCCTATGAGACTGTTCATGCTTTTCCGTGTATATCTGCCCTTCGTTTATCCATATCCCGAGGTATTTGTATTAGGCCACTTTTGGTATTTCGTGGCGTTGTATTGTAAGCACCTGATCAGTTGTATCGTTGAAAATCATCACACCTTACTTAGTTCCGCTAAAATTGAATCCTGGAGCGTCTCCTTCGTCTCCACAACAATTAACCAAAGTTTGTAATTCTTCCTGGCTATCTGCTATAAGTACAATATCGTCCACATACATAAAACCCGGGAGTTGCTGATCAACTACATTTCCGCCTAATCTGTGCGATAGATTATAACCTAGACTACTTCCTTCTGCCTTCTTTCCATATTTACTACATAAAGCATGAACAGCAGCGGTGATAGAGGACAACCTTGCCTTAATCCTTTGTGCACCCCCACAGTTGTGGTACTTTTTTCTCTTCCCATGTAATTTCAACTTTATTGTCTTGGTAGATTTCCTGTAGAAAATCAATTACCTCATGACTGATACCTAAATCTTTTAACATGCTCCACAGGAGTTCCCTGTCCACGTTATCGTATGCACCGCTTATCATCATCATCATCATCATCATTTATTAACCCTTAAGGGTCCCGTGGGGACATTAGATAAGGGGGGTTGGGGATACAAGTGTCCGACGGTCATACATAAGAAAAGGCAAAAAAAAGAACAAGAAGAGAGGAAAAAAAATAAAAACTAGAAAGAAAGCTACACAAAGTAAAACAGTAAACAAAATATGAAGTCAATCAAAGACAGTGTAAGAAATAAGCAAAATAGTAAATACATTAAGGTAGTCAATCAAAAACAATGTGAAAAAAACAGACAGAAATACACACCACAGTAAAACAACGCGTCCAATAAAGCGATCATTTTGTAGCACATCGCAGCTGATACATGGAAAGTTTTATTTTTCTTGGAAATGGTCGATGAGTAGCTGTCTAAAGTTGGAAGGATTAGTTTCAACGACAATGTTTTCGGGTAAGTTATTCCAAAATTCGATCGCGCAAGGAAGAAACGATTTGCTGAATGCATTGGCGGAGCCGTGCAAGCGCTGAATGCTAAATGGATTATATAAATGAATTATATGTCCACAAAGGCTAAATACAGAGGTCTGTTTTCCGCCTTAGCTACTTCTATGCATTGGGTAAGCACGAATAGGCTATCATCTAAGCGCGTACCCCCCCCCCCCCCCCCCCCCCCCCGGAACCCATTCCGAAGTTTCCCGAGTATCCGATTACCTTCTACCCATGACTGCATGAGGTCAGTCCCTGATAAGAGCCAGCAAGATCCGGAAGTTAGGAGGGAGAGGCAAAGAACGCTAGTGCTTATCGCTGGTGACTCAAACATGAGGCACTGCAAAAGAGCTATTCTTGACCGTGTAAAGGGTGATAGGCGGGTAGCAGTCGGGGTGTTTCCAGTAAGGACAATGGACGATGTTCTGAGAAAGACAAAAAGTAAACTTTCAGAGAATGTTGCAAAGCGTAACTTGGTAGTGGTAGCGGCGGGGCTAAATGATGTCCTGAATGGTGACGCCGCACAAGTAGGGAAAAGATTAGCAGAGGGAGTTGACGGTATAAGGGCGATAGCACAGCAAGCGCAGATCGTGGTGTGTACAGTGCCGGAGTACAAGGAAGGAATAGAGAGGTTGCTAACGACGTTGTGAATCTTAATCGAGAGATAATGCAGTTAAGCCTCGAGAAAGGTTTTGAGGTGGTAGACATAAACAAGGAAGTGCACAGAGCAGGCTTGGGCAGAGGCTTTGGAAAAGATGGCATCCATTTCAGTGGAAGGATAGAAGAGATAGGCTGGCGCCTGGGAGGCCGAGCGGTAGCTTTTTTTAGGGGGTCCACGGTGGCTCAGGACGCACGGGTAGGTAGAAGCGAAGTAGTAAATGTAACAATGGCGGGTGAGCCCAACAAATTGGCTACTAGAAGGAGAAAGAAAACTACGAAAAAGAAATTTAACGCCGGAATCAGTTACGTAAACATGCAAGGGAGTAGAAAGAGAGCGAAATGGCTAGAAATAGAACAGCAGGTAAAGGACGAAGAAGTAGGTGTGTACGCTCTATGCGAGACACATCTGAGGGATCTAGAAGATCCACCTTTAATCGATGGCTATATCTGGGAAGGGTGCAACAGAACAACAATGGAGAAAAAGGGAGGAGGAGTAGGTATGCTGATACATCAAGGAACAAATTGGCAAAGAATAAAATCAACTTGCAAAGAACATCTCTGGGTATCAGGTACAATTGCTGGCAAAAGGACATGGCTAGGGGTAGTTTATTTAGGGACCGGGGACAAATGCAGGCAAGAAAACAAGGATATAGCTAAGTGTGTCAATGACGATATAAAGCAGTTTGGAGGCGGTGTCGATATTATTCTGCTTGGAGACATGAATGGCCACATCGAGGATCAGGATGGATACACAGATTGCAACGGGAAGTTAATGCTAGACTTCTGTGAGCGGCACAACCTAGTTATTGTCAATAGAGAAACTAAATGTGAGGGAGAAATCACGTGGGAATCCCGTAACAGGCAGACAACCATTGGCTACTGTCTAATGTCGAGGGCCTCTATAGCAAGCTCGCAATAATGGAAATACACGAAGAGCCGCCGCGGTGGCTCAGTGGCTACGGTGCTCGGCTGCTGTCCCAAAAGACGCGGGTTCGATCCCGGCCGGGGCGGCTGGAATTTCTTTGGAGGAGAAATTCTAGAGGCCCGTGTACTGTGCGATGTCAGTGCACGTTAAAGAACCCCAGGTGGTCGAAATTTCCGGAGCCCTTCACTACGGCGTCTCTCATAGCCTCAGTCGCTTTGGGACGTTAAACCCCATAAACAACAACAACAACAACAACAAATACACGAAGAGGGGAAGTACAGCCTAGGAAGTGATCATAAACGTATTAGTCTACAGTTGGGAGCCCTAGTCGAAAGAGAAATGCAGCTAAGTAAAAAAGGCAACGCAAAAATTCAACGATGAACAAATAGCGCTAATAGCAGGCGATATAGAAGAAGTAATCAAGAAACGCCCCATGGAAAAGTGGGATTATAATCAGTTAGCACTACTCATCGCTACAACAATGAAAGAAGTGAAAGGAGTAAACCGCTGGAGAGGAAAGAGGAAGGTGGAATATGGAAATTAAGGAGGCCGTCGAACAACGACGGGCGGCTTCAAGGGAACACAGAGAAGCAAAGAGGGCGCAGTTATCTGAAGAGGAAGTAGGCGGAAAATGGGAATCTTATCGACAAAAGAAAGAGCAAGTTCAGGTCCTAGTCCAGGCTAAAATAAAGCAGTCCTCTGATAAATGGCTGGCTGAAGTTCGTAAGGCATATAAAGGGCGGCCAAGAAAATTCTGGAACCATATAAGCTGGTTGGGAAAAACAAGTCAAAGAAAGCAGGAACAGATTAAAGATGCTGAGGGAAAATATTTAGAGGGAGACGATGCTGTGAACTACATTACGTCATTTATGGCTGCGTCTTTTAACAACGACAATGGGGTAATCTCCCCAAGTGAGGGGGCAACACAGGACAGCAAAATAGAGAACAGCTTAGAACTGACTAGTCTTAACTGGAAAAAGGCTGAAGCAAATATTCCTAAAACCACATCTGCTGGGATAGACGAAATTCCAATTAAGCTGATTAATGAACTTGGCCCAAGAAGCAAGGAAGCGCTGATAAAAGCATTGGAGACAGTCATAAAAAATAGGCAAATTCCGCACGGCCACCCCCCCCCCCCCCCCCATCTCCTTCCGGACGCCCATGAATTCATGCTGTTTGTTAACCAGATCTGTGTACGCCGCGAGGGGTGACGTAGTGGCCGGGAATAGGGTGCCTCGATGCGCGACGCTCCGTTGAGGGTGAAGACAACTGTGTCGTCTGCTACGGCGGCCGCCATCGCCATGCCCACTTCAAAGGCGCGGGGCGTGCGCCACCAAACCATAGGTCGGCACACTCACTCATGAGTGCACTCATATCGCCTCACTCACACTCACACTCACGTCTGTGAGTGTGAGTGAGTGGTCGTGAGTGTGGGTGGTCTGAGTGTGAGTGCGAGTGAGTGGTCGTGAGAGCGAGTGGACGTGAGTGTGAGTGCGAGTGAGTGGATATGAGTGGATATGAGTGTGGGTTGTCATGAATGTGAGTGTGAGTGAATGGTCGTGAGTGTGAGTGCGAGTGAGTGGATGTGAGTGGGGGTGGTCATAAGTGTGAGTGTGAGTGGACGTGAGTGTGAGTGGACATGAGTGCGAATGCAATTGAGTGGATGTGAGCGTGAGTAGAGGTGACTGGGTATGATTGATGAGTGGATGTGAGTAGGCGTGAGTGGCAATGAGTGGTTGTGAGTGGATATGAGTGACAATGAGTGGTTGTGAGTGGCAATGAGTGGATGTGAGTGGTGGGTGGAAGCGACAGCGAAGTCGGTCGCCCATGTTTCGTGACGCTGATACCCGCTTAGCTATTTTCATGTTGACAGCTGCGGGAAGCAAATATTCACTACTGAAGGCGCTCGAGGCAGCATAAGGCATCATGCAGGTGTCTTTGGACAACCGAAGGAAAGGATTCCGCTGGCACGGGAACGGCAATCTTTCGTTGCTTTTGTAGTTCACCGTTGGCAAGGGCGCAGGCCCTTCGCGGATGCAGTGAGCCGCTACAAGTATTTTGAGACCCTTTATCGAATTTCGCATTGCCAGTACTGAAAATATAGATATATGTCTCTTGCCACGCTCCCCGCATGGCTCGATCTCGTATACATATGAGTCACAATGCTTACTGCTGAAACAACGACTGTCCGCTGCTCGGCAATAACTACCGTAAGTTGGGACCTCGGGTGCTGCAGTGGACTTAGGTTTTTTTTTTTCTTTGCCCAGGTGTGCGCATTGCAGAGCTCTCCTCTGGCCGTAATTTGTTCATAGGCTCTGACCCATGCGGTAACCCGACCTCCTTTATCCCAGGTCTTGAACTGCACAAACCCGGCTCAAGCCCGGAAACGACGCGAAAACCAAGTGCGCTTTTCGGTAACGCCAGAGGATTCTTGTTTCTATCATGTACTTTAAAGAGCCCAGCGTTGGAAATCAAGCATGTGGCTTTTATAATTTTTTTTTTGTATGCATAGCATCAGGCATGGTAATGTCTTTGACGCCCAAGGAGATATCCAAAACGGCAATATTTTATGTTTTAATTTGCGCCAGAAATTATTGTTTCGTGCTGATGGTGGTAGTGAAGTTCGCGGTCCTGTGCATTGTTTGTCGCGTCCGGGTTCGCGATGAAGGAATGTCGATTGAGTTTTTTTTTCTGCCCTCCGCACAACTGCAGGGAGGGGGATGAGTCACACTGGCTGCCCAGCGGTATAAGGGGAGCGGGATAGCGACGGATTCTGAGAATAAGGGAAAGGTCAAACACCCTCCGGGAACATATGTCAGGCCGCATCCCACTGTGCACGTTCTTGTGGAAAGGCGGATCCTTGTAGCTTTTGTCCCATGTCCATGGCAGCACGCGTTGACAACTTGAGGCGCGGTCAACAGGACATTGCCACTCTAGCTACAGGCTTGAAGACAGTTTGTAAGTGACGGTACTGAACAGATGGGCCTTGAGGTGACTTTCCCCGAACCTGAGTTTTTACCAGAGGTTGAAACAACCTGCAACGTGGGAAATTGAGAATGTTTGCGAAGCTCGCGGGACGAAGGGAGAAACCTCCGAAATCTTGATGGTGGAAAATGTACATATTTGTGCAGTGTTTGTGGAGGTGAGAGTTATCTTCTTTCCAAAATCACTGATTGGCTGTGTTGTCCTTTTACAGTTGTTGATTGGCGACGTTTTCCTTTCCCCAATGATTTATTAGGGTTGATGTTTGTGGAGTTACCTGATTGGTTACTGTCTCCACCGACGGCAAGGTCATAGGGTTTAAAATCAAGTGTTTGGGCGGGACCGAGGGCTGGTTTCGTCCCGTAAAGCTACTGGTCAGTCAAATGTAAACAAGTTTTCTCCTTGCTTGCATCTTTCTTTGTTTTATTAATTGGTAATAAAAAGTTAACCTCTCCAGAAGTGTCCTCTGGCAACGTGATCGAGCAATATCGAATCTGCAAGACGTCAAGCACCCTTCAATAATCATCATCAACGTAATTTACCTCTACAAGATTGAGAGGGAAACCCAACTGTGATGAAACGTTGCGGCGATTTTCGGTAGTGGATATGAGGTGGCAACCAAATTGCCGGGCCTTTTTTGATTGGTTGGACGTACAGTTCGAAATTAATTTTTATGTACTCGGGAAAGGGATATAAAATAGAATGTGTCTGAGTATTGTCACCGTTTCACTCGAGAAAAAAAAAACTACAGAAGAAAAGCAGTACACGCGACTGAATGTTAATAAGAATCAAGCTAGGGCGACAGTTTTCGTTTCGCTTAAAAGTATCGTGCAAGCGAGTGCTGCTAAGGCACTGAAGAAAAAAACATACGACGCCACAGCCAAAAATGTGACCAGAAGAGAACAGAAAACTGAGGGCGGCGGGCGGAAGGGGGGCCAGGAGCTTTTCACAAACAGTTCGAAGGGTGCCGACATATTCGACTCTGGAATGTGCTCGCAGAACAGGAAAGAGTTGAAAATTAAGCTCCCCCACGCTCTCCCCGGAGTCCAAAAAAAAAGTTTTTTCTTTGGTCATGAATAGGCTCCCGTCAGCGTCATGTAAGCAGAACTACGCCGTTGGCAATATGAGCAGGTGGGGGCTGCCCTGGCAAGTCAACAACTCAAAAGAAAACATTCGACAGAAGTCTGTCTGGTTGGGGGGCTGGCAGAAGGGGTGCTGGCAACGCACAAACTGACCAGCTCTATCGGTCGCCTTCTCCCCCGCGCAAAAAACCGGCAGCCCAGAGAAAAGGCCCAGGGCATCGTGAACAAAATTCCGTGTTCCGTCTGCCCGGCGTCGTACATAGGGGAAACGAAGAACTTCGCGGAAAGGATGAGCCAACACAAAGCGGACGTCCGTCACATGAATCGTCAACGCAGCGCCGTGGCCGAACACTGCGAAGGGTGTGACCATCCAATTGACTTCGACAGCACCATTGTATTGGAAACGGAAGCTAACCCACGCAGGAGGCTTCTACTCGAGTCGTGGCACATTCAGCAAACACGAGAGAATGTTAATCGTTCCCTGGGGACACTCCCCTCATCCTACGTCCATGGGCTGCGGCCATTGACCCGGAGGTCCTCCACGCAGGGGCTTAAAAAGCCAAGCTGCGCTCGCCCGTAGCCATACCGTAAAGAAGGGGCCGAGCCGGTCCCGAAACGTCCTGTTTTTTTCTGTTTTTTTTTCTGTATTTTACTTGGTTGGCATCACTTACTTTCTCCTAACAAGTCAACAACGCATAAAAGCTTCCGCTGCATGTATGCGAGGCTTGGTTCTCATTTGTGCCGCCTAATCTTCGGCATTTGGCGAGTGAAACCGAAATGAGCTCGTGAAATGCGATTTTGTTCACTTTTCGTGTACAGCAAGGGGATTAACTTCTGTTGGCACGCACCGATTTCAGCAATCTTACCCTAACTGATATCTGGACAGCATGAGGCATCATTTGAAGCAGATACTATGATTTCCACCAAGAACTTCTGGATAGCGCTTTTTCCCAGTAAAGTCATATCGTTTCAGATTGGCTCAAATTGGCTAACAAGTTAGCTGCATATGCATTCTTCTGAGAACGACGTTGGAGAATAATCGGGTGCAAAGTAAGCACCCCCTATTACCACGTGGATGCGCATGTGGTCTCCGCATGCACTGGCCTCAAAAACACCGCGTTGGTTTGTAAAACTTCCTTCAGACAGGGATTATGGGCAATACAGAAAACGTACTGCCTGCAGACATGCACAGTACCCAGATCGGTCACACATAGTAAGCTTAGTAGGTTTTGTAAATGGATTGATAATGGCAACCTCCCCTAGCATCGTTATTACGCGGGGAAATTCTCTACTTGCGACCCATTCCAGCCATTTTCCTTTGCGTGAGGAAATCACTCGATCTTTTGAAAAACACGCTCCATTTTCCATGCCGCGAAAAGTATTCATAATCGTCACTTGACTCCAATGAGTTGATGCAGAGTCACGGACACGTCATTGTCAAGGAAGACCAAATCTTGGTAATTAGACACCATCCAAGAATATTGTCAAGGCAAACTCATTATTATTACTTGCACACCGTCATAGGCACACGCACAAGGGAAGGAGGTGCGCCCCCCCCCCTCTCCTTCCCCCCTAATGTCCAAGTCTGCCCCATACATTTAATCTGTCGTACCTTTTCGGTCATTGTTTACAGTGCAGTGCTACCGCCAAGCAGGTTTTTTAACGGCCAAAGACCTCTGACGTTGCGTTCCAAGAACTGTTTACTTGCCAGGTCATTTTGGAGGCAATCTTTTCAGTTTCTTTTTTGCTGTGACAGTAACCAAAAAACAAATCTGTCATAGTTTCTGTGGTCTAGAGAGAACGGAAATCACTCCGGAAGCGCGATGCTACACCAATGCTTCAGCGACGCAGTGACTGCCTTCCTCTGCCGGTACTCACGTGGTGAACAAGGGAGGGAAAGCCTCAGGGTGTTTTCGAACGTTTCAAAAAGAGGACTGTCCTTCGTCTGGGTGGAGACAAGACCTCTTGTGGAGACGCTGGCAATACTGTGAATCTTTCCCCTCACTTGTTCACATTTTGAGCGTCAAAAAAACCAGCCGCTTATCCTCTCTATACCCTATATTCCTCTGCCGATGTTACAGATTAAAATAAAAAACTACACCTCTATAATATGCTGTATATTTAGCAATTCCATCACATGGAAATAAATGTTTTATAATCAGTCCTCATATTTGCTCTCCGTTTTGGCGGCAGGGGCCTAGGTGAGAGGTGGTTGGTGGGCGGAGAGGAGGGGGGGGGGGCCACTGCGCTGAAACTTGGCTCATTCTCATGGAGAACCCTGCGCACGCCTATGGACACTGTTCAAAAACTTGTCTAAGCATCTCAGTTGCTGACGCTGTACAGGCAATCATCGTCTCAGCAGCAAGCGCAGGAGCACAGGTGCGTAGCATTCGGAGCATGGAATATGCGTGATGAGTGACTACTCTCTTCGAGCATCGAAACTGTGCAAATTGGCTAAATAGCCCGACAAAGCCTGGGCAGCTCACCACATCTTTGCGACTCAGGATAATGTTAGGGGAGCTACGAGGGCAGTCGCCGCGACAGTAAATCTCTCATCCCCTCCGTTGTCAGCAAACAAGGAAACAGTACACTGAACGTAAATGCGAGTGAGCGGACATAAGTATGAGTGTGAGTGGAAATGAGTGTGAGTGAGTGGTTGTGAGTGCGAGTGAGTGGTTGTTAGTGTGAGTGGACATGAGTGCGAGTGAGTGGTTGTGAGTGTGAGTTGTCATGAGTGCGAGTGTGAGTGAGTGGCTGTGAGTGTGAGTGGACATGAGTGTGAGTGCGTGTGAGTGGTTGTGAGTGCGAGTGGTCATGAGTGTGAGTGAGGGGTTGTGAGTGTGAGTGATGATGAGTGTGAGTGCGAGTGAGTGGTTGTGAGTGCGAGTGGTCATGAGTGCGAGTTTGAGTGAGTGGTTGTGAGTGTGAGTGGTCATGAGTGCGAGTGTGAGTGAGTGGTTGTGAGTGTGAATGAACATGTGTGTGAGTGTGTGTGAGTAGTAGTGAGTGCGAGTGGTCATGAGTGTGAGTGTGAGTGAGCCACCGCTCATGGTGCCGAGGTATGGCGCCAACAGGCTTTGGGCACTTGCCGCTGCAAGAGCGCGCTTGTCTTCGGGACCAAAAGAAAACACAACTGCGTTTCACGCCTCTTGTAATGAAGTGTAAACAGAATAGGCTTGTAAGGGACAACTGTCCAAATATTTTAAGATTTGGACGGTCGTTTCTCCTCGCACACGACGACTCGGGTGCTAGATTGGAAAGAGTTCATAGTGCGCACTATAGGAACCTAACTGCAGGATTAAAATAAGTTAATAATAACAGCAATACCATAAGCAGGTAGATTGCATTCAATCACTCAATTGTGTAACTAAATAAGAACGCTCCAATTGCCTTATTCACATGTATTGTCAACCCCAATACTAGAATGACAGTTTTTTGTAGAAAAAAAAAAGATTAATGTGCTTTACGTACCTTTTCCTAAGAAATAAAATCCAGCGCATTCGCCACACGTACACGAACCAAATATCGCAGTACCTGGGTCGCGCATGCATGCATTGCATTTTTGCATGTGCACTGAAAACCCCAGATATCTCCATGTATTTTTATACGCTTGTAGTCGGCCATTCGAACTTGGCGGGACCACTGTATATTGGTCACATAATGAGGAAAGTTATTAGTCGCAGTGAAAATACATCCGTTTATACTCGAATGGAATCGACATTTTGGTGTCATCGATAGGTCATTTATCGTCTCTGCAACACTTACAAAACCAGGCCATCCGCATTATTACCCGTAGCCCTTTCTCATCTAATGCTCTTTCTTTATTACAGGAGCACAGTATTTTACCAGTCTACCAGCTTTTCCAGTATCACCTTGCAATCATGTTCTTTAGATTACTACATGGCACCCTACATTTTCAGTTTGTAGACCCCAATCAGCCCATCAATCACAACCCTACCAGATTTGCAGCAAGGAACAATTTTCTACTCCCAAAAGTCCATACCAATTATGGTAAATCGACGTCGTCTTTTCAAGCCATTTCAATTTGGAACACATTGCCACCCAATCTAAAAACATCAATTTCCTTGCCTGAATTCAACAACAAACTTAAAGTATTTTTATTGGAATGCTGATGTGTTATTCTCTTTTTGCTGATGTGTTATATTACCTGCGTTATTGTGATTTTTGACCTTGTTTTTGTGAAGTATTGATTTTATATTTTCTATATTTTGTATTTATTCCCCAAACTATGCTGTAACGATTTCTTGTACTAATGATTTATCGAGGGTCCCGGTGCAGTCTTTGACTTTGGGACCCTCGTCTGTACATTTATGTTGTTTTGTATATTTTTTGGGACCAATAAAGCCTAACTTTCTTAAAAAAAAATGAGTGTCGACTGCATTAGTATACTTCAATGCACACCGAAGACAGTGTTTTAAAGACAAAGTAACAATTTATTGCCGCGATCAGAAGTTACTTGAATCCAAACAATCATTAATAGTGTTTATAACCATGAAAAATTTTTATTTGCCCTGAAAAAAAATATTTCAGGGTACTTTGAAGGCATGTCTGCACAATCATCCTTGTCTTCAAAACCTGGAGTCAATGCAAAACAAAGAATGCAATTTAGGACACTTATTAGGTGTAAAAATAGTAACTCTGCTAATGCTAGCAGCATGGGTGTACTTCAGTGTCGATAGCAGCTTAGGTTAAATTAACTCCTGCACACGTCTTGCTTGCGTGACCGTTGAGACGAGCTTTCTGAAGGTGTCGGAAGAAGACGCGCCGTCTCAATCTTGCGTACCTGTCGGTCAGCGTTTTCCGGATTTCTTCGTCATGGCTTGCGCAGAGCTTCAAGCGCGGTCGGTATGCTTGCATGCAGGAGACCTTTCCTAGGTATGCTGTAAGTGAGCGGAGAGGTGACTTCATTGCCACTAGTTTGCCTGTGCACCATGAGTTTATTCCAACAAAGTACTCCTCGTAGATTTTGAGCATGTGCATCACGCCATCTCATTTATCTCATCAGGTTCCACTTCTGTTCTTTCTTTCTTTGCCTGGGAGAGAAGGTCTACCAGATATTCGCGGTCATCGAGATCGTAGCCCGTCGTCCGTGGGGTAAATAAAAACTGGCTCACGCTCACAAGCCTCAGAGCGCATTTCATGTCATACGCACTGGGCACAGGTTTTCTCAGTAGAACCACCGGAAAGAGGTTCTCGAGACAATCCTGTAAGAGTCTGCTGGTAAGAAAAAAATCGTACCCCTCATTTCCCAGCAACACTTCTTGGAGGTGGTGGTGCAAACAACCCGGCATTTTTCGATGTGCGCCCGGTCAGCACAAAGAGAAAAGGCGACAAAGCGAACGCACGTGTTACGGCCGCCGCTCCGCCGCGAGAAAGGGCATGAAAGTGGCCGCCGATGGCTGTCACGGCCGACGAGGCCGCACTCGCCCTCCCAAAGGGTGACTTCACCCTAGAGAGGACGCGCGCGCATCGAGGCACCCTAGCCGGGAAGTTAGTGAAAAAGCGAGAAGCACCTGCGTAGCGGCGGTTCCTCCTCGCCAAGGCGCTGGTTCGAATATGGTGGCCTTCCCCGGGGAGGCGACAGCGACATTGTCCCTTTCAAAGAAAAGCAACACCCTTCACGAAGCGGCGGAGAGGGGGGAGGAATTGAGGCATCCTAGCTATTTTTGCAAGGAGTATATGGTGAGGTAAAGCGTGCTGAAAGCCTCTTCGACGAGCGGAGGGGAGAAGAGGGAGAGAGTACAGCGCTAAGCTGAGCGCCCGCTAGCATTTTCTTTGGCCGGGCACAAGCTGCTGGGCATCGCGTAGCAAAGATCGTGCGAGCCTCACCCATTGCGGCGCGTCGGCACTTCTGTCTGTCTTTACTCAGCGGACGTGAGTCAGCTCATGCAGTCGTGACTGTGACCTTGACGACAGCTAGGAGCAAGATTAGGCCACATTTTCAGGGTGCGGAAAAAGCAGTTCTTTGTGAGACCGCCACAGCGGACGTCGTACAGTGTTAGCAATGCCTTGCGCAAGCCGGCAGTATACGCTGGTTGGGTTCGCCCCGGAGCTTGACTGGAGGCCCCTGACCTTCCTCAAGCCTTTTCCAGCCAACCGAGTGTGCAGCGCATGCGGACTGGTGCGAAAGAAGACCGCGTGGCTCCCCTGCATGCACGTGCTGTGCGGGTCTTGCTACGACCAGTGCGGCCAGGATGGCTCGAACGAGTGTCCTCTGGACAGCAACCACTTCGAGGAGGATGACGTCTCCCTCATAGACACATCCGGTGACGATCTGCTGAGAAGACAGGTAAGCGAGCATGTAAAAGGAGTAGCTACCTGTTTTTTTTAAATTTTATTTCGTTTCGTTTGCCGCGCAGAGTATTCCTCGCATGTCTACACATATCGCATCCATCGGAGGGCAGTGCAAAAGTGTTATGCCAAAAAAGAGCCCTGTAAAATATTCCTACCGTTGCGCATGTCCTTTGTCAGCGGAATTTTACGTTAGATATTGATGGTAACCGTACAATAATGAGGCCGCCACAACCTTCAAAATTGGAGCTAGCAAGCATTTTTGCTCCCTGTTAGGCCGTTTCGAAGCGCTCTGCGTGACATTGTTCCACTTAAAAGGCGTATTTCTCCTCGCACTTCGCTTCTTTCAAGAGCTGGAGTTGATATGCGGGGTGCATTGGTGAGCCCCGAAGCAAAAAAACCAGAGGCCGTTTAAACCTCCGTCGTAAACTGAGGGCATTTCGATAATTACTGAAGAACAGCCTTCTGACTTTGGCTAAGGCCGTGCCTAGAACGTTGACAGTGCGCATCAAGAAGAGCGTAATTTCTTAATCTGTCCAATCTAAATCTTACTTTATCGACTGTTTAAATTCGGGCAAGAAATACTACAACGACCGTTCAGAAAAACATTCTCTTTTTACTGATTTCGCTTTCCACGGAGAGAAGAAGCTAGTTACTAGACTTTGTATTACTTTATCATATTGCATCACAACCATGTGGGCGTACGCGCTCTTCACTTACCTCGCACAGCTGGCTGCGTTCAGTGCTTCCTTGGTTGGCACGTGGATACACAGACGGCGGAAAGCCTTCCGTTTAAGTCGCGCGAAGCCGACATCTGTCCGTTTCTACCTTCCCACTGTGTACAAACCCGCATGTCTTGTTCTTGTACTGAAAAAGCCCATCTTGTTTTCAAAGTTCGCGTGCGGTACTAGCACGGGGACATAACGCCGCCGCTGTGAAGCCGTCCTGCAGGTCCTCGATGCACCCTAGAATGCCGTGCTGGAAGCGGGCGTAGCCAGCGTTATTGGGGACAGGCCTTCGTATTTTAGAGCGTTATCTCCAGTAGTCGCTTTACTTAAGGCCGTATGAGTACGCAGCACAAAGTGATTGTGTAAATATGGCAGCCATAGTGGTTACCGTTTGAATATACATAGCTTGCACCGACGTTACATCCGATCGCCGTCGGTTGCGAGTCGGCCATGCTGCCGAACCACCGCCAGACCACCTCTAGCTTACCGCTGCCTATTTGTTAGCTCGCAACGTGTTGGTTCTCGTCCATCCGTAGATTCAGTATGGTTTGTGTGCCACCCTTGGCTGCTCCGACCATAGCGACAGCTCCAGGTGAAAGAACCCGATTAACACGAACTTCTTTCGCTTTCGTGTAAGATAATCGTAGGCATGCAAGTGCGAGCGCTCCATGACTCACTAGGAATCTGCGCGACCTGTGGCTGGCTCGCAATAGGCGCGACGAATTGGAGCCCGACAACCCAAATTTACTTGCGTGCGGAGTGCACTTTGTGGCAGGTAAGAGGCTTGTGTCATCACCTAAATGTTTGCGAAAACATGGGAAGCAATGGCCACACCCTGAAGTGAATGTTGCTGTTTTGGATGACGCCATCCGATTAGTCCCACAACACAAACCCAGACTGGGTGCCGCGTCGCTGCATCCTAGCTACAGCACTAGGCAAGCCGGTTCGGATCGCCACGACCGCAGAGAGCAATGACGGCAGAAAAAGCGGCGTGCCGAAGCCGACCTTTTCGTCTCGTAGGCGCATCGCAGACGGGCTTCTCACCCACCTGCTGTAGAAATCATTCTGTGCCTCCATTGATTAGAAGGCTTTCATTTCCTCCAACATTACAAAGCCGGCACACGATATCTTCCTGCGCCACTTCAGGGAGCACATCAACGCCCATCGTCCCGTCGACTCCCGGTCGCAGCGTGTACGGACCTATTCGCACTTTTCAGCAACGGTGGCGCCCCCACGCGGTTATTTTCCGAAGCGCTCGCCCGGTGATCAGCGTTCGCAGTGCAAGCAGCTACGCTTCGCGCAGTGGATGTGCCGACGCGAAAAGTGCGATGCAATCATTTGTGCAGTGTCCCCCAGGGCATAAATCGTGCAGCGTGACATGAATTGAGCCTGCACAGTTCCTCTAGGTACAAAAAATTGAAATCACTTTGTAGCTTCCTGCTGTGGATCGGGAATAAAGTGACTGATCCAAAATTAGTGGTCGTGTACTGTGAGCCCGTCTAGAAAGATTTGTTCTTGCGTTATCTTGGTGAGTTGGGCGCCACAGCGTGAGTGGTTAGGGCGCTCCTCGGTCCGAAGTTTTATGACTTCAATCAAGGATCTTAACCCTCTGCGACCACGGCTGAAAGCCGGCACCGTGTCGCCGCTGCAGATTACAGAGTACTCTCGCCACATGGCGTCAAGAATAAAAAAAAAGCACAGGCCGGTTAGAGAGTTTACCTATACGTGTTTTAAAGGTGTGGTTTGAATGTTGACTGTTAATGTTTTGACCGTGGTGCTCATAAAACATCTAAATGTAGCGGACCGCTGTGCACAGTAATGTTTTGCGAAACGTTCTGTATTTTCCGCTCGTTGTCGTGTTCACGGGTTCTGTAGTTAGGGCGAGGTTAAAGCAATACATTAGTGGCGGAATTGACGGATTACTGTAATTTACAATATGCAGTTCACACCTGTCAGCAGGGCTCAATTTCTTCTGAAAAAAAAATTGTTCACTAGACTGTCTGCGTCCAATACATGTAGCCCAGAGGAGCAACGTGTGCGACAGGCGCATAAAATTTATCTGCAAACACTCCAGAACGATAACATTCTAATAAAGTAAGCGTACAGAATGTCATTGCATATCCGCCGATATTGAAAGATACTGTACTGTCCGCGCCTATAGTTAGTGCGCAAAGCGCGAAATTTCAGCTTTTGGGCATTACAGCCCGCGGATTGCATACCTGAAATTACGGTACATTGAAGCCAGTTACTTAGCGTTTCATGCTAAAAAGTTGCAGCGCAAAGTAATGCAACAGAGGACCGAAAAGAGGCGCTTGAAGGGCTTATTTCGTCTCCTGCCTTTCTTTTCGTTGTATGGTTTCAAGCGGTTAGTGGATCATATGGCTGGCATTAAAAGGTGTCTCATCCTCTACGACGCACCTCTGCGTTGGTTTAGCGAGCGACATAACCGTTCCGACAAACACAACAAGGCCGAGAGCTGCATGCTCCTTCATACGCGAGCGCTTCCGTGCACTCTCAGAAAAAAACCGGCCCAGGGGGGAGTAAAGACAACTTTAGTCCTAAAAAGGGCTCTTTAGTCCCTAAATTTGCACACGGCACACTCCTTGCCAAAAATGCGCGCCGTGCGCAAACTCGACGGACTAACTGCCGAGAAAGAGACTAACGGGAGGCGAATCGCAGCACAGCAGCACGCGAAAATTGCGCGAGAAGACCCTGACTGCAATAGTACTCGATT
The DNA here is from genome assembly GCF_055824585.1 of Amblyomma mixtum. NCBI lineage: Eukaryota > Metazoa > Arthropoda > Arachnida > Ixodida > Ixodidae > Amblyomma > Amblyomma mixtum. The sequence continues at coordinate 145,684,740 of NC_143021.1, forward strand.
TTTGAAGCGCATGGATGTCGTCTAAGGCCAGTGAGAGCGCTGCCGCTGCCTGTGACGAGGCGGATACCCTTTTCCGTGAGAAATAGGCTTCGTGCCACCGAAACGGCTAGCAGCTGTGCAAGTGCATAAACAATTACTACGAACTTCAATACGTGTCAAATGTGAGTTGTAAAAGTTACGGTTGAGCAAGTACACGTAGTTTCATACCGTTGCCGTTGTTTACGAGCTTATGTGATGCTGTGTAAGTATCGGCGACACTTAGCAGTCGATTCCCTGTCACCGCTCTCCGCCAGTAACAAAAAACGAAGTGAACCATCGCCTTCTACCTTTGTTTTCAACAGGCTGTAATGTGCAGCTGCCAATTGCAAGGAAGAAGACCACCTTATACGCAAAAAAAGAAACAAAAAGAAAACCACTGTTGTGGTTGTGAAGTACCGGCCGTAATGTATACACAGTTCAGCACTTCTTTTTTGGCCAGAACGTGATTTAGACCGTTGTGCGTGCGCATGAAAGCTTACCGCAAGTTTTTTCAAAAGCATATGACACCAAAACCACCACACTGTGATAACAATTTGAGCGGTACGGACAGACCGTGTGTGTGTTTCGCATACAAGGCTTTTATTTTCTACCGTGGACTGTCCTCTGTGGTGGCGTAGTCATATCCGCGCTCGGCTCATAATCCAAAGGTTGTCGGTTCGAATCCTGGTGTTTTCATGTATGTTTATTTCTGTTTCCTTTATCGTTGTTATATGTGTGAAGTTCTGTCGGAAACTATCCCACTATAAATTAGGCTGGAAATCACGCGTCGTTTACATTTTTTCATTAAATGTCTGCTCCCGGGGACTAACGGTTGCACCCTTTCGAAGGGGACCAACAGTTACACCCTTTGCAGTTAGTCCCGAAAAGGACGATTGCCAGTGGCAGGTCAGTTAGTCCCCAAAAAGACTAACCTCTCGCCCCCTATTCACCCCTTTTTTCTAAGAGTGTGGCACCTCCATCACCGCTCCGTTCTCCATGACGCTGGTGCCGCCGCGCCACCTATAGGCGCTGAAAAGTGCGAATATTTTCACTTCGTCTGCGTAGCGTACGCGCGCCGAACGAATAAGTTCAGACCAGTAGCCTGCACTGAATGTTTCATGCCTCTGTGGAGTAGGCATCGTACCCGAAACATAAGAAAATAATTCGTGATTCGGCAGCATGGCCGCAAGCGCTTGATGGGGGCTAAGTGACGCCACGTGGAAGCTATGTGTACTACTCTATATTCGCTTACCGGTAAATACCCGAGTGTGCAAACAGCCAAATTGGACCACTGAGTGGTATGATTTGTACACAGATTGTGAACCACCTAATTGTCGTAGAATATTCGGAGTGGTATCAATCGATTCAGCGGGTTAAGGAGCATAAAATTTCTAGTGGAATCAAAGCTTTCTTAGCATATTAAAGGGATTCGTTCCGACGGTCCTTGTCCTCTACAGCCATAACTTCTTGCACTTCAGACGTTCCTTACGACCAAACTATTTGACGTAGGGCGAGGTGGCACCAAACGATTTGTCTTCTTACGCTGTATACGTTGACATCTAAATGGTTCGTGCAAAACAAAAAAAAACTAAACTTCTATAAATCACGCTAACTTTTTCGAGGAACTAAAGAGAGCGGTCTTCCACCTGTTGCAAGGCTGCTCGGTGACATGTTACAGACATTCTTCCAACATGCTGTGTCAGTTCACAATCAGAGCCCCATTCTTTTAAAGACGTTCGACGAATCGTTAGGCAAATAATTTTATCTCTCGTACAGAATTCTGTTTTTATTCATGATTTGATATAACATACTGAGCAACGTGAACGATTCATCTTCTTTATGCAGTAGAAATAGACTTGATTTTTTTTTCAAGATATCTCTCGCGTTTACCGTTTCATTTCTGAGGCCCGCAAAAAAGCGCATAATATCGAAACTCATTTCCTATTCGCTACACCCACAGAATTTCACAAAAACGTCCCTCGCCAGATAGCCTCACCATCTCTCCAAGTGCCTTATTTTGTATCCTTGCAGGTGAAGTGTTGGAATGAAGGGAGTGGCTGCCAGTACGGGACAGCTGCTTCACGGATCGTCCGGCATTTCCAGCTGGAATGTGAATACCACTCCGTCCGTTGTCCCAGGTGCTCGGCCAGCGTTCTTTGCAGGGATGTGTGCGAGCACCTGCGGTCGGCCTCTTGCAACACTTCGACAGCTCTCGCGTCCGAAAGCCAAGTTCCACCGGCTCACTCGGAGGAGGCAGCGTCGTGGACTTCTTTTAGAGCAGCCTTCGAAAGGCAAGCGGCTGAAACCACAGCGTATCTGAGGCCGATGGCTGCTGATATCAGCACGCATGGGGTCCGATTAAGCGATATCTCTCATGGCATGAACACACTAAAGGAGACACTGCGTCAAGAACTAATATCTTTAAAAGTGCAGAACCACGAGAAAATAACGTCGTCCCACGCTGAACTCAAACAATGTTTTGCGACATGCAGCGATACAGTTAGCACTTGTTTGAAAACTATAAAAATGGTAGAAAAAACAGTGAACGATAAATTGAGCGGAACTCGAGACGTCTTGTCGCAGATTGCAGCTAGCATTGAACAAGTCAAGGCTCAATTGAAGGACAGCGTTCAAAAGTCATTGCAGCCCGATACCAATGTGCGTGGAGAAGGTGCACTACATGAGACGCCCTGCTATTTTTTCGTAAAAGGAGTGAAGTCGCTTCAAGACAAGGCGGTGAGGGATGGCATGGCTGACTACGACAGCGAGAAGATGTACCTTCGCGGCTACTGTATGTCTCCTGGAGTCAGGATCGTTTGTTGGGGGATGCGTGTACAGCTGCACTTCAAGTACACCCTGCAGAAGGGCGATATGGACGATGATGTCCAGTGGCCTTTCAAGCACAAGATCCGGATGAGCGTAATTCATTCGAGAGGTATAGAAGAGCGCGTGTGGCTAGAGGAGTCATTTCCATCTGACCAACGTCATCAAAAGCCAAAAACATCAAGGAACGAGTCGTTTTACACTGCTCCTTGCTTTATACTCCAACATCTCATCCGTTACGGGTACGTAGATAATGACCAGCTTCGGATAAAGTTCGAGCTGCTGCCTTGAGTCACGCTTGAGCGCGGACAGGGGACATCCCTTACTACTTCGTGTTAGGAAACGCCCTTGTACGCTCCATTTCTCTCTTCAGTTCTTTGTGGAGTAACTATACAATATGTAGAAATTCCTCTGAAAACACTTGTATGAAGGCTCCTTTCTCAACAGCTGTGATTAGAAAAACACTGCCCACAAATAACTCCTAATTCTGTTCTATTTCTCACCCCCAGATGTCCCCTGGCGTGAAATGTAAAGTTTAAACAGCTAAATAAACACTTTCCCTCTCGCTGCGAATGCTGCGTGTTTCTCGAAACATCTCGGTGGTACAAAAGTAACCGGTTAGTGGGTCCATTTCTGATTGTATCGTTTTTATGGCGACAAAAAGAACGGCGTCCTTTATTCGCGAAAGGAGTACAAAATCCAACATTTATATCCACCAAGACATAATGGCTGCGACGTTATTATAATCTCGGTAAGTATTATCCATTTACTTACAGGTACTGCTAATCACGTACTGGAATACTGGAAGAAGGGCACATAAAAGATTGCCAAGTACTTGAAACAATGGAATGAGCCAGCTTTGACAACATGTTTGTGTTAACAGCAACTTTTAGTGCTTTGGATAACAGTATAATTAAACGCGAGAAGGAAGAAGGTGTTTACGAATACACATATACACATTATTTATACATTCTGAAAAAAAAGAAGACCTTTTCGCAGACAAACCTCCAAGCAAATAAAAATAATAATGATATCGTGTTTGTAATGATGTTTCTTATTAATGAGTCACAAGCAATGACACAAAGCTATCACTTTATGGACTGTTAAGAACTGATCGATCTAGGCTATTCCGATCGCTTACTCGTGGAAAATACGAAAATTTGAAGCAGTCTGTACGAAATGGTTGCTCGGTGAGTGTTTGTGAATGCTTATAACTTGTTAACCTTGTTGTATCGTAAGTAATGCACCTCGAAGTAGCTACTTTCATCTGCTTGTCAGTTAATGTGGCTCTGCTTTGAAGAGTTAGAATGTTAGCATTCATAAACAGCTCAGTTGGAAAATCTGTTAGTTTGTATTTATGAAAGATAAATCTCACTGCCTTGCTTTGCACCCGCCCTAGTTTGTGCACGCGTTCTTTAGTAAACGGAAACCAAGATATGTTTACGTACTCCAGGATGGATCTGATGGACATGTTGCAAGCTAGTCATTTTGCACCAGACGGTGCTCGTCGAAGACATCTTTTGAGGAATAATAGTCGTTTTAGGGAGCTAGATGTGATGTATATATTTGGGTGTCCCACCTGAAGTCTTTTGTCAGCATCACACGAAGATATTTATTTTCATGGAATATAGTCATTAAGGTGCTATTAAGGTTGTATTGGAAGTCTGAACGTTGTATTTCCCTCTTTGTTCATTGTACAGCGGATAATTTTTTACGTTAATTAATATATTACAACCAGGGGTAGTTTTTTCACCGTAAATATAAACACTTCGAAGCCACGGCATATTCGAAATAAAAAAAGAACGTTATTTTAGTTCCCAGAACCGGTTCTTGAGTCAGGATCAGAGCAACTCGGCCAACCATAGAACAGCCTCATGTCAGCTTCTATATACGCCGTATCTTCGAGCATTTCCTTCCGAAGCAGATTAATACAGCAACATTGCTCTCATCCCAAGAAACGGCCTTCTTTAGACGAGCTCACGAAGGTAGGCTTCACCGCAGCAGTTTTCTAAACGAGCACCCATCTAGCCCACGGCGCGCAAGCCGGCATCGCGAGTGTGTAAGCTACCTACTCCGAATCTAGATAAGATAAGAAGCTTATTTAGACAGGTACAAATGTCTGGGAGAATGGAGAAAAGGCAGTGAGATACCTGACAAAGCGCTATCCCCCCTCCCCCCCAACACCCAGAAGTTGACACTTGTTCAGACAATGCAGTACTAGCACAGGCACAGCACACAGAGAAAGCTTCAAAGACAACTTTGACATCTTACTTAAAAGAGCTCATTATACAAGTAAAAGAGCATTCTAAAAAAAGGCAAACTTCTTTAACATGTTTCTTAAAACGGCATAAAGCACAAGTCTTAAGAACTTAAAAGACAAGCAAATATGCACAACAGAATTTAAATTATTCAAAAAACGCTTTCAGTCTAAGTTTGCAATGACAGCAAATAATCAAGGAGAGTGTTCTTAAAAGCAATGGTTGCAGTACTCTCTTCTAGGATTTGTCTGATAAAAGGATATTTGTTGAAGAACTCTGTTATACAATAAGATAGTATTTGGGTACCGTAATTTGTTCACTGCTTTGTTTTTCTGCATGTATTATTTCGTAAGTTGTGAGAGTGATTTTTCTCCCGGTATTGCTTTGAGAAGGCGGCAGGGTTCGTCTTCATTTGACGATAGATTGTGAGGGCTAGTTTTTGATACAATATATTTCGAACGGTTAGGAGTTTATGTTTCCTGAATAGCGGTGCTGAATGACAGAGCCCGGATGTTCGCTCTATGAGCCTTAAAGACTTTTTCTGTAGCACATGGATGCTGTCCGAGTTGGTTTTGGTTGTAGATCCCCACACAAGCAGGCAGTAATGAATATGTGATTGAATTAATGAGTAGTAAAGTTGTTTTAAAAGCCAGATTGGAATTAGTAGCCTTAACTTGCAAAGTAAGCCAATAGAACGCGATATTTCAGTCCGCACATGGTTTGTACGAACAGACCAATCAAAATTTTCATGGAAATAAACTCCAAGAAATTTATGCGACAGAACACGATCAATGACTTGTCCATCGAAGTGAATAGGTGTTTCACCTATAATTAGCTTGTTGCGTGGCCTAAATATAATGTAATTTGTTTTATTTGTATTAGGTGATTTATCTCATTGGCTGACAGCAAACAAATTAGAATTAAACCATTTTTTCACGCGATAATGAAGATGGTGTAGTTCAGTTCCTGAAAAGAATAGATTAGTGTCGTCAGCGTACAGGATTATACCTGGTGTATGTGGGATGCTTGTGATGTCATTTATGTAGATCAAAAGAGAAGCGGGCCAAGTATGGAGCCTTGCGGAACACCGTGTATGACATGAGATGTGTTCGATTTGCTATTGTAACGCTGGTGTACTGAAGGCGGTTTTGCAGGTAGCTCCTTATTAGGTCCCACGGTGCTCCTCTAATTCCATAGGAGTAAAGTTTTTGCAGTAGAATGTGATGCTTAACAGAATCAAAAGCTTTTTTGAAATCGATAAAAACACCTATTGTATTTAATTTGCGTTCGAAGTTCTCAAGTATTTAGTCTTTCACGTTCAGCAGTGCCATTTCCGTGGACTTCTGCTTCTGAAAGCCGTACGCGCCTTGATAATAACATCGTCCTTTTTAAAAAAAATTCCTCAATCGCACGTTTAGAGCTGCTTCGACAACTTTAAAAAAAATAGAGAGAACAGAAATTGGCCTGTAATTTTTAAGGTCTGCTCGATTACTACCCTTAAAAACAGCAGATACCTTTGCGATTTTTAGTTTCTGAGGAAATGTGCCAGAACTTATAATGACGTTGCATATGTGAGACAGTGGTTCACTGATGAAATGTGATACTGCTTTGATAGGTTCGGGTTTTAGTTGATCTATGCCACAAGCACTGCTGTTGTTTAGATTCTGGGTTAAGCTATTTATTTCTATTTCTGTAGTGGGAGAGATAAAGATTGAGGCTTCTACTTTGGAAGTTATATATGAAGTTGCGTCAAGATCATGTATTACAGATTGGTTGGTTTATGGGGTTTAACGTCCCAAAGCGACTAAGGCTATGAGAGACACCGTAGTGGAGGGCTCCGGAAATTTCGACCACCTGGGGTTCTTTAACGTGCACTGAAATCGCTCATGTATTACAGAGGACACCGTGGTACCGGAATTTAAGAAATGCTCGTTGAATTTGTTTGCCAGCGATTCACCGGAAAAAGGTACTATTTTTTTTTATTCGAGTTGTTTGCCATTAGGCAAAATTAAAAAGGGAAATAAAGTTATAAAATTACTCGGCTGCTCATTTCCTGAAGCTAGATCATGCACCATTTTCCAAAGCTTACTTGAGTTGCGACGTGTATAAGTGAGTTTTTTTTTACAGTAAAGAGAGCGTGCTCTCTTGATATGAGAGCCCAGTTTATTTCGTACAAATTCGAAAATATAAGCTAAATTTTTCATTTTTATGAAAAGGGCGAACACTTATCCCGCTGTGTTATTCTCTTGAGGAGAGATGCATCTATCCACGGTTTTCTGGACTTTTTATGTTTCTTTAGTTCCACCTATAGAAACGCTTTTTCGTACATTTCTTTCATCGTTTCTGAAAATATGTTATGTGATGCGTTGGCATCACACGTCGTAGAAACTGGATGCCAGTTCGTATTTTGAGCCAAGCGTTGAAAATAAGCTATATTTTCTGGATATATTCTTCTATACATAATGGGTGATTCTGATGCGGAAACGTGTCGTTTTTTTGTGTTCCGTTCGAAGAAATTAAAAGTCGGCATATGATCACTTTGTCCTGTCATGATCACGCCCGCGTCAGAATCACTGGTTTCTTGGTATGGAAAGCGTAGATCAAGAAGAGTTTCTGATACGTTTGTCACTCGTGTCGGTACATGGATAACATTTCGGTAGCCAAACGGAAAGAAGATGTCTAAAAGCTTTTGTTTGTTTCTGTCAGTTGATAATAAATCAATATTAAAATCACCGGAAACGAGTACCGGAAGTTCAAGATGCAGGCAATATTCTAAAAGGGTTTCAAGGAACACAAAAAATTGGAAGCAATACCAGAGAGGGGTCTGTACAAAACTAAAAGCACAATATTTACGCATTTTATCATTAAACACTCCTAGTTGGCGTTTAGCAATGAATATTCCGATATGACTTGCAAGTGTTGGGTTTGGGATGCCCCCCCCCCCCCCTCTCTGCCTGTGTGGATTAAGGCAGCGAACTTCGAGGACCGTGGGAACATGGCGGTAGCGGCGAAGCTCAAAGAGGGGTGCTGTAGGACCTGTGATGCCTCCCCTCCTGCCTAAGGGGATTAAGGCAGCGACCTTCCGTGACCGTGGGACCATGGTCGCAGCGGCGAAAGTCAAAGACCGCCGAAGGCCGAAGATGCGGCGACGATGGCGGCGTTCCGTGGCCGAGTCGACCCTCGGGTCAACGAACGGAGTGGTGGTGTGCTTAGTGAAAGACAGCAGTGTTTGATTACTGAGCCTCTACCCTCTCCCATCAACCGGGCTGCGAGAGACCCCACAGCCCGACGCCGCCCCAGCCGTGGGTGGTACCTCCGGAGTCCACGTCTGCTCATGCTATTGGACATCATCCTTCGAACTATATTCCCCAGACAGGGATCTGGGGAATCCGTGCGTTATTTAACGGGAGTTGTTTTGAGGACTCCAGTCTGCACTCCCGCTAGCGAAGCAGTCCTCATCCACTGAGAGTCCCTCTCAGTTGCTCTTCTGTAATCATGTAAATAGCCTGTATAAAGTTCTCCTTCTTTGTTTTACCTTCGTAACCCCGTCTCCCACCTTCCTCGTCCCTTCTCCGGCCCGACCACGCTCACCCGATCCTAATACAAGTCAAGTTGATTTTTCACATAGAGCGCCACACCTCCTCCTCTCTTGCATTTTCGCGATACTGAGGCGCATTTGTACCCGGTGAAGTGAACATTCGGGAAATCTTCAGAGAACCAGGTTTCAGTGAAACATAGAAATGACGAATTGATGGCATAGAAATTCAAGAAAGGTAGTCACAGATTCTTCTTTGTTTCTGAGACTGTGTGCGTTTAAATGAAGTAAGGACAATTGCCCTTTATCAAGAGAAGCTCTTACACGCCTAAAGAAAACAGAATCATGGTAGCTGTTCATATCAACGCATGACGACATCAGCCTGCAATGCGTGTTAGCGAAGTACAAACGGTTTATTGAGTTCATCGTATTTCCTGTAGGTCGCCCACCGTGCTGATTCTGATGGTTCGGCTACGCAGGGTACGACGCCGAACGTAAAACTTTCCGTTTTTGCACCAAGAAAACTTGTATTCCTTCTCACTGGCTTTCGTCCTCACGTGCCAGAACAGTTCTTTGTTCTGCGCAGTCAAATTTTCGTTCAAATACACCTTCGAATTACTTTCCTTCAAACTGCTTTTTTTAGCAAGCCATCTGTCACGAGTTAGGCGGGAGATGAAGCGTACTAAAACAGGAGCGGGCTTATCAGTTGTGTCCGTGGTTTTCCCAGAGGGTAGCCGGTGGGCGGCTTCAATATCTGATTCAGAAAGCTCAGGAAGCTCAAGATCATCAGCCAGTCGGTTCAGTTCAGCCAGCAGGTTTTCGTTGGTATGCTGGGGCGATCATGTATTTCTAGATTAAGTCGTCTGCTGTACTGATCGAGATCATTGACATGCTGCTTGAGTTTGTCGATTTCCTGTTCCTTCGCTTCCAGCTCAAGCTTTTCCGCCTTCTTCTTTAGGCTAGAGATATCATCTTTTTGCTGCTTCGTTTATGTTAGCACTTTGTCATACTTATTGGACATTTCCTATATAGATTTTTCGATGCCATCTACAGTGGCAACGATACTCTGAAGAGCATCAACTTGAGTCTTTGTTGTTAGCAGCTCACGTAGCTTTTGATGGATTTCTGAAATTCTTTCTGAAAGATTTATTTCGACTTCGGCATTTTCTTATGTGTTGTTTGATTTGCTTCGTGCTTTCGCAGTTTTGCACGTTGCACATTTCCAAGAGCTTCTAGCGGGCTCATTTTTCTTTTTTGTGCGCATTTTCAGTTACTCCTGAGCATGATCCGACATGATACTGGTATGTGCACTTTGAGTATGACAGGTATGGTTCATCTTCATCCATGGATTCATGGCAGGCAAAACAAGTGTGAAGCATTATAGGCTTTCAGCAGCAGTGGCAACCGTAACTTTTACAAAAGATGCCAAAGAATCTATTCCACCAACCTGCAAAAAGTAAAATGCAGTTTTCAGGCGCCAAGTCGGGAGAGCGTCCGGTGCCACTGCTGCTGAGCGCATGCTTGCCTGGATGGATGTTCTGCCGACACAGCATGCAATCTCCACTTGGAGTCGCGTACCTTCCGTTCATTGCGCATTATTTCCCAATTCGTAGTGATGTTCTTTCGCGGTGCCCTGCTTTTTTCTCTTCACGTTTTACAAGGGGACATAACCATGTTATCGGTGGAGTGACCCGATACTATTTTCCACCTTTGAATACTATGCACAGATCAATCAGGGCTGAACGAAATTTTCGAAGCGAAGAGCTTCACTAGGCTAGTCAACGCCATGCTTCGCGTGAGCCGGAGGCCAGATTTGCGACTTCTGCGCATGCGCGAAACCGAGCGACGTCACACACGGCGCAGGTGGCCGCCGCCGCACGCTGCTGCGCATGTACGCTGCCGCTTCTCGTCGGCGCCACCGTTTGACCTTTCGCCGCAGCCGTGCGCAGTGCGCATTTGAAAGGAGGGGTATATAAGGCGCGCTTGCCCATAGAACGGGCACGGACACTTGCCATGGAAGAAGAAGAAGAAGCAACAGTCGGACGGCGCAGAAACACCGATCCAGAAGTGGTATAGCTTGGAAGTCGGCTCAAAAACAGCGAGAGCTTTTCGCTTCGAGATATCCAGGCTTAACCATAGCTAAGCCACAGCAAATTTTTTAGGTCAATTTGTCCTAAATAAATTCCCGGAAACTTGGCAACTGTTGCTGTACACGGCGCTTTTGGTGGCTTATTTTTTGCCCCTCTCCATCGCTGATACAAGAACCGCTTCGTGCCCACTTTCTTCTCTCGCTTGCAAACGAGTAAATTTTCGAAGACGATGAAGCTAAAGCAAAACGACCTCGCCTTCATCACCTTCGGAGAGCTGCCTTACACGGACCCGGGCCCCACCTTCTGTGCCAACGCGTACTTCGTTCCTCCTAACGACATGATGAGCCACTGCGGCGTTTGTTAGCTGCACTTAAAAGAGCACGTATTGTTTAGTAAAAGCAACACTGCAAACGAAATCATGTTGCGGCACAATTTTTTTTCTTCCCATACAAATTTTCCGTACACTACGAAGCCAACATTGACCAAACTTTATGCTTAGTCGCATATATAAAACAAAAAACAGAGTGTCATTATACTTTCTATCACAACACCAACCTAACCTCTTTGAAACAGCGATATGAACGAGAGAAAAAAAACACTTTATGCTGAAATCTCTCTAGAACGCCATGACAAATTCTTATGAAAATATATTATTCCCCTCTCTGTTATTATATTGCGTATTTATATAGTACGCTAGAGTAGGAACACACTATCTCGCCTCCACACACGGTCAGCAACAGATGCTTTTCAGCTTTAACCCGAAAATTCCACCCAAAAGTTTTTTAAACAGTCTATAGACTGTCCATAGACTACTGTTTATAAAGTCTGTCGACTCACTATAGACATATACTAGAGAACAGTCTATAGGCAATACAAATGCTATAGACAGTTTATAGATTTATGGCCATGCACTTTTAGAAGACTTGTCTATACACAGTCTATATACTATGAATAGACAAAAAGAAATAGCTATTGGAAGGCAATAGAGTCTATAAGATATATATAGACTGTCTATGGGCCGTTCTAATAAGGGATGGCGCCGCTGCTGGTGGGGCTCTTGTACGCGCTGTAATGATCGGAGGCCCAGCCAGCAGAGAACGGCGAGCCCAGACGGGCGCCATCAGGCCACTTCGGGAAGCGCTGCTGTTTTTCGGAGAAGACGCAAGGAAAAGGGGCCTGGGGACGGCTTCTGGCGACGGCGTCGGCGGACAAAGGCTGTAATCCCCTTCGCCGGCGATGCTGACTGCGGCTCTGGTGCCGAACTGCGCTGCTGGGGACTAGCAGCGGAAACCGGCGAGCCAGTCAGCCGCCATCAGGTATGCGGCCGAAGCGCTGCTGCTCGGGGGAGACAAAAGAGACACTGCGTGGGGCAGCTACTGGCGACGGCATCGGCGTACACAAAGGCGTCTAATCCCTTCGCCGGGGAGGCTGAGTGCTTCGCTTCTCCCAGACTGCCGTGGACCAACGGACGAGACCCAGTGGCGACTACAGCGGGGGCGACGGCGCCGCCAACTCATTAGACACTTTTAGTTGGCCGTACGTAACGGGCTTACGTACGCAACGCACACTACGTTGCGTACGGTACGAATGGCGCGTCCATCACACATTAGAGAGTTTTAGAATAGGGGGCCCCAAGCTTTGGGGGCCCCAAGAAGTTTGGGGCGTCGAAGTGCGCATGCGCAGAACGCAAGCCCCGCCCTGCGTCTTGGGTTAACGTTAGGGGCGAACGCTATTTCGGCAAAATAGCGTGCGCCCCAACGCTGCTCTACGTTCAGGCAACATGGCGGCGCCCTTCGAAGCGGGGCCTCTCACTGCACCACCGATTCGTTGTCGCCGCTACTCTGTGTATTAAGTTCACGGCAAACGAAAGGCCACGAAGCTTTCGCTTTGTCTGAAGATGCCCGCATCACAAAATTTTAGCGATGAAGTGCTCTAAATTTTCAGATTGCTCCCGTGTTTACAGAGCTGCTAGGCTTAGCGATCGCTAGTACGCAGTGTTTGGTCGCCATGGAGATGACTTGGCGGGACATTCGAACAGGGTTTTCCGCCTCAGTAGTTCGTCAGCAGGAGGCAATTACCTTTTGTTAATAAATAGCTTTACAGTTTATTACAAATAACGATTTGAATTAGCAATAAATATAAGTCTTTCATTTACCTTCAGTAGTTGCTTAAGTTTTGAGCCGGTGCGGCGCTACGAACAAAAGCGTGCCCATCCACGTGCATAAACATGTGCCTGTTCTGTCAAAACAAACAGTGCTCCTTTGAACACGAGGCGGAATGGCATCGGAAAAAGCAGCAACTGCCCACGTGCGCGTCCGCTTTACGATAGAGGACGATATAAATATATTGAGAGAAGTTTACGCTACAAACCCATTTGAGGATCCCAGGAGATGGGATCAAGTAGCCGCATTAATTTCCCAGGGAACTGGGAAAAATGTGTCGAAAAGGGCTATACGCGACCGGGTGGACCTGCTGCTAGCACAGTTCGAGCGAAACGACAGGGCCAACCTTGCAAAGTAAGTAACATCTAAGCTGTTTTTTTTTTCGTTTGCTTTTACGATCACTACCCGAGGCGGTTGCGATTAATTTCATGCTTGCTGTGTTGCTCGTAATTCCAACTCGCGATGCTTTAATACCTCATTGTGCTGTCACAGGTCCGGAACTGAAGAAGAGTGTGACGAGAAATGTCACCTTCTGCAGGATGTACATGACATGGCCAAAGAATTTGGTCATGTGATAAAGAAAGCGGCGACAAACAAGGTCGCCTTCTGCCGCCCCCAGGCGCGGTCCGGAGTGCCGTCGGCGAAAGCGCGGGCGTGCGCGTCCAGGGATGGAGCCGCAGCCATTCACACACCGGACCAAGAAGGCCCTGTGCTGCCTCCACAGATGCAGAGCTCGTGTGAGTGTCCTCTGAACGGAATGACTTGGAAATATGTCTGTGCTAACCACACACTTTCTTTGTGGGACTCTAGAAATTGTTTGCTTGGCATTCATGCACTGCTGCAGAGTATGCTTCACCAGTTCAGAGTGGCAGCAAAGCCAGTGTGCTTGCGAATACTTCTTTCCTGCCTGAGGTACTAGTAACATTGCTCTCAGCAAATATAGTGCGAATGTAAATGTAAGCACTGCCACTATTAAACACGAGCTGCACCGGGCTGTTTTACTTGAAGATTTCTCCTGTTTCAATGAACCCGACGTCATCTCGAAGAGGCTAATTGTAGTGCCAGGTCAGCATTTTAGAGCACAAGGAAAAGCTCTCTTTTGTCAATGGGTAAATTGGATTGTAAACTCTAGCAGAAATTAAATCCAGTTTACCTGTATCGATGTCCAGGTATTTGTGAATTTTCCTGCATCAGTCTGCACCGCACGTGCACCCTTTAGCATGAAGAAATGATAACGCGTCTATAACATCATGAACAAGAGAATGATGCAATTTATCTTGTGCCTTCTTGTTGTATACAAGCACCAGTGCTTATTCCTCTTGAAGTGGACAAGTAATACCTTAATGCCTGTCGCATTCTACTTACAGTCTCTGAAATATTAAGCATGAAATGCTTTTAGCTCCCGTTGTCGGCAGTGTGTTGACGTCACGCCAAGACCGAGAGCCATCATCCGGGCACTGAAATCCACTCATCCGGGCACTGAATTCCAGTCATCCGGGCACTGAAATCCACTCATCCGGGCACTGAATTCCAGTCATCCGGGCACTGAAATCCACTCATCCGGGCACTGAAATCCACTCATCCGGGCACTGAATTCCAGTCATCCGGGCACTGAAATCCACTCATCCGGGCACTGAATTCCAGTCATCCGGGCTCTGAAACGATAACATCCGGGCACCGTACGAGACTTAACGAGATTTAACGAGACTCTCTAAGCCCTCCTACGCGACCGGCATGCAAGCGCCGGTTGGTCTCCAAATGAGACAAAAAATAACTGCTGCCAGTGCTTTCTCAATGTTTATTAAGATATCAGTGGAGCTGTGGGTTTGATAATGCACGGAATTATAATTTCCGATTTCTAATAACGCGTGCAAAAAGCACATAAAGGCCACGTTACACTTCGTTGTCATACGTGATCCGGGGGAGAAGCGCTGCGTTCAAAGGGCAAGGCATCGCGCCGAACGGGTGGTGGCGTTCCTCCCTTCCTTTACGGTGCGGTTCGGGTGTCCACCGAGATGGCAGAGAATTACTGCGCCATTTCCTTTCCTCAAAAAACCTTGCGTTCAAATGGCAAGGCATTGCGCTGAACGGGTGGTGGCGTTCCTCCCTTCCTGTACGGTGCGGTTCGGGTGTCCACCGAGATGACATTAGGCCCGTAAACATTTCATGCTTCCTCTACTCTCGTTTACGGGAGAGGCAGAGATTTTTTTTTTGTTTTAGGGCAGCAAGGAACATCTCAAAATGTGAGCGAGGTTATTGAAGAAATATTTTATGCAGACGAAGGCAATGAAAACCTCGATGATGATCACATTGCCGACATTGCCAACAGCACAATGGCTACCACTGGAGTCTGCTTAAACGGCGAAGGCCCATCCAGTGACCAGGTCATGAACCGCACACAAGGGCAGAGCAACATGTCTGCAGCAATGAGTACTACACAAGGTGCCACAGCTGCAGCAGATCCTGCTCGGCAAGGAAGGCGAGGTAAGTCTTGAAGTTCAGTCACCAAACAGTACAGCTTCTTTGCGATTATAAAGGTAGCTATGTTGTGTATGTGTACACTTGAAAGAACACTTTTGTGGGAACTAGCAATGTCTACAGTTCCACAAACATTCAATGCGCAAGCACAAGGGCGTCCGCAGAATTTTTTGCAGGGGGGGGCCCCATTGGTTGTTGGCGCCGGAGGGGGGGGGTCATGTTCGTAGCAAAAAGGCACTATTTGCGGTATGAATTTATTTATTTATATATAAATAAAAAATAAGTGAAATACACACATGAAATAAAAATTACAAACAGCAAATTAAAGTGTGGCTAGGAGAGATACATTGAAGTTTATCAACGAAGAAACAATTAAAATTAATAAAAAATCCAAAAATATACTGTCACTTCGTGGAGAAGAGTGCTCAGTATTGCTGCATACGGGTTCTCGACTCACCCGGATTGATGACCAGCACACAGCACAATATGGTCACAAACACGCAACTACAGTCACTCAGTCAGTCTTCCTTGAACAGCAACTGTAGACTCCACGGATTTTTCTGGGCGAATTGCGTGATTACACGGGTGATAAATTCATTTCTGTGCTTCATTACACGCTCTCGGTGCACACGCGTCACACACATTGATTGGAAAAACGGTTGAACGCGCACGTTGAAAACAAAAGATGTCTATACATACAACGAAAACTTATTTACAAGATAAATGCACGCTAGCAGCTTCATACACCTCGCTCCATCTTGCTCGCGCATCCGCACAGTCGAGCAACCGCACGCACACTGCTCGCCGCTCGTAGTTTTCTCGTCCACTGTCTTGGTTGTTCTCAGCTTCGTTGACAAACGGCCACTAAACACACCGAAGCACAAATACAGAGGCGCGCACACGTGCAAGGGCTTACTTCCGTGCGACTTCCAAGGGGAAGGGACACTCGCCACTCCGGTAGGAAAATTTATTTTGTGTGTTTTTATGGGGTTCAGAGCCCCAAAACGACTCAGGTTATGAGGAACGGAGTAGTACAGAGCTCCGGATAATGTCGACCACCTGGGTCTCTTTACCGGGCACTGACCTCGCACAGTACACGGGCGCTGTTGTCATTTGAGGCCCAGCCAGAGGTGACAGGCGAGCCAGGCAG